>NW_024349225.1:3301407-3901407 GCF_902729225.1 Pteropus medius | reverse complement strand
CAAGGTCAGGCTTAAAGATGTGCTCTTGCAGCCTGAGGTACAAGTTTTCACTGTGGAAACCGTGGGTGGTCCACACCCCCGTCCCAATCCGTCACACAGCCTGGCTCCAAAGCTTCTGGTCCCTTCCACTTTCCCCAGAGCACAGACAAGTACTTACCTAGCATTTAAAAACTCAGATTGTGTTTACATATGGTAGTTTAATTAAATTTTATTTTAATAAAAAAAAGCCCTTTGCATAATTTTAAGCATTTATTTTGGCATTAGGCAGCCTCTGAGTTTCCCTACAGACACTAATTCCCATGAAAATCTAAACAGAAGGAGAAAGGAAGAACATCATTTATGTTTTCTTTGGTTCAGTTTCAATTAGTTTAGAGTCTGGACTGATTTAACTCATTATTGAGTTAATTTACTTGTATAATTTTGTTTCATTAACAAACATCATTCTGTGACTTGAAACTCTGTCTCTTGGAATATTTGTAGTTCATGGAACATGGAGCACTTGGCAGCCTTGGGGTGTATGCAGCAAAAGTTGTGGGAAAGGTACCCAGACAAGAACAAGACTGTGCAACAACCCACCACCATCGTTTGATGGATCCTACTGTGATGGAGCAGAAACACAGATGCAAGTGTGCAATGAAAGACACTGTCCAGGTAAGAGAAATACAGTGTCTATACCCTTAATGAACATCTACCTCTTATCTAGGTAGTATGTCAATAAGAATCAATGTCAACAAGAACATCACTCAGCCTAACAATGCCCAGAGTTTCACCTGCTCGTTTTCAAGTAGTAACAGAGCACATATGTTTTTCCTTAATCCAGTTGATGGCAAGTGGGCCACTTGGGCCAGTTGGAGTACCTGTACCGTGTCCTGTGGAGGAGGTGCCAGACAGAGAACAAGGGACTGCTCCGATCCTGTTCCACAGTATGGAGGAGGCAAATGTGAAGGGAGTGATGTCCAGAGTGATTTTTGCAATAGTGACCCTTGTCCAAGTGAGTGTTGGAAATAGTGAGTCAACATTATACTTTCTTAAAGTTCCATTATGGCTTGAAGTCCTTAAAGTTATATATTCTGTTGCTTGATTCATCTGCCTTTGGTTTAGGATATCAAAATGTTGTATGGTTGCTGTGATGTCTATATAATACATAGATATAATTGATTTGCTCTGTCCTATTTCATTTGCTCTGTAGGACCAGCTGCAGAGCACAAGGATGAGGGCACTCTTTCATGCTAACTATTAATGATGTTGATAATCCCTTTACGGAGGCAAACAGACTGCTCTTTGCCTTAATTCAGTCACCAGATAGATGCTTAGAGACTAGCAGCATCTGAATCCACTGTATCTTGAATGTTATAGCCTTGACTCATTAGGAGCAAAGACTTGGTCTCATTCATATCCTTCAGCTCAAGGAACATGAAAAGACTCAATAAATTTATATTAAATGGAATCGCACAATCACTGGGATGTAAACCCAGTTTCTGGTCAAAACATCAGCTTATGGATCAATGTGTTTCTTTTCAGTTCCCGGGGAGCGTGTTCTCATACTTTTTGGATGAATGTCATTGATAGCACTTGTCCAATGGTTCTGTGTTGCAGCTCATGGTAACTGGAGTCCCTGGAGCGGCTGGGGAACATGCAGTCGGTCGTGTAATGGAGGGCAGATGCGGCGGTACCGCACGTGTGACAACCCTCGGCCCTCCCATGGAGGAAGAGCTTGTGGGGGGCCAGACTCCCAGATCCAGAGATGCAACACTGACATGTGTCCTGGTGAGCTTTCCAACTCCTGGCAGTGGAACGAGTAAAGCATTTTATTTTGTGTTCATTGTAGCAGCCCCCTCATTTCAGATCTTAAAATGAAAGTCACGTGGGCAGGGTCACCCTAACCGTAAATTTTAAGACCGATCTGTTACTATTGACCATTTCATCCTTTTTCACAGTGGACGGGAGTTGGGGACACTGGCATAGCTGGGGATTGTGTTCTGCTTCTTGCGGAGGAGGTGAAAAGACTAGAAAACGGCTGTGCGACAATCCAGAGCCATCTAAAGGTGGTCGCCCCTGCCCAGGAGACGCTACTCAGGTGTCCAGATGCAATGTGCAAGCATGCCCAGGTAAGCAATGGCGTTAGACTCGGGCAGAACCATTGCCGGCACATTTACAGCCTTTCTGCAAATTGAAAAAGAGTGTCTCCCTGAGCCTACAAATTACAAAACAGTATCAACTGTGGAAAGAAGGTTTAGGAAAAATGCACTTTTCCCCCTCTAGTTGGTGCAGCTCTACACTAAAACTCATGCTGGATTTTAGCCTCTGCTTGGCCCCTTCCAGGCTCTCTTGTCAAAGGACATGGTCTTCAGAGCTGTAAATACCAGTCCTAGGCTTGGGGTGGTGAAAAGGCGTGGAAGAGCAGGGAGAGCCAGGCTGAGACTCCAGGCTGAAAAATGAGTGTGGGGCCGAAACGGAATGTCTACCAGAAATACACAATTGGAGGCTGTTATTTCGCAGATGGAAATATGGAGGACGATAGTGTGGAACATAAAATAGAGGCCATTTCTGTTCCAGGAAAAAGATTAGGGGAGAGTTCAACTACCATAACTCCAGTCATGCTGCATGGCCAGATATTGTAAGTAATGTAAAAATTCAGAAGGAACAAAGTCGGAATTCTAAAACTCATGGAAAGGGTTTTCTGGAGTCGTAAGAAATGGGGAATAAAACTAAGGGTACTTGTTTCAGAAGACAGACTTTCTAAGGGCTATAAGAAGACCGAAAATAACAGTCTCACATTATTGAAGTGTTGAGAAACCACTGACTTTCCAAAGCTTTAAGGTTGCTTTACAAATAAAGTGTCCCTGGAAACCAAGAAGGCCCAAAAAAGAAAGGAATCACATGAAAAGATTTATGCATTATTCATGACAGCTAAGACATGGGAACAACGGAAGTGCCCTTCAGTAGATGATACGATAAAGATGATGTGGTACCTATATACAATGGAATATAACTCAGCCATGAGAAAAGATGAAATACTGCCATTTGTGACAACGTAGGTGGATCTTGAGATTATCATGCTGAACGAAATAAGTCATACAGAAAAAGTTGAGAACCATATGATTTCACTTATATGTGAGATCTAAAACTGAAAGCAAATGAACAGGACAAAAAAACAGAGATTCACGGACATGGACAACAGTTTAGTGGTTACCAGACAGAAGTAGAGGGAGGGTGAAGGTAGGTTAGGGTAAAGGGGGTCAAATCTATGGTGACAGAAGAAAATTTAACTTTGAGGGATGAACGCACAATGCAGTATACATATAATGTATTATTGAATTGTATACTTGAAACCTATATAATTTTATTAACCAATGTCTCTCCAACAAATTTAATAGAAAAAAGTAAAATAAAACAAAAATAAAGAACATAACAGAAAATTTTTAAAAATTATGGGATCTAGACAAGCTAGAAGGGTAAGTGTCTATCAGTCAACTGCTCAGCAATTCTTCTCAACATGTCAACTGATTACCAAGGATTTTGAAGCTCTAACATGTAGGCATGGTGACAATTCTAGTTTCAGTTAAGGCATTTTATCATTCAACCTCTGGTGGTACAAGGGACCCAGTGACAGAAGAAAGCCTAAATAGACAATTTGGATTATAGAGTTTAGCAGAAAGTTTCGAGGATTCCAACTAGGTAGCCAGTACTGGGAGATATATGTAGAACACTAGGACTCAAATTCCTTTGTGAGGCAAGAGAAACAACAACACTAATAATCAAAGTGATGCAAATTAAAATGATGAAATACTGTACTTACTGATTTTTCTGAGATTGAATACAGTCATATTTTCCCCCTTATGTAATACATGATAACATTATCTGAAACACCTAGTGATTGTTTTAAAATATATTCAATTAAAAGGCATCGAATAATGAATATATATGAATTTCAGTATAAGCTGTTTTCCAATATGTTTCTCTCCTAACAAAGCATGCAGTTCATTTAAGAAACAGTCTTTGACCACCTCTTCTGTGTTAGTAAGCTGTAATTTTGTTGAACAATGGAAAGAACACATAAAATTATTATAGAGATACTTTTTTAAAATTTTTATCATTTTTCAACCTGATTGTGTTGGTATGAATTTTGCTGCACTATTAAAAATACAGTATCCTTCTCAAATTTTTCTCAAGTTAAGCATTTTCCAGTATATAATGTGAAGAACTTGATAAGCCCTTGGTCTGGAGCCCATGTTCACAATACCCCTTACATGTGCCACTTTTATGTTGACAGTAACCTATCAGAAGGCTTAAGAGCTGTTTTGTTGGTGAGCCCGCCTTTCCCTCTCTGCTCCCATGAAGGAGGCAATAGATAAAAGAGCGTGGCTTTTGATGCCAACCACAGCTGTGTTCAGATCCTCATCCCAGCAATATAGTGATGGGAAAGTCACTTGATTTCTCTGAACTTTACTTACTCTGCAAACTGTGCCTATTTAAAACTACCTTACAGGATTTTGATAGTATTAAGAGTTAACACACCTTAAGAGCTTACCATAGTGCATGACGTGCTCAATAAGCTCTCATTATTATCATCATTTCATCACCATCAACAAACACACACTTTATTTTGGCTTTGGGACTGGGTACTGATTGTATTCTTTGGATTGTGAAATAATGTTATGATGTGCATAGATTGGAAGGATCATAGATTTATGTGGGATGATGAGTGTTACATGAGAGTAGAATGTTTTGAAAGCTTATTTATTACACTCTTAAATTCAGATGTCATACGATCTTTTTAAAAGTTTGAGAGAAGACTTGTAGCATCTTTGAATACTGGCTTTCTTTTCTAACATGTAATGTTGATGAAATTATTTCCTTATCCAGAAATGTTTTTCCTTTCCCCAATAGGTGGGCCCCAGCGAGCCAGAGGAAGTGTTATTGGAAATATTAATGATGTTGAATTTGGAATTGCTTTCCTTAACGCCACAGTAACAGATAGTCCTACCTCTGATACTAAGATAATACATGCCAAAATTACCAATGTACCTCGCAGTCTTGGTAAGTCGCTTTGCCTGTAAAAGTTGTTAATAAGCCTATTTTTAAAAACCGATACATATTGTTCTTCATCTTATTATCTCACTTAAAATTTCTAGAGGATGCTACTACTGAAGGATCCATATAATAGTCCTTAAAGACATATGTGATACTAGCATGTATTTTGTTATTTTTCAAGCTTATTTGGGATTCATCCTTATGCATAACATGCTTCAAAGACAATAATAACAATGAACTATAAATATTGTGATTTGTCACCTTATTTGTCCTTTAGGCTCAGCAATGAGAAAGATAGTTTCCATTTTAAATCCCATTTATTGGACAACAGCAAAGGAAATAGGAGAAGCAGTCAATGGCTTTACCCTCACCAATGCAGTCTTCAAGAGAGAAACCCAAGTGGAATTTGCAACTGGTTAGTGCCAGCTGAACTTAATATTCTGTTACTATAAAAAATATGATAGCTTTAAAAGTTAGTAGTTAAGAAAAATACATTGTATGTTCCCACAGAGAATAATTTCAAAGATTTTGATGTAATCTTATCATAAATACTAAAAAAGCAATTTCATAGTTTCCTGTAAATTTTTGCTAACATGGGTCTCTAAGGGGCCATGTGTTTTCAAACAGCATAGCGATTTTATACCTCCAAACTTTTCTTATATTTTCTCTGTATTTTCTTCTTAAATCCTTAGAAAGGGTTTTAAAGGCCAGAGTAGGAAAATGAGTCATTGCTCTTAATTAAAGGCTTTTGTCTATGAACCTGAGATTCAGTTAGAATACCTTATAGAGATTCTTTATCGAAAAGATGGAAATAAAACAAGCAGATGCAAAGGCTTTTTGCTTTATCCTTCGTCTTGATGAATATGTATTAGCTATTCATGGCTCTTTGCAAGTACATACAGGTTTTTATAGACCTTCATTTCAAGCCTCCTCCAAGGTGGTCAGCCTCAGTGGTGGTGATCTTTAAGGAAGAAGCACCGACGGAGGGCACAGCTTTAAACAACCCAGGGTTTCTTCACCACCATCCACTTACTAAGATGCCCCTTTGCTACATCTTGAAACATTGGAAAGAACAAAACCGTGTGACCAGACTCGTGGTTATTTCCAATCTGCCTGGTGAAGCTGTCTGTCCTTTCTCAGAGGCAATCCATTTTTGTGGAACTGCCCTGCTATTGCTTGTGATTTTAAAGTGTGGAATCCTTCACATAATCATATGCTACCTTTTTACTACATAAAAAGAGATTTTAGAACAAAAATCAAAAGCCTAACCTTAATTTGGGGACTAAATGCTGATTTAATTTTCTCATTGTCTATATCTATTCAAGCTTTAAACAAAGCTTTTTTATTTAATCAAAATAGCACAGCTGAACTGGAATGTAAGGTAAATCTACCCTATGCTTACACAAACCATATAGTTTCTGCTATTAAAATGAATGTGTTGTAATTCCCAGGAGAAATCTTACGGATGACTCACATTGCTCGGGGCTTGGATTCCGATGGCGCTTTACTGTTAGATATTGTTGTGAGTGGCTATGTCCTACAGCTCCAGTCACCTGCTGAAGTCACCGTAAAGGTAAAATGTCAGGATAACTTGCCTTTGCTGTTTATTGGAATAATGGTAAGAGTAGGAGTCAGAGAATCATAGAGAGAGCACAGAGAACTTGTGTAGTTTGCCTTGTTTACTTTAGGGAGTAAATGTATAAATCATTGAGGTTGCAAATGGCTATCTGGTCTTTGTTTACAATAGCCAAGACGTGGAAACAACCTAAATGTCCATCGATGGATGAATGGATAAAAAAGATGAATGATTGCCATTTGCAATGATATGGATTGATCTTGAGCGTATTATGCTAAGTGAAATAAGTCCGATGCAGAAGGACAAAAACCATATGATTTCACTTACTTGTGGAATATAAAATGAAAAGTAACAAATAAACTAATATAAAAAAAAAAACCCTCATAGATACAGACAACAGAACGGTGGTTACCAGTGGGGAAAGGGGTTGGGGACAGGGTGAAATGGATAATGGGGATCAAATACCAGGAAAGGAAGGAGACTAGATTTTGGATGGGAAGCAGACAATAGAGTACACAGATGTCAAATTATAATTTTGTACATCTGAAAGTTATATAATGTTATTAACCAATGTTACCCCAGTAAGTTTAATTTTAAAAAAATCCTCAGGGGCAAGTCTTTGCAAACTCTTAGTGCTTTTATTAGGACCTGTTTATCAGGACCAATCACTGCTATGTTCATTTAAGTTATTTGTTTAATTTGTTTAATTTTCTACAAAGAAAATACTAATTCTTGCATAAAGGTTTTTGTGTATCACCCAAAGTTTCTGAAATTAAAGAGTAATATCAATCACCCTTTCACATCTTCTCTTTACTCCTGACCTACAACTTTGAGTCCTTTATTAAACTGTAATTTATGACAGTAAAATTATGAAATTAATGTAGTAATTAAAAGGTTCAAACTTTATTTCCTGAACACTACTGTACAATTACAATTTTATCTAGAACTATATATATTTTAGCACCCAAGGCTTTTTTCTCATTCTGCATCTCATAATTCCCCCCTCCCCCCCCGCCCCAAAATTAAAACCAGGATGAGCCATGCCAATCCTCAAATCCATATTGTCCTCCTTAGGATTACACGGAAGACTACGTTCAAACAGGCCCTGGGCAGCTGTATGCCTACTCAACCCGGCTGTTCACCATCGATGGCATCGGCGTCCCATACACATGGAACCACACAGTATTCTATGACCAGGCACGGGGAAGAATGCCTTTCTTGGTAGAAACGCTTCACGCATCCTCTGTGGAATCCGACTACAACCAGTTAGAAGAGACATTGGGTTTTAAAATTCACGCTTCAATTTCGAAAGGTAATTTGGTTGAAGGAAAGTCCAGATATAGCCAAAAGAGTAAAAGAATTGCATTGGTGCCATTCAAAATAAGGATATTAAGGCATAGAACAAACACGATGACATTAGGTTATTCGTGTATGTTGTCTGTTTTGTGGTAGTTAAGCCCTGTGGTTAAGCCAGTGCAGTAGGGGTTCTGATACATTTGTTTTACTAAGGCGCTTCTTCATATATAGCATAGTGGAGTTGTTATTCTATTACAAATGCTCAGAGAGGTTTAAAAGTATATACTCTGTCAGAATGATTTTTTTGGAGGTAATGAAGACCACTTATTCTTGTTCTGAATTTTATATTTTGTCAAAGAAGTTTTTAAATTCCTGAAATGGAACGTCAAGGTGTATCTTAACCTAAACTAGTCCAAAAAAAAGTTTCCCATCGTTTAAAAGCAATGCAGCAGTAATCAGGATTCTAACTGTCATTTTTCGTTCCCAGCGGTTATAATTTTGAACCACTTTTTACTTTCCAAGCAGAGTTCTACAACCCTTGATCTCAGCAGGCTTCCTATGCTCTGTGGGTCTTTGACATGTGTGTATCTTGAGGTTTCCTTTCCCGCCATATGGATCATCATGACAGTTAGCATTCCATGGGGTTTTGATGGTAGGAAATACTCACATGTAGTTACATAGTAGACACTGTTTGAATGACTTTAACTTTGAACTTTCGAGTTTCTGAGTACACTTAAAATGACTCATTGGCCTTGTACGTGTATATGTTTTGCTCTGTACTGGCTTTCCTAAAATAGATCCAAGTAGATTTTAAACAGCATCGTTCTGTTCTATCATACACTAAAATCTTATTCTTACCACTTACTCCTAGTTCCCTCCATTGTGGGTAGGACTGTTTTCTTCTTCAGTCAGAACTGCTTCATCACATTTGAGATCATTATAATCTAGGAGTAAGCATTCATATTTTTTAAGATAATCACAGGTTCCCGAACCCTCATAGCCAGTGGAGCCCATAACCCCACATCTCCACCCACATGTCACCACCAGCACCTCGTTTTACTTTTGTCACCATGACCAGGTCACTCAGACGAAAAAGAAAAGAGCCTCTGGAATAAGGATTTTATGTTTTCTCTTCCCCAATAATGCCTGCTTTTCACATCTAACCTGTTTCTACTTTTTCTAGTGCTCCATATAATTTAAAAAAATAAAATGAAAGATAACTTGGCCCAAGACTTTGGTTAAAAATAAATTTATACCATATGGGACAAGAGGAATTAAGGTAATTTTGAAAAGTTATGTACAGTTTTTACCCAGTTGTGTGAATCCTCTAAGCTTGAAATGGCTTGAAGGTCTTATGTTACCTGTAAGGTCAGTGTTGTAGATTTGGGTCCCACAATAGAAGAAAGCACACTATAGGACATTTAAAACCCCTTACTGTTCTTATACACTATGCTTGTATAAATTACATCCAATACATGTGTCCATTTGTTATTGACATTTTTCCCGAGATTTTCAGTTGTATACCTGCAGTTTCTTTTCACATGACCACCAGGGGGCAAGCTTGCATTCTTGGTTGCTTAACCAGAAAGTTCTTTCTCTGCTGTTGAATCTAAACTAGAGTTATGATTACAGTGCAGTTAGAATCACCTAGAGAGTTTGGTGAAAGTTCAGATTTTGGTTTAGCTAGACTAAGGTAAGATCTGGGAGTTTGTACTTTTAACGGCCCCTAAATTATTGTCATATATCTGATCTGCACAGTGGTATTTGGAAACTACTGATCGAGAGAATTCACACTATAAATCAATATGATTTTTAAAAAATATATATCTTTAAAATAAAATGGATTTATTTTTTACATATAATTATAAAATATGTTTAATTTTATGAATTAAACAATAAAAATATCAGAAACAACAAAGGAAAAGGTAAATAGATAAAACCACAAATAAATTTTTAAAGACTTTTTCATGGGAGAAAAAAACAAAATCGAGAAAGTAAAATATATACTAAGAAAAAATATTTGCAGTGCATATTATGGACAACTATTGTTAACCTTAATATTCATAAGGCTCTTAAAAATCAATAAGAAAAAGTCAAACACCCTAATAGAAAAAAAACATAAAGGCTGTGAACAGGAAATGTACAAAGAAAGAAGCAATAATGACAAAATGAAAGTGAAAAATTGTTTAACGTCATCAATAAGCAAAGAAAGCACATCGAAACAATGAGGTACCATTTTTCAGTTATCATTCAGAGATTAAAAAATATGAATCACTCAGGATTGAAGAGGGATGGGGAAACGAATGCCCTCATACACTGCCAGCAGGGGTTGTAAATTTGTTTAACATTTCTGGAAAGCAGTATGTATCAGTAGCTTTTCAAATAGTCATATCTTTTTAGTTATCTCATTCTAAAAGTCTGCCCATTCAAATCACAGAAATGGTCAATAATTCATGTCCTGGAAGTAAAGGTAAATATGTAAATGATGGCACAGCTATATGAGAAACTCTTAAATGGTCATTAAAATAATTTAAAGGAATATTTAGCTCATTTATTCATTTGAGAACATTTGTTGAGTTCCTACTGTGTATTCTAGGTTTTGACAATATAACTATAAACAACCGACAGAGGAGAATGTACATGACATAATAGTAATTGAAAAGTAGTACATGCACAATACAATCCCAACCTGAGTTGTCCACGCCACAGTGACTATAAGGAAACCTTTATACTAGTTAAAAATACAGATTCCCAGTCTTCTTCCTTGGCAATTTCAACTGGGTAATAGGACCAACGGGTCTGTATTTTTAATAAGCTCTTCAAGAGATTTTATGGCTGTTAGTCTGTGAAAGATCCTAACTTAAATTTTGAAGTGTATACTTACAAAAGTGATTAAAGGGAAAACATCAAAATGTTGGTAGTAGTTTGTTCCAAGTGACAAGGTTACTTTTCAAAGTTTTTACAATTATCATGTTACTATAACACAAACAAATATTTTGTATTACTCCCTACTATGTCAAAATGAAAATAACTAATACATTTCAAAATAACAGACTTTAATATAAAGAATAAAAAGAGTTTATAACAGAATATGATGTATTTCAATATGAAAATCTTTAGACATTACTATAGTATAAGGTGAGATATGGCTGAACTTATATATGGAGCCTCGGTATGTTTTTTTTTTTAAATATCAAGTAATACTTGGTAATGTTCTGAATAAAAAAATGTGTAGTCAACCATCAATTTACATGACAGTAGCTTTCTTAGAAAATTTATTGTATATCTTAATCATACAAAAAATATTTCATATGTGGAAGATGCGTTTTAGCCTTAGATAATTATAAACAGCTCTCTCGCTTCCCATGAAAATCTTTCAGAGCAAGGGACAAATCTTCATCTTGCATCATTATCTTACACATTGCAGGGTTTTAAAATCTGCCCTGGAGTCTGCCCTTCTCACTAAATTTTAATAGGCCTCCCTATCATTATGACAACCAAAGTATCTCCCCAAAATCTTACCAAATACTACCTAATGGAAGATATCACCCCCATTTAGAACCAAAAATCTAAGGCTACTATCAGATAATAACTTACTGTGTTTATATGACACAGTTTTTCCACAATCGTATCCCCAGCACAGTGCCCTACACAACATGCTGGTTAGATTGCAGCATGTATGAATAAGTGAATAAATATAAAGGAAGCACGAATTATAATCACCACCTGTGTTGTATTCTTGAGTTCAGTGGGTAAAAGCCACCGATTTGTATCTAAATTCTTGTTCCGGCTTACATTAGGTCTTTGACTTCAGGCAACTTACATGACCTCAGCCTCTAAATCCTCGTCTGAAAATTGGTTACGATGAGAGTGAGGTTGTTGTGAGGCTTAAATGAAGTAAAGCACATGGAACTCACAGTACCATGTGACACGTTCAGTGATCGTTTAGCAGTCTGCTTGAGGTGATCCTATTCCATCCATCCTATTCCCATTCCCTCGCAGGTACAATTTCTATAGGCAGGGTAGAAATGGATCATGAACCCCTGCTTTCTCTTCAAGGTTTTAAGACGTTCGGTTACTTAGAAATAGCAAGTAGGACTCTAGTTTTCCAGTCAAAAAAATATTTTCATTGGAGTTGTGTTTCTTTCTCCCTCTAAATATACAAAACAGTTTTGAATAGTTTCATGTCCTCAGTAGAGACCAAGCAATATTATAATCAGAGACTCTCCAGAGTAGGAATGAATCTTTAAAATTAACTAATGCCCAGATACCCTCTATGAAGAGCACCTAAAACAATAGTAAAAATAAACACAGTTTCATGCATTTAGAATTGAAAGAAAAATCTAAGATAATTTCTAAGAGATTTAATATGAACTGAATATATGATACGAATTAAATAAAGCTTCACTAACGACCATCTTTTAAGTTGTGTGTGCGTGTCGTGTATGCACTTTACTTTGGTAACTCGAAAGATTGGTTTCATTTAAGTTTTTGCAGGTCACTAATATTTGAAAAATAATTTGCTAAACTGCTTAGAGTCAAGACTGAGTTACTTTCTAAGGAAAGAGATTCCCTAACTAACCTGTTTATTCTTGTTAATATATATATATATATTTTAACTTAAATCTATTCTATCACAATGTGCCTATTTCCCCTTACTGTCACTGCGTAGGAAAGGAGAACACTTGGTCACACATAGGGAGACATTGACCCAGCTGCTTTATATTGCAAACGAATGAGATCTACAAAAGGAGAGGCTCTCTTTCTTAGCATTTCTGTTTTTCACTGGCATGAGTTATTTTAAGTGCCTTGAAAATAGCGTTTCTACTTCTAGAAACAAACAGTAAGTAATGGCTGGAAGAATAGGATTCTGCCTGTGGTTATGGCTGGCATACCCATTGAGCTCGGGTCCTTTTTCATTATCACAGAATAAGTTTATTTAATTTTCTTTTGATTAATGTAAACAACTTAAACCGAAAATCTCTTTCCAATGGCCGCTTGCCAACGATCTGTGGACTATGATTCATTTAGTTCCTGGCTGGGAAACAGGAAGAGGTTTTCATTCCTGCTTGTTTCCCCCTCTTGTATTTGTTGTGCCGCGTGTTCCATCTCTGGCATATCTTCCCGAGGAAGATTGTACTGGAAAGAAACAGGGGCTGACATTCCAACCAGCCAGTGAATTTTGCTTTTCTGTCTATGGTAGGAGATCGCAGTAATCAGTGTCCCTCCGGGTTTGCCTTGGACTCATTTGGACCCTTTTGTGCTGGTAAGTATAGGAATAAATAATGCATTTTTTACATATTAAAGCGTTAATAATGGATACCATTTAATGGACATCTGTTGCCATTTGGCTAGAAATTTAATCATCACAATGTCCTGTAAATGTCCCTTTTTACAGGTGAGGAAACTGAGATGTAAAGAAGTTAAGTAGACTGCCTAAGATCACTCAGCTATCACGTAGCAGAGCTGAACTTGAATTTAAGATCATTGCAAAGCCCACACTCTTTCAGTTTGGTCACAGTCAAGTGTGTCAGGGGTCATAATCGAGTATAGAGGTGGAGTGAGCACAGGGACAAAACCGGACTCTGTTTGGCCACTCGAATGCCATAGACACGAAGCAGGAGTAATTCAACTCTAAATCACCTAATCCTAGAAGTGCCCAGTCATAGGATAGGGCAGAACTGTGGGTGGAAGACTAATGACTAAACCACCTTGTCTCATCTAAGTGCCAGCACAAGAGAGTCACAAATAAGTAAACAGCTGAGTAAATGGCTCGAGGAGCTCAAGTTTCCATTCGTAGGGCCTTGCTTTCACTGGTAGGCCACGTAGCGTAGTGGTAAAAGGTGGTCTTTAGAAATGGTATTGCCAAATTCAAATTCCGGGCCTGTGTGACCTTGGGCAATTGACTTAACCTCTTTGCTCCTCAGTTTTATCATGCAGATGAGGATAGTAATAAAAATACTTATCTCCTTGGAAGGTTGTCAACAACGAGAGTTAAGGTAGGTAAAAAGCATTTAAGTCAAAGTAAATGGTGTTTATATCTTAGTTTTCATCATCATTGTTTTAGAATTAATCTAAACATCTATTCACTATCAAAGATAATTTGGTAATACAGAAGAATTCATTTTTATTCAGCCTTAACATTTTGTGGCACTTGGGGCATTTCTGTCATATTTGATTTAATTCATTGACCTCTTGAAACAACTATTTTCACCGACTTCAAAAACTCCTGGAAAGCAGGGGGTGTACGTGCTAACTGGGCCTTTTCGTTTCTTTTTTCAGATGAAGACGAATGTGCGACAGGGAATCCCTGCTCCCAGATCTGCCACAATGCCGTAGGAACCTACTATTGCTCCTGTTCTAAAGGCCTCACCATAGCTGCAGATGGGAGAACTTGTCAGGGTACTTATTCATAAAGCTAAGTCTGACAGACATGTTTCAGCGATGGTCGTGACCACCTCTGACCTAGGAAGAGTATGGTAGACCCCTGCTCCTCTTTCCTGCTCTTTCTGCCCCCACCTGGCAGCAGAGAAGACCTTCATTAGGTTGAAAAAGTGAGAAAGAAGGAATAGTGCTCACACACTGCCCTCATATGGGGCAGTGTGGGGACAGGGAGACCTGTAAGTGACTCATTCACTCCCCACAACACAATGAGGAGAGACAGGATGATTACCACACTCATTTTACAGCGATGAAACTAAGGAATAAAGAGACTATAAAGAATTTAAGTAAATTGTACAATCCTGATAATACTTTGGGAGCATGAACAAAAAACACGTTTCTGTCAGATGCTAGATATGCTTCAAAGTTAAAACTGGGTAAGACTCTAGTTTTATAATGTAAAAAATAATGAAAAGAGGAAAGGATTTTTCCCTCTGTGCCCTCTTCTAAATTCGAAAGAGAGAAAGATTAGGGGTTTAGGAGTGGAGAGGAATAACTTTCATGGAGTGACTTACTTTACATATGGAAAAAGTGAGATTCCCAGAAAAAAGAAGTACATTTTTTAAAGTCCCTTAGTTTTAAATGGTCTAATAGATGGTTTGGTCTGTGAAGGTATCACTCCATGCTACTATGAGTTCATCAGCCATTTAACCCACCTGAAATGACTCAGTCAAAAAAATCAACATTCTTGCTGTTCATTGCCTTTCTTATCCCCATTTCACAGCAGGTTCTGAGGTTGGTTTTCTTCACCTTGGTTGAATGACTCACTTTGTTGCAGATATTGATGAGTGTGCTCTGGGTGGACACACTTGCCATGCTGGTCAGGACTGTGACAACACCATTGGGTCCTACCGCTGTGTGGTCCATTGTGGAACTGGCTTTCGAAGAACCTCTGATGGGCTGAGTTGTCAAGGTATAAAAATGGAGGCCCTTGCTTTATCTTCTTATACTAAGCATTAAGACCCCCTGCCTTTTGAATCATTAAAGTATACTTTTATAGATTAAGCTTCTTGATGTGATTTTTAGATGTAATATTCCATGGCTATTTTAAGTATTTGCAGCACAGGAGTTGTGAATAACAGCATTTGCAGGTTATATTTGAGAGAAGAGATTCTACAGCATGATCTAATAGACTCTATTTCATAAAACTTCATTGCATGAGACTACAAAAATATTTTTGCAGGACTTTTTTAATAGACTTAATTTTTAGAGCAATTTTGCTGTATAGGTTCATAGCAAAAGATAAAGAAATTCCCCATCTACGCCCTGCCCCAACTCTTTCGTAGCCTCCCCCACTGTCAACGTCCTGCACCAGACCAGTGTATTTTTTTACCATGGGTGAACCTGCACTGGCACATCATCATCACCCACAGTCCATAGTTTACATTAGAATTCACTCTTGGTACATTCTGTGGGTTTTGACAAATGAATAATGATATGTATCCTCCATTACAGTATTATACGGAATAGTTTCTCTGTCCTAAAAATCTTCTGGGCTTAACCTGCTTATCCCTCCTCCCCCCACACCTCTGGAAACCACTGATCATTTTACTGTCTCCACAGTTTTGTCTTTTCCAGAATATCATACAGTAGGAACCATACAGTATATAGCCTTTTCAGATTGGCTTCTTTCACTTAGTAATATGCATTAAAGTTTCCAATAAGTCTTTTCATGGATCGATAGCCCATTTCTTTTTTAATGCTGAATAATACTCTGTTACACGAGTGAAATGCCATTTATTTATACTTTCACCTACCGAAGGATGCCTTGGTGCTTCCAAGTTTTATCAATTATGAATAAAGCTGCTGTCAGGATTTTCACAGAGGCAGAAACAGTGGATACAAAACTGAATGCCCATTAATAGTTCAAGGAATGAATGAATTATAGACCATCCACACCATGAACCATTGTGCAGCCCTTACAAAGAGTATAATGGAGCTCAGCCGTTTGACTTAGAGGAATTTCCATGAGGTGTTGTTGAATGAGAACATCAAGATGTAGGAAAGTATATGTAACTTACATAGAAAAGATTATGTGACTGGAAAACAACCAAAGAAAAAAGAAAGGATTTATACATCAAAGTAGAGATGTATTTGTATATGTAGAAGAGATATGTTATTGTTTATACTAGATTGTTAATACAGTTTGGCTTTGGTGGACAAGGGAGGAAAAAGGGATAAGGGAGATTAACAAAAGAGGAAAATATATATGAAAATCTGTTTGAAAGTATATGATCACATTTGTGTACTTACTTATATTAACATATGCACATTTTGAAAAATTGAACTAAAAGTTCTCAAATAGAAAACAAATACAAAATAAGACATTGGCAATCTCAAGTTCGGGAGTGAAGGTGAGGACATGAAGAGCCTGAATGTGGTGATTCTTCTTTTGAAGGGTTTGGAATAGAACAGAGACATGGAGGAGCTTGAGATGAGTGTAGACCCAAGAAAGAGATTTTGTTAGGATGGGAAAATTTGGTCATGTCTCTAAGGTTGCGGGAAAGATGACAGGAGGAAGGACTTTAAAAATATACAAGAGGAAAGAATGATCCATGGAGCACAATCCTCATTTTGATGAGGAAGGAGGAAATGGGCTACAGAACCGAAAAGCTCCTATTGAGGGGCTTTTCTTAAATGAGAAAAGAGGTCTCTCTTCCTCTGGGACTGGAAGGGAAGAGAGGGGAGAAGGTACAAAAAAAAGGGCAAGTGGACACGAGTTTGGGACATTCATTCCCCTTTTTTTATTACACTATGACCTAGATGGCGTTTGGGAAGATTCATTTGTCAGTGACTACAGACCAAGAGAAATGCTAAAGTTGCTAGTCAGGCTCAAGGTGATAAAGACAGGAAAAATGGGAATGAAAGGCCAATTGCAAAATATATTACAAAAGACCCTAGCTTTTATTTATTTTTTCCTATCTTTACATTCTAGTCTGTCAGCAACACTCCAGGGCTGAAACTTCCTAGAAGCAGGAATGCAAGCCACATGGTAAAATAGCCAGAGGTGTGTTGCGTTGACATAGTTCCAAGTCACGAGCAAATGTCTACCTTTGAGGAGAACTGAAGAGAGATTCCCTCTCCAGCAATTACGTCTGTCAATTATCTAGCAGATTATATGAGAGCGATTATATTGGATTAGTTTTAGAGAAGATCTTAAACATGATAATTATCAAAGATCATTAAAATGTTAAACATTGGGGATAAATTAATTCAAGTTTCCTAACGAATAAAATGAAATTTTCGTTCTATTTTGTAGATATTAATGAATGTCAAGAATCCAGCCCCTGTCACCACCGCTGTTTCAACACCATAGGAAGTTTTCACTGTGGATGTGAACCTGGATATCAGCTCAAAGGCAGAAAATGCATGGGTAAGGAAAGGCCTTTGAATTCAAAATAACATCTTTGTAACTTCTTAATAATGTCTGATCTAGACCTTTTGCTATGCCCTTAGCCTGAGTTATGGATAGGATACCTACTATGTATCCTATATATAAGCTATACAGAAATAAAATGGAAGCAAATGCTGTGCTTTAGGAGTTTTATTTTCTAATTACATAACTATTTTTGAAACATTTCCTTTATTATATTTACCAATTTTCACAGAACATTATGTAATATATACACATCTACACATATAGTTATATATAATAATTGGGTATATATACATATATATAATTTTTATTTTTTTAGGAGGAAGAAATGGTTTGTATGGCTACTAACCCCGTGAAGTGATGTTTTTTATTTTTATTATTCTGTTTTAAAATTAAGGGTGTTATGTACTTTGATGGATTTAAACACTTTAACTTTACATGATGCCGTCAACATATTATAGTTTACAATATCCTTAAAATCCCAAAGTATAATTTCTATTGAGAAAATGATTTCTTTTCTCAATCTGCATTACCTTTGTCTTTTCATGAAGATGTGAACGAGTGTCGACAGAAAGTATGCAGACCCGATCAGCACTGCAAGAACACCCGTGGTGGCTATAAGTGCATCGATCTTTGTCCAAATGGGATGACCAAAGCAGAAAACGGAAGCTGCATTGGTGAGTGCTTGGCTGTTTCAATGACTGAGATTCATTTATCATCGACAAGCCAAGTAAGGCCTCCCTTTTTAAAACTAATGATTTTAGTAAACTTTGAATAAAAAAAAAAAAAAAACAAGGAAATTGTTCTTTTTCCATAAGTTATTTTATCCCCAACTTTTAGTATGATTGAGCTCTGAAGTCCCAGGGTCACAACTATAGCAGGAAGTAGAAGCTACCGTGGTGATTTATGACCATTCTGAGCTCCTATCAGTTAAATAATTTGGTTCATATAGATTAATATCCACATAAATTAATAACCACACATTTCTAATACTAAATTTAGCATATATGTTTAGAATTTCATAGGAGGGTTGAGAAAAAATGTATTTGTAGAATATATTAAAAGTTCAAAATATATATGTGTGAACACACACCGTAACATATATATGACTTACTGTTGAACTGTACACTTGAAACACTGGATCTCGTTAACCAATGTCACCATAATAAATTAAAAAAATAAAAAGTAATTTTAATAAAAGTTCAAAATATAATTATTTTAGAACTAAATATTTAAATTACAAATCAGTGACCAGACAATAAATTAAATTATATTTCTCCTCAAGATTCTACACAAATGAAACAAATAGTTTTCCTGCTCTCGTGTACTTACAATCTACTGGGATAGATTGGCAAACTCTTCTTCCTTCACCGAAAGAAAAAAAACAAACTATAATACAAGGCAGAATAAAACATCATAAAAGAGGTACAAATAAATTGTATGAGAGTACTCAAAAGAGTAACCAGATGTCACAGGAGTGACTATCAGAAGTGGCACGGAGGTGATCACATTTAAATATAGCCTTGACTGGAATGTTGCGGAGGTGGTAGAAAAAGGAAAAACAAGCCCCGATCCGGGAGAAAAGAGCCGGACTGGGAGATGACATGCTAAAATTCATCCTTCCTTCTTGGCAGCTGTCTGTCCTTGAACAGATAGTCCTAAGATGACACGGAAATTTGAGTTTAAGTTTCCCCTTTTTTAAAATGGGACTTCTTAAAAATTTCTGAAATATTTATTAATAAAATTACAATATGTCTTGGATTTATTTCAAAATAATATGAGTAGAGGGAGTGTATAAATATAAATGAAAGAAAATTGACCAGTCGTCGATACTTGTTGAAGTGTACGGAAGGTTAGTATACTACTTAAAAACACACAACTGGGCAAGGGGAGTTGGACTATCAGATTTCAAAGACTCTTTTCAGTTCTGTGGATAAAGGTAAATATATTTTTTAACACCTAAGAATAGTAGCCAACTCAGAGCATCATATGCAGTTGTGTGTAATTATAAATATTTTTAAGAGTATTGACTCTGTAATTATGTATAAGATGAATTAGAAATGAGATGAGCTGAAAGACAAGACTGCTTAAGAAGGACAGCAAAAATATAGCTAAGTGGAAATGGAAAATGGGGATATGTGGGTTTGATTGACGGAAGTAGAATTCCCAACGTTGGAAACTGAGAGAATAAGTTCATGATAACATTTGCATCCTGGTTAACTGGGGAGAAAGAATGTTGTTACCATAAGTAAGGGAGTAATGGTAAGACATTGGAGACATGCTGAGTTTGAAGTACTGATAAAACACGGAGATGGAGATGGCCAGCCAGAGCTAGAAATATGGCACTGGAGAGAAGAAGCAGTGCATTACTGTTGCTTTAAATCTACATCAACGAGCTTACTAGATTCACTAGTGTAAATAAGCTGGCCAAAGGAGGAGGGAGTATAGAGAAAGGAAAACAAACAGCTGAGAATAAAACCCTTTCCACAGAAAGGAACAAGAGGAGGAACAGTAGCGAGTTAGGAAGTGGCAGAGCTAGGTCTTGAAACCAGGTTTTCTGACTCCATGTCTCAACCACATGGTAAGAAATGCAACCTTTGGCAATTCTAGAAAGAATATTCACTTTAAATATTAGGTTTTGCAAGAGGGGATGTTATTACTTTTTATTGCCTTCATGTCTGTAGATATCGATGAATGTAAAGATGGGACCCATCAGTGCAGATATAACCAGATATGTGAGAATACAAGAGGCAGCTATCGCTGTGTATGTCCACGAGGTTATCGGTCTCAAGGAGTGGGAAGACCCTGTATGGGTAAGTTAGCAGGAACTCTCCTTGAGTAATAAAGCTACTCATATAGTTACCTAGTCTTGCCACTCACTATCCTCAAATGCTTTCTTGCTGCGATTGGATTCATAAGTAATTCATAACAATTTGAATTACAGTTGACCCTTGAACAACAATGGGTTTGAATGTGTGGGTCCACTTATATGTGGATTTTTTTCAATAAGTATACAGTCAGCCCTCCGTATCCCTGGGTTTTTGCATCTACGGATTCAACCAACCACTGATCAAAAACAGTATTTGCATTCAGCAGCTGGGAATTTGTGGATGTGGAAGACCGAGTTTATGCACTATCTTATGCTGTTCTATATAAGGGACTTGAGCATCCATGGATTTTGGTATCTGCTATGGTCCTAGAACCAATTTCCTTGCAGTTACTAAAGGATGACTGACTATCAAGGGAGTCAAAAGTTATACACAGATTTTCTTACTGCATGGGGGTTTGGCATCCCTAACCCCCACGCTGTTCAAGGGTCAACTGTACTTCATACTGAGTTCAATTTATACTACCATTTCAAGTGGTAATCTCTGTGGAGTGCTTACTATATACTATGCATATCACAGTGAGGTTCTGACATAATTGCCATGACAGCTTAATTGTGAATATTATCTCATTGATAATCGCTGTATGCACATGACATAAATGTTCGCATGGGTACATTTAATTTGAATATGAAGTATAGTTGTATGCAATATGGAGGTTTAGGTATGAGGAATTAAAAGGTGAACACACAATTTAAGCAAATCAATAATTATTACATTATTTACCATATATTTAATACTTACTACATGCCATTCCTTAAGCTAAGAATATTTCATTTAAGTCTACCAATTGCCTATTTGTTTCCACCTTAGTTATAACTGAATTTAAAGTAAGGCAGATAACAGATAATAGAAAATATCTGTAAGAAGGTAACCATATACTTTTTATTAAATTAAGAAACTGACCTCTATTCCTCTTCAGAATTTTTAAGTGCAGCAAAAAATTGTGTAGATTTTTGAATACTGGCTTCTGATTTGTGTGCTATGCTTTTAAAATCGATTACCTTGATTATCTACTTAACAATTATTTATAGCAAATTCTCCCGCAAAGACTTAGTTCGGTCTTTATGCAGTACCTAGCATAGTACTTTGCACATAGCAAATGTTCAAAGTAATACTCTTTTATAAATAAATACTTTTTAATAACAGAAATGCATATCATTTTAGTGTTTTATTTAACATCTCCATCAGTCATAACAGTGACCTAGCAGACTGAAACGTGTTTATTGGTTTACTAATTTAACGAGAAGTTGAATGTCAGGGACTGGACTGGGCAGTAAATCAATGAAGAAGGTAGGGCCATTGCCTTAAAGAGATTTAAAATGTTCATTTTAACTTTTGCCTATTAAAATAATTTTTATAGCAAAATTTACTTCTTTTATTTTACTTATTTATGTTTCTTTCATGCCACTATGATAATGAATTAAAGAATTTGGTTTTGATCTCTGATTTTCATACCCTTTTCCTATTTACAGGAAAAGTTGCAAGTATATACTCTGTGTTAACCTAGAAATAGAAAGAAAAATAACTTCTTTTAATTTTATAGACTTTATGAGTTTATACCTTAGTAAGAAATTACTTTGTTTTTATTTCTTTTTTAATTTTTATAAAAAATAGAATTGGTTTGATTAATTAATAATTATTGATTCAAAAGAGACAAAAGAAAATAAAAATGTTTGTAGTCATACCAGTATTCCTGCATCTGAAACTTATAAATGTATAAAAGATGAGAGGCGCTAGTGGTCAATATTATAATTAAATACAAACTAGTGATGTGATTGTGTTCCTAGCACCTCCACCAACAGAATTAAGATCTGTATTAGCTCTGAACTACAGTTTTTCTGAATTCAAGATCACATTTTCCCATATGATCCTTTTTGTTTTCTACTGTACATGTGAAGCAATCTTTAGGGAGAATCATAGAATCTTCCTATACGTTCAGAACTGAACGATTAATGCTTTCTCAAAAGTTCACAACAGTTAAGAAATTACCATATTCCTGGCTTTAAAAGATAACGTAATGTCTTCAGTTTGTTTCACAGACTGATTCTTTATTCCTGTGTTTTGTGTGTATATGTGTATGTGTGTTTTTTTTTCTCTTTTTTATGTATCATGGCACACGAGCAGACATTAATGAGTGTGAACAAATGCCCAAGCCTTGTGCATATCAGTGCTTCAACACCCCCGGCAGCTTCAAGTGTATCTGTCCACCAAGACAACATTTATTAGGGGACGGGAAATCTTGCGCTGGATTGGAGAGGCTGCCAAATTATGGCACTCAGTACAATAGCTATAACCTTGCATGGTTCTCCCCCGTGAGAAACAACTATCAACCTCAACAGCATTACAGACAGTACTCACATCTCTACAGCTCCTACTCAGAGTATAGAAACAGCAGAGCATCTCTCTCCAGGACTAGAAGGACTATTAGGAAAACTTGCCCTGAAGGCTCTGAGGCAAGCCATGACACGTGTGTAGGTAAATGTCAGCCATATTACATTTCCTTTCTGTGGGCTCACTTATGGACCAGTCTGAGCATTTGTACAGCACCTGTAACAGTTTGGGTGCAGTGAGCTACATTCGTTCTCGAACCTGGGATGACTGAGTTTCAAGAAATTTACTCTAACACCTGAAACTATTACAAATTTTATTCGAATAAATGATGTATTTACATGTGTGCATTCTAATAATTTATTATCATTTTATATTGTGTTTTTGGTCACCCTGAAAGTGTTACTAAATTTAATGATATATAGAAATAAATTTCAGTGGCATCTGGAATTTTTTTTTTTTTTTAAAAGAGGTGTATATCGTCACATAATATACGATAATTATGGCTACATCCAATTGATGCCAAAGCAATGGGTTAAAAGTGAAGCTTTCAGCTATTCAGTCGACTGCTTTTCTCCGTGACAACCAACACTGTGCTGACTGTTGTCTCATACTCCCCATAAAATGTTTTAGTTCGACTATTTTGTATATAGGTATGTCACTGAAAAGATCATTTGAGACAGGACAAAATTAAGTTGCTTCCGTCACTCTAAAATATGTGCTTTTCAGTATCTTTATCTAAACTCACAAGTCTTTCATGAAATTTATTTGCAAAAGTGGAGTGTAATTTCCAACTTAAGAAGTGAGACCTTGTTTTCTGTTAAGTTGCCAGCATTACCATCTGTCATTCGTTTAATTCAGTTTGCTGTGAGTATTCACAGTTTGCATGTCATCGAGCTATGCACCAAGAGAAATTAGCAAACAGGAATTAGCCCCACTGTTTGTTAGATGAAAAAAGAAAGCAAGGATGAGTGGGAAGAGAGAGGCAGAAAGAGAGGGAAGAAAGAAATTCCGTTTAAATTTAAGAGACCCCTATGCCGATCTCATTTTCTTGCATTTTTCTTATGTTCTACACTTTGTTTATTCTCTCCTCAGTATGCTTTCTATTAAATATTTCTTTTAAACATTTTTAAAATTTCTTCTGCTGAGTTCAATTTTTGTCACTTCTTTTTTTTTTTTTTTTTTTTTTACCTATTCCAAGCCTGTTCCTGTATAATTATCTTCTCAGACATGCTTTCTTAGTCACTTTTGGAGTAGACCAGCTTCTTATATCACCTCTGCTCAACTGGACCCTCAAACCCTCTGGGTACTTAAATTTTAACCTTTTTTCATTAAGTTTATATTTTACCAAGACTTTTCCTTCTAAATGTCCTGATGTACCTGAAGCTTAAAATGATGGATGTAAAGTCTTCTTCCTGTGTCAGCTTCCTAGAACTGTGGACAGTACTAGTTTCTTCTACTTCTTAAACTTCAAACATTAATGCATACATTAACAACTCTACATTTTGTCCCATAGGGCAGGGATCCCCAAGCCCCGGATCATAGACTGTTACTGGTCAGTGGCTTGTTAGGAACCGGGCCACACAGCAGGAGGTGAGCAGCAGGCAAGGGAGTGGAGCTTCATCTGTATTTGTAGCTGCTCCCCAGAGCTAGCATCACCGCCTCAGCTCCACCTCAGATCATCGGGCATTAGAGTCTCATAGAAGCACTGGTCCCTGGTGCCAGAAACGTTGGGGACTGCTGTCATATGGTCAAACACTACTTAATTGCTAAACCTGTGAATTCCTGTCCTTGCTAGTATGTCAAATACCACTCTAAACCTGCTCTAAGCCATTCTGACTGTTGTTAATGTTTCGTGCACACAATTTTGACCTGACTCTTTGGTAGTTAAAATTTTTTATTTTTCATTGACAAAATTAGTATCTGACATTTTGTCTTTCAAAGTTTCTTTCAAATAGTCACACCGAAGGATTCTCACACCCTATTATCATCTCACTCTTCGCCTTCATTTTAGACAAGCTCTTTTCTTCTCTTCCTTTATTCTCCTGCCCCCAAATCATCGTTTATGCTATGATAAATGAATTAAACTACACCCCCACACACACCATACATCATCTTGCTGACTTCTTCTCAATCATCTGAAGGCCCAAGTCATTTTAAGAAAGTGTTTCTGATTAATAACCTAATTTTCTATTTCTTTTATCACTACCTATACCCTGTAATTTCGTCATGGTAGCATCTTATCAGTGTTTTCTGTGTCTTCGTGTTGATATTACACCAATTTTATGTTTACAGGAGTTCTCTTCCCCAAACCTCCACTGTTTGAGGCAGCTACTGTTTCAGAGTGAGGACCAATCTTAGAGAATCTAAATTAAACTTCCGTAACTAGTCCATTACTAGATAGTTAAGTTTTCTTTGGAGGCAATTAATAGGCTTGGACATTTAGAAATATTTCTTAAAATATGGTGAGTATTCATAGTGTTGGCACTGAAAGAAATTTACACCAAGATTGTAGACAGCTTTGGAATTATATAACGAGCAAACTTGCAATAAACACCAAATGCCTTTAATTAGCCATCTGAGATAACTTACAAAAGATTCAAATTAACACTATGGAATCTTGTTAGACGAGCTAAAATTTAGCTTTTTAAGGATTTGATTTCAAAGCTTCACAGGAAAAATGAAGACTGCAGTGTTTCTGCATGGAGGAATTACACTTTGGGCCACTTTAGAATTCATATTTTGGGAAGTGCAATGTTGACTACTCGAAGTTCAACATCCTTTACATTTCTGTTGTTATTCTAGGTTAAAGGAGATTACAAAGGGAGAAAGTGAAAATAACTCACCTAAGTTTTGGAATGAATGCTTTCATTAACTAAAAAGAGCAAAAACATTGAGGAAATATTTGATGAATAAATATCGTTAGCAGAATTTGAATCATTGCAATATTTTCTGAGCATGTGCAAAATATGCAAAATGAACAGATTCTTTTGCTCTGAGACATCTCCCAGTTTTCACTTTGTCTTCTCTTTGCTTCCACCAGAGCCCTCCGACTCCCATTCCTGTCCTATTCTCCTCTCCATTCTTCCTCTGGTTGGTGTGTGCTCGGAGAATGAGCAAATTTTAATATCAGTCAAAGCAAAACACAGTTGGGATAAGAAATCTGAGGCCTCCCGCATCACATCTCTTATCCTGAAAGCAAATACCAGTTAATTTTTAATTATCATCTATTCTGTCTCCTTTTCATTGCTCTTTTCTCGGCTTTGTTTCATAATAGCAAATAGATACCTCTTTATAGTTTAGAACATGCTTCCACATATATTACTGTATATGAACCTTCCAAAAACCTGTAAAGTAGGAAGGTTGTATCAGTGACTTCTTTCAGCAGTAGAATCAGCTGAGATCTTGAGAAGTGGCCTGCCCAAGGTAACACAGCAACTATATATGTAGTTGTCGTTAATACTTTACAGTTATGTGAGTTCAATGAATATCCCTATCACAAAAATACAAACACTTCACTTGCTAATATCTGTGTATGGGAAACTGCATGGGTGTTAGGGGCTGGTGCAGGGTGAGAGAGAGAGAGAAGTAGCTAAAGTTAAAAACTAACATTCCTTTTTCCAGTTAATCTCAATAAAAACGTCATCTTTTTGGTAAATTCTACTATTCTGTCAACAGTTTAGTACCTTGGTGGATTAGGATCTTGAACAAATCTGTTTTGTCTGTCATTTTAGTCTTACCTAATACAAAAATAGGCCATTTTGGGGTTTCAGCTTATAAATGTTTATACACGGAAGAGATGTTCACATATTGTAAATTACCGTAGTTAATATTGGACTCCATTAAAAACAGACCCTGATATAAAACAGCTCTGAGCATATTTAAACATATGAGTGTTAAATCACCAAGAAGTTTTTCTGTAGTATATCAACAGTTTGTTTACAGTTGGTTCTGTCAATTTCTGCCTTTGTTTGCATGGTTATAACTCTGCTTTCTTTCTGCACAGATATTGATGAATGTGAAAACAGAGACACCTGCCAACATGAGTGTAAAAATACCTTTGGAAGCTACCAGTGTATCTGCCCACCTGGCTATCAACTCATGCTCAATGGAAAGACATGTCAAGGTAAGACCATTTTGGGGTGTTTATTGCAGCAACTTGACTTAAAATCAACATAGGAGAGTGTGAGAAATTAAATGCTTTCCTTTTTGAATAATTATTCTCCTAGTTACTTCCTCTCCTTTCTCATTCCTATTAGTCCAATTTATCTTAAAGCATTGCTTTTGCAGTAAGAGAAGCAATGAGAAAGCCATTAAGCAAAGGAAAATAGTTGAGAGATATTTTTGGTATGGTCTTACTGGGACTAAGAATAGCTAAACCAGTTCATTTTATGTATTTTTAAAACTTAATGTTTTTAAATATTTTTTCACGATTCGGCTAAGATGGAAGGAGAAATGGGAGGAGTGCTCAGTAAATTTACTTCAGTGTTAGGCATTATTTTATGTTTTAGCTTAGAGATCAAATTGATTAACTAATCCATTCATTATTTGAGTCTATGAATAATGTGGAACAATCACGTTTTAGCATTGCAGGATGCAAAACGTTTAAACAAATGAATACTATGCAGTCTCTTCCCTTTGAGATCTTAGATTCTAGTGGAGATAGACACGTGAATAACACAATTAACATACAAGGTTATAGGTGCTATCACAGAGTTTTAGACAATCTACAGTGATGATAGAAAAAAATATCAATCTCAATAGTTTACTTTTTATGCAAAAACATGAAAGGAGCATTGCACTTTAAATTATCGCAGTGTATACTTAGATTAAAAAGAAATAGAAACTCGTATAAATCTTGAAAATCTTCTTAGATACCTTTTCAATTTTGTGGACAAAATCTAGTAGTATTATGTAGATGTTAATAAGCCTCTGAATTTTCTTAACTTCTGTCGTGTACAAGCTATATCCTTTTCTAAAGTACAGCAAGTAAAATCTCCAAAAGAGTGCTTTATCAGAATTTTCCTTCTCCATAAGATTCACAAAAGACTTGGTAGGATGCAACTTGGGAAAGATGTGTTCTAGAGACAAGACCAGGGTGGAAAACGGCTTCATCCAAGTTACCATGAGCCTTTCCACTCCCCGAGGGCCCCCCTGGGTCGTGTGGGCTAGAGAAGGACAGTAAACAGTAATAACCTTTGCTCTCAGCCATCAGTCTCCAAACGTTTATGAAGAATTAACTCTATTCAGAACATTTTACTGAGATTTGAAGAACCGGCATAACACATTTATCGTATAGTCTTATGTTTTTTTCCAAAACAGATATTATCTCATTTTAATCAGCAGCACAGATTTGTCAAGGGTAATAATTTATATCCATTCTATAGATAATAAAACTGATTCTCAGAGTGATTATGTGAGGCTCAGTGTCTGAGAAAAGTCAAAAGCAAGGCTAGGACTTGATCGCAGATCTCATGTCTAGAATAGTCTTTTTCTCTCCTATGATGCTGTGAACACTGGGATTATTATTCTATGGCAGTAGCCTGTTTTATAACTTTCTTCAGCTCATCAACCCAAGAATCTTTCTGAAGAGGTGGCAGTGTCCAACACTAACATGACACTCCCTACAGGCACACCAGACACCATAAAAGGATGCAAGACAGATACTGAAGCATTTTGAATAACCAACTGGATTGCAAAACCCCTTAGCTAGATTTTTAAGGGTTCTATTATGTCATATTCTCATTTTCTTCTTTTCTAAATTTTTTGTTTGTTTTTAAATTGCCCTTGTCACTTATTCAGTTTACAACATTTTTCAACTTTCATTTGGGCTTCAGAGAGTGGAAAATAATGTGAATGAATTAGAAGCAGGTGTCATTTGAAATGGTTGCAATTTAAATGGATTGCATATTTTTGTGATTTTTAAAAAGACATGAGAGAAAACAATTATGCCCTTTAAAGAAGTCTTTACTCTAAAGAATAATTTGAAGTCTTTTTATAGCTTTAGAAAGTGTTTGAGAGATTTATGAGGAACAAAAGACTACTTTTCATTCACATACACATTTTTTGAAGCTTTTTACGTTATCGATAGAAATATCAGTAAGAAAAGGGAAATAAAAGTGAATTTGACATTGAGCAAGGACAGAGACTGTCAAAAGTGGAAGTCACCAGACTGCCAAAAATGAAAAACAACAAACACACCCAATCATAATTTGCCCAGGAGAAACTAAAAAATCCTTATGTAAATTTTAAGCACTACTAATCTAATTCTAATTATATCAGCACTGCATTTGAAAGGAGTGTTCTATCCAAGTTTTTAAAAAGTAATCCATAATATTTATCAAGAATCAAAATGATTCTATACTTTCTATAAGATAAATGTTTCAAGTATGTTTATCCTAACGTATTTTTAATGTATCCAGAAGTGCTTGGTTAAATGCATTCATATGTTCTAAAGCTATTAACATAAAAGTTTGTCAGTTCATCTTGATATTTTTTTCTTCTAGCAATCATGTTTATATTATAAAATGACTATACTTTAATTTCTATCATAATAATCTTCTTATAATAGAACATATAAACCAGACATCACCACATTGTCAGTTAACAGAAGACAGCTCAATTTCTCCATCATTTCTGACTTCTTTTTTTTAAGGCCAGTGAGTAAAAACAATGAGCAGAGGGAGTGGAGCGAATGCCCATCCTGATGAGAGAGTAGGAGTTGGAAGACAAAGGAAGGCCACCTACCCAGAATCTCAAATACTTAAGAGAGCTTTCTATGGAAAGTAATCATTATTATGGAGCTAAGGACAAACACTTTGTATATTAGATTCTGATGTTTCTTTATCGATTCAAATTCAGCCTATGAAAATATATGATAAGTAGCTGTTATGCGTATACAGACATGTGTCCGGATTCTGGTCTCCATGTCACCATTTTTATGGGCCCTTGCAGTGCACTGGCCTCCATGTTTAAGCATGAGTTCACTGTAAAAGTTGCCCCGAAATGAAATTTGGAGGATGGTTGGGAAGGGAATGTTCTTTTAATGAGAGAAAAGAAGGTAAGGCTAATCAAATTTCTTTCACATTTCTCCAGAGGGCTTTCCACTTCATTTCGAGGCCATCTCATTTTGTCAAAGAGATGAATCACTTCTGACAGATAAAATCACAATTAAAACGTGGATCACAGAGATAATAGGCAAGACTGAACTTAGATAAAAACTTGTTTCACACTATGTTCCATTCCTATAGGAAAACTAGCCTTAATGTGAAACTAGTAATAGGAAGCACATTGTCAGCACATCCAAGTAACTAAAAAGTCAAGTGATTTACTCCATATTATTCTAGCCCGGTGCTTTTTACTTCGTGCAGACTATTAAGTTTAAAGTAAATACATTTTATGTCATTTTCTTAGAAAATAGGATATATTTGGAACCAATCCAAAATGCTCATTTTTAAGTCAGAAATGCAAATGGTAAATAATTCAGAAATGAAATTTAACATTCATTGTCCATGACTAAAACACAGTTGCCCCCCTCTCATCTACGGTTTCGCTTTCCACGTTTTCAGTTATCCAGTCTGAAAATATTAAGTGGAAAATTCCAGAAGTAAACAATTCATAAGTTTTAAATTGAGCACTGAATAGGCTAATGAAATTTTGTGTCGTGCCACTTCCCACTTAGGCCGTGAATCATCCATTTGTCCAGTATATTCATGCTATATATGCTACCTGCTCATTAGTCACTTAGCAGCCATCTTGGTTATGAGATTGAAGATCGAGTATGTGTGTGTGTGCGCATGTGAGAGACAGAGCAAGAGCGAGAGCGAGAGCGAGAGCGAGAGCGAGAGTGAGAGAGAGAGAGAGAGAGAGAGAGAGAGAGAGGAAGAGAGAGAGTCAGAGGATATGACAATCCTTCCAGAATACTTTTAGAATAAACCCAAAGCATAGGCTAGCAGTGATATTGAGACTGATGGATTTTCAGGAAAGAGGGTCCATAAAGTACAACAAAAATTTTAAGGAATTTTAAGGTCCCAAAGTTAGCCATATTCTAGAGCAGGAGTCCTCAACTCCTGGGCCACAGACCAGTACCAGTCCATGGCCCGTTAGGAACCAGGCTGCACAGTAGGAAGTAAGTGGCGGGCAAGGGAGCAAAGCTTCATCTGTATTTGCAGCCGCTCCCCAATGCTATCTGTATTTGCAGCTGCTCCCCAGCGCTAGCATCACTGCCTCAGCCCCACCCCAGATCATCAGGCATTAGATTCTCATAGGAGCACTGGTCCCTGATGCCAAAAAGGTTAGGGACCGCTGCTCTAGATCAATAATTTGATACTGTGGTATTTGTATTCTCCTGTTGGTGCATGAAAGCTTTCTAGCAGTATGAAAGCAGGCATGTATTTCAGGGAATCATTTTCCATCCAGATCCTCATTTTTCATAAATTCTCCTTGCTAAAGTCAATCCACCTGTGGCCTATGGCCTGTGGCCTGGACTTCTCCTTTCCCCTCTCCCCTCTCCCCTCCCATAACCTTCTTCTGCTTTACCAAAAAAAAAAAGTTTCCACTAATCCCTAGTGTCTTTATGATACCTGGGTGTCGAATGCTTCAAGGCACATACACAGGGTGAGAACATACTGATGGCGACGGGCCTTATTTCATCATGGCTACAAACCAATGGTCTTAGCTCTCTATTTTAAATTAAATTCCAGAAGCAAACTGGTTGTCACAGGAGCACCTACTTACACTTTTCACCAAAATTTTGATGAAAATATATTTAAAGCATGTGTACATCAAACAGCAATGCCAGAATTCACATCCCTTGCAACTACTTAAACATGACGATAAACTTTACAGATCATTTTTAAAAAGTATGAGTTACATATAAGGTTTTCAAATCTTTTTTTCAAGCAGGCAAACAAAAATTTTGAAGACTACTCACTTTAGAGAAAGTTTAAGTCAACTGGCTTCATAGAGGCACTTGTAATAATCTTCTTCTTTAGTGTTTGAGTAAACATAGATCCTGATGTACAGGAGGGAACAATTACAGTTATTTGGACCCAAATCAGTTCTCTGGAGAGAGGTAGGTCCTAAAGGTCAAATCAACTTCTGTCACGGAAGTGGTGCCAAGACCAGTGGAACCAATAACGTGTAACTGTTCTGTCATTTTACAGTAGTAAGTGATTTGGTATCTGGGTAATGATATTTATAGTAGACCTGAGTTAAAGTTGTAAAGTTCTTTTGTGGACACTTGGATAACATGAAATAGCACTATGCTAAAAAAAAAAAAAAGAGAGAGAGCGAGAAAGAAGAGAAGAAATTCCAAGAGATAGTAGTCATCCCTCTTATCCATGGGGATACCTTCCAGCACACCTAGTGGATGCCTGAAACCAATAATACTACCTAACCCTATATATACTATGTGTTTTCTATACATACATACATATGAAAAAGTTTAATTTATAAATTAGGCACAATAAGAGACTAACAATAATAACTAATAATAAAATAGAACAATTGTAACAATATACTGTAACAAAAGTTATATGAATGTGGTCTCCCTCTCTCTCACACACACACACATACATACACACACACACATATTCATGCACAAAAACATTTTTATTTATAGATCCCCTGATGCTCAAATATGGACCCCAAGTTAAGAATCTTGGCTCAAAAACACACTTTCAGAAAGCTCAAAAAATTTTTCCTTTAGCTCCATCTTGATACTTCTTAATTTTAATGACCTACGTGTGTCTTTATTCAATAAATTTTTTTGTAGAAAATGACTAAATAAACAGCATTTCATTTGCATGTTTCTCTATTACCCTGGGGAGAGCTATTACCTTAGGGAGAGCATCCCATCACCATAACAACCGAGGATGGCTTCTGCAGTTAAAATTTTATCAAACTTGGATCGTGACTCGGGTTATTCATTGGATCCTGGTTTCTTCTGTATTCTGTCTCCCTCAACAAGCTCTGACTGTCCTATACAATCTCCTCTGAATTTATGACCCAACTCCTTTAATTTCCACTACTCTGCCTCCTACTCAATAATTTGAACTTATAAAACACAGTAAGAGAGAAGGATCATTCACATTTTACAGAGATTTTTCACTTTACAGAAAGGTTCACAAATGTGCTTTAAATTTTTTGCTTGTTTTCAGTGAATTTAAAATATTATTTGCTTTACAAAACTCAAATAGACTCTATTTTCCAAATATAAAAAAACACCAGAGAGTTTTTAATAGCTTTCCTTCTGCTTTTATAGTATTTATGTTTCTGTTTCTTTTCACATATGTTTTAAAAAAAAAAAAATCCTCAAAAGATTCTGGGAAATAGCACACCAGGTATCAGGAACGTGGTAAGGGGTTGAGGGAGCTTAGGTACAGCTACTGAGTCATTTATAGGGAGGAGAAGACTGACCCTCAGCACCCCAGCCACATGTCCACAACGCCTGCTCTGATGGCCAGTTCTGACCTGCACTGCTGATGCCACATGTTCCTTGTGCTGTCGCTAGATGTTGACGAGTGTCTGGAGCAGAATGTGCACTGTGGGCCAAACCGCATGTGCTTCAACATGAGAGGAAGCTACCAATGCATCGATACGCCTTGTCCACCCAACTACCAACGGGATCCTGTCTCGGGGTATGTCTTGCCTTCCCTTCCCAGACATGCTTTTGCAAATCTCTCTTCTTCTTTCTCTTTGACCAGCACACTCTGTTTGTAGTCATGTTTAACTCACAGGAAATCCCTAACCGCAGGGGATATGGGATAACAGTGTGTTCCTTCTTCAATGAATGAGCAAGAAATGAGCTCATCCTGCAGCCCCCATGGCAGCCTAAACTGTCACTTCTGGCTGCCAGCGTCTTGGGGCAGTCAGTCTCCCCAGCGTGTGATCCCACCATGCAGCACCTAGAATTGGCCTCAGCAGTGAGCGTTTTACAGGACGAAAGTGCCTGCCTTTCTTTGAAATTTTCTTTTCAGTTTCCATTTGGGCTGCCTCAGAGTTTCAAAGTCTCTCGGCACTGAGAGATCTCCAAGAAGTACTTTGGCCATTTCTGTGATGACTCACGATGACTTCAGGAGAGAATGGTGATGAGCAAGGATGAGTCAGTTGTCTGCCTCTTCCTACATTTCCTGCTGTCCGAGCCCCTGTCTTTTATGGGATCTGAATAGACTACTCTCCTATTTTCTCCCTCCCCTTACAGAAAAGCTGTACTCTGTTCAGATACCAAGATAACGGGGTCCTTGACAGGTGATGGTCCTCACGAACAGGGTCTGCTGGTAAGAGGGTGACTCTGAAAGCAAATGTGAGTTGGCGCTCACACTTTGTTTTGCCCGCAGCCGTGACTACTAAGTTGCTGTAAGCTGGGCAAGTGCGGGCTGCCCAGGGCCCACCAGAAAGCTCGTCATCACAGGTCTGAGGGCCATACGGAGGAGATGGAAATGAAGAATATAAATTTATGAAACTTCTAAAAATACTCTGACCGAAGAATTCATATCTTCAGAAAATGGTCCTTTGGGCATTTTTTTCTCTTTATTACCCGTGATTTCTGGCAGACAGTTTACAAGTCATGATGACTCAAAAACAGCCAATGTGGGCTCAGGAAAAAGAAAATACAATATTTTTCATTTAAAAAATGTGGAAGACAAATACAAAAGGAAGAGTGTTCTTCCAGGAATTCTAATTGACCTTTTATTATTTTCAAAAACTAAACCAAATATCAATATTTTTATTTCAGCTTTCAAACAGTATTAGCATAGATGTTAAAATTTTTAAATAGCCTATATTCCTCTCTTTAAGAAATCCTTGTTTGCAGTATAAGTACGGATGCTTCTATTAACAAAACTGACTCTTGTGCTACTCATGCTTGCTTCCGTGGTTCAAAAGCTTCCGACTTTAATGGAGCCGAGAGAGAGAGAAATTTGACTCTACACCAGCATACTCTCTTAACCATCTGCATCTGGTTTGAGTTAGTGACACAGGACATGGAGTGAGCCTGTTGCTCTTGAGTCAGACCGACCCCTGCCTTTAATGCCTGAAAGTTGTCATGGGTCGTGATCACCTGCATCATGTCTTTCCGGCTTCCAAGCCAGATAACTATATACACTGCATGTGTTTGTTGTCCTCAGGTTCTGCCTCAAGAACTGTCCACCCAATGATTTGGAATGTGCCTTGAGCCCATATGCTTTGGAATACAAACTCGTCTCCCTCCCATTTGGAATAGCTGCCAATCAAGATTTAATCCGGCTGGTTGCATACACGCAGGATGGAGTGATGCATCCCAGGACAACTTTTCTCATGGTGGATGAGGAACAGACTGTTCCTTTTGCCTTACGGGACGAAAACCTGAAAGGCGTGGTGTACACAACACGACCCCTACGAGAACCGGAGACCTACCGTATGAGGGTTCGAGCTTTATCCTACAGTGCCAATGGGACCATCGAATATCAGACCACATTCATAGTTTATATAGCTGTGTCTGCCTATCCATACTGAGACGGCCTCCCAAGCCCAAGCCACATACTCAAGGCGCATTAATCACGGGAATCACGTGCCCTTCCAGATCACCCCCTCCTGAACAGTTGCGATCTTGGCAACTTGAAAATGGTGCTATGCTCTGTTTCACGTGCCTTCCTTGGTACCGCTGAGGTATTTTCATGATCCCACCATGCTCACATCTTTTGTTAAGGTCTAGAAAAGTCCCTTATTATTTTCTTTATTTATTACACTGGAGCAGTTACTTTCCAAAGATTATTCTGAATACCTACAATGGGACACATCAGCGATGTTTTATGAGAGCATCGTAGCTAAGATCATTTTCCTACAATGAACAAAAATAACTATAATAATAATTCAAAGCCAAGCAGACTTTTGAGCATTCGACCATTTTTAAAATAATGAAACTGTTTGCTCTGTGTTTTGATCAAAGCTTATTAAGTAACCTATGAAGCTGCTTTTTAAAAAAAAAAAAAAATGTCGATACTTTTTAATAGGACTTACACACCTATTTTTACTTTAAGGAAAAAAGAAACATCACTTGTTTTAGAAATATAGTACAGCTTCTAGAAAGTTAGTTTGATCCCAGATGGCACTCATCTTGATTAACTATCCAGAATGAGAATATTATTTTCAGTGACTTTGTAAAATGAGTTGAACCACTTATAATAATAATAAATATATATATATATTACTTTCTCCTCGGATAGTTGTTAATGGCATAGATCTTTGCCCTAACATTTGATATAATCTTCCATTCAGTTAGCTCCTTAACGTTTACATTCCATAATCTTTTTAACTTTCCTTTCAATTGGAAACCATTTTTTAAAATATCAGTGGGACATTTTTCTTTGTTTTTCTTAAAAAACCTCATATGTTCAAATTAGCATAAATGTTTAACGTCAATACACTGTACATGGTGGTAACAGACTCTGGAAGCAATTGCCAAGATGTATTCTATTTTTATGAAGTGTATATATATATTACCTTAGTGTGTATTTTCTATGTAATATCTTGATGGACTCTTTTATAAAATTATTTTATAAAAAAAACAATGTTACAGGAAAACCAGCCTAAATAAAATTTTCACATCCTTTTTCTTAACTTTATTGAAAATCTAAAATTGCTTCCTTACAGCTATAACGGTATTAAAGTTCATAGACACACCCACACATATATGCATATGTCACATATGTCATGTCACATATCATTCAATTATCACAACAGCTCTTGAGATAGGTAATACTATATTGTTATTCACATTTTATAAGTCAGGATCCTAGGACTCAGATGACTTATGTAACTTCCTTAAAATAGCACAGCTAATTAATGGCAGAAATATCATACCTCTACCTCTTAAAACTTCCAGTCAAATAATATCTCCTTTGCATGACAGTTTTCTCACCTACCTAAACAGATTCTTTATATCTCATCTACTACCTGTGATAGGTAATAACCTCGTGGAGGCCTAAACATGGCCTATGAATGAAGGATTTTTACTTAGAATCACATTGTGCAAAGAAATCTAGAAAAATCCAGTCTACAGCCTGGCAGCCAGGCAGATGATTATCTGACTCAGTGTTTGCCAAAGAATATTCTGTAGAACGTCAGTTCAGTTAAGGTACTTTGAGTCATCTGGGTTCCAAGATCAAACAAGTTTGGGAAACACTGTATAATATGTCTTCCTATTAAATATTTACTGTGAAAGCTAACACTTAAAGGGTCTTAGAAGAGCAGTAGTAAGTAAATAGATTTAATTTGTTCAAGTCAACATTTTCCAAAATATTTAATCACAAACCTTTTCCCCCCACTACATTATAATATCCCACTGAACAGTTGGAGAAATGCTGGTTTAACATATACAGTCAAGACACCTGAGTGACTCGTCAACCCTTAGAAAGGACACTTCAAAGCCTACTTTGGTAAACAGTTCCAACACATGACCCTGAATTAAACCACATTATTTTTTCTCATTTCCTCTGTCTAGTGTTCTGCGAGCATAGAGTGACCAGCCATGAGCTACTGCACAGTCCTTAGTAGAAATAGACTTCTGGTTACTATACTATTTGTTTTAGAAATTCCTGTATGGAGCCAGAATACCCAGCCATAATTTTGACTTTGACCAAGGACTTCTGACAAAATTTCCTTGAAATGCCTCATAATCACCCTAGTGGTTGAGCAGAGTTAGACGATGATATCAATCACCAAGGCCAAATATTCCCTCAGGATTACAGAACAGGGTATGGAGCATCTAGCAAAGCTGTAAGGAGCAAGCCCACATCTTGTTTTTTGCCATGACAGTCTTCTGATCCTGCCAAATCCACAAAGACCCTGGATGGGAAGACTAGCGGGAAGGGAAGGTCTCCAAAAGGAGGAAACCAAGGGGGCAAATGAGAAATCTAATAGGTAATATTAGACTCAAATATACACAATCTCATGTGTCATATATACATATGACACAATATAATTAATCTGATCTCAACATAAGAAGTGTGATCTACACAGGTGGTCACCCAACTTTTTCTGTAAAGAGAAAGATAATAAATATTTTAGGCTTTATAGGCCATGTGTTTTCTCTTGCTACTTCTTAACTCTATTCTTGCACAAAAGCAGCCATAGACAATATGTATACATGTATTTCCTTTGTTTTTGTTACTTTGGGTGGGTGGGGGATAAAGAGGTAGCATTGGCATTGATAGGGAACAAGGAAGATGGCTCCTAGTAGGAAGACGTGTGAAATGGAAAAAACGAAACAAAACAAAACCAGATGCCTTTAAAAAAAAAGAAAAAGCCAATGGTTTTACATTCATTCAACCAACACACAAACCCCCCTCTCACTATTAGCAAGGAAAATTGATAAAGAAGGCCTTTGACCTTCCTCTGCTGTTGAGACTTTTTAAGACTTATGTCCATTTTTACATGATTTCACAGAGTAAGAAGGTGCCCATAGATGGTTGGATGGATGGATGGATGGATGGATGGATGGATGGATGTGTGTGTGTGTGTGTGTGTGTGTGTGTGTGTGTGTGTGTGTGTGTGTGTGTGTGTTAGGGGGAGGGGTATTATTTTCCCGAAGCCCATGAAGAAGCTTTATGTTCTAGCCACCCTAAGAATGTTTCCTAATGATAATAATGCACTTTGACCCAGTGGGACATTTGCTTGCTTTTTTTCCCAGAATTCAAGGAACAATGAGACAAAGGAAAAATCTTTAGCTGCCACATGATTTTGTTGTGCTAGGAGGCTGCCCTTGTACACTGAGCCACTTTGTTCTTATTCTATTGGTTTTCAGGCTCTCAGCATGCCTGATTTTCAAGCTTGTAATCCGTACAAGGTAATGCCCTTATGTTTCCAGTTTCCTCCACCTCCGAATCAGACAGCAGGCTAGAGGCCACTCATTGTGCTCTGGCCTGGGCTCCCAAATAAAGTGGTTCCATGTGTGGAGGCTGTGCCTGACGTGTCCCATTGGCCATGGCTTATTCCAACTCCGTAGGGACACTGAAAGAATGCATCAACAGACTTTCCCAGGTATCTAAAACACATTTTCAAAATGTCAAGTGACCCTTGATGACCAGTCTGCTGATTAAATGCAGCATTCCAGGGGCCCTTGGAGGGGACAAGCTGAGGCCAAGTTTTCAGCATGTAATCACCACTCCATTGAGTCAGAAAGCTCACTGCCAAGCTGGAGCAGCAGTAGGACACGTAACTGGTCAGAATAATTGTAGTTTCCCAATCACCACCCTCTGCCAAGATTTTGTTTCAAACTATTCTCAGAGGAATAGCCTGGGAATTTGGAAGGTCTTCACAGCGGTTTTGGGAAACGCTCCTCCCTCCCATTTCTACCACCTCGGCCCTCATCCTGGCCATGATACATCTTAGCTGCATCAGGTTACTTCCATCTTTGTTGGTTCTCCCACCTTCAAGTCAGTAGCAGAATCATCTTCAACTAGAAATGGTCTCTCTCGTTCTTGGAACCTGCATCATACTTTCTGGTAATGTAGAGATGATATTAAGCCAATACCTAAGATCCTCAACCATTTGCCACCCAATGACAATCAGTTTACATAGAGATATAAAAAGTTAAGACAACAATATAGAGTCCTCTTGGGCTGGGACAGATTCTGCTTACACTGTGAGTAAGACCAAGGACCAAAATCAGACTAATGGTTATTATTTACTTCTTTACCCTGGGTCTTTCTAGGGAAGCTGAGCCTTCCAAAGCTGCATGGGAGATAGACTGAAGAATTCAAAAGAGATTGTGAATCTCAATGGAGGAAGCTCAAAGAAAGAGAACACACCAAATAAAAGCCCAAGCTTTTAACCCTTATGTTCAGTCTATTAACTGTGCCACTTCTGAGCAACAACGTGGAGGTACAGAATCACCACGGCTGATGTGGTTGCTGTTTGTCATCAGACAAAAGAATTGTCTTTACAATAAAGAACTTCCAAAATGATAGATGAGAAATTATACATTAAACAACTTTAATAGATATTCTGTAAAAGATTAAATATAGAAAATTTAGAAGGACACGAAACTCTTAGTCAACTTCTCCACAAGCTTACCCATTTTTTGTATACTTTATACTTATTAAAGTATACATTTTTAAGTGTAAAAAAACTTAACATTGTGACTTTTTCACGTGATGACCTTTCTGTGTGCACATGCCCCTGGTGTCTCTTTGTGTGTCCAAAAGCCCTCTCCTTACAAGGACACCCGTCAGATTGGATTAAATCCTGCTCTAATGACCTCATTTTAACTTAATTGCCATTTTAAAGGCCCTGTCTCCAAATACAGTTGCATCCTGAGGTATTGGAGATTAGAACTTCAATAAACGAATTATGGGAGCACACAATTCCATCTATAAAAATAGTACATGGTAGTTATCTGTTTATATGATTCTTCAGAGTCCACACCAAGGCATTTATTAATAATGTGCCTCCTACACTTAGCCCAGAGCTTGGCATATAATAGGACTGAAAAAATGTTTGATAAGTGTATGAGTGGTTTACAAATGCCTAACACAGTTGTGGTGAGTGGGAAGAGTTTTAGTGATATGCCTGGCTTTCGGTGGAAGGAAAAAAAAACCTATATTGAGTATTAACTTAAAGACACTTAAAAATGGCTCAAAAGCTTTTAACAACTCCATCTTTATCTCCAAAATCAAAAATCCCTGAAATTATGGTTAATGGGATTAAACATGCCAATTTTCTGCCATGCTATGCTATATGCTCATTTAATGCTTCATATTCACTTACGTGAGGAATGCAACTTAAAGAGTGAGCAATTAAGTGGAACAACAGACAGGAGCTTGGGAGTACAGAGTAAGACCAAATGAAAAATTGAGTGGGAGGAGGAGAAGAGTGGTTACTAAATGGATCAGCTGTTTTGATGTCAAGGAGACATAATGAGATTAAAGAAATTGGAGTAATACATAGAACCATCTGGCCGGCAAATGAACTATTTGGTCAGTTTTCCCAGATGTTTGGTCTCCACGAAACTTCACTCTCCAGTATGTGAAAGCATTCAGAGGATTGCTGACTGCTCCATCTTCCTTCTGGGTTTCTCTTGTGTGTTTAGGCAGAGTCAAACTTCTCATACTCTTGACTCCCGGTAAGTTCATGGCCTGAAAAAACAATCATTTACCAGTGCCCAATGATCATAGCTCCCAACAAGGCGAGATGGTGTGTGTCTCCTATGGCATTTCTAGGATATGGCCAATAGTATGAAAAGCAGTGGTAAAACATATGTGATGAGACGTATGTGCCTGTGAATGTGTTACATACATCTGAATGTTGCTCACCAAGTGTGAGGCAGAGCGAAAAACAGATCTGTGACAGAGGTAAAATTCCATCATAATGAACTCCACAAGGCACCCTACTCTTGGTATAGAGAAACTTGGTTTAAAAAAAGGGGGGAAGGGGGGTCACGTGCCAAAGATTCATTTCTTTGGCTTTCGGGACTCGCTGGTAGTGAATTAGCATGTGAAAAGAAGTTCTGTCTGCCTAGAAAAAAGAACAGGATGTTTCATAGAAGTGGCTGTCATCTTGTCCTTCTTTAAAAACTAAGCTCATGTGGTACCTTGGAGGGTTAGTGGTTTGGGAACTCAAGGGGCATTCTTGAAGAGACTTGAATATTCAATACAAGAGCAAAAAGAGACGAAGTTAATTACTCCGCAGTAACAGTATTAATTACCTACAAACAAAACTGTTCTAGATCATCTCATCATAGACTTTCTTCCCATTTGACAATATCGTGTGGTATGGCAAGATGATATGACAAAGATAGACCAAGCACAGGGTACAATTAAGTCACATGGGAGCCACCAAATCAGGGCTAAGAGGGCCCCAAGGAATGTAACAGCTAAGCTAAAACTGAATTGTAATAAAATTTGTTCACCCTTGAGCCACACACTGTTCTACATGCTCTACATATATCACATAAATTAGTCAGCGAAGACTTTAACAATTCCCTGAGGTGGGTACCATAATTTGTCTCTAGCTTATAGTAAAGAAACAGAGGCATAAAAAGGGAGGTAACCTGCCCAAACAATATAGATAATAAGTGGCAGAGACAAGATGTAAAACCAGATTATCATTGGCTTTTAACCTTTGTGCAGTGGATGGCCACGCATTACTCAGGTGGCAAGAAAAAAGTCAGTGGATAAAGGCCACAGAGATTCAGAGGAGAGTGAGTACAGTGTGGCTAAAAAGCTGGAGAACTAAGCAGATGCCAAAATATGAATGGTCCCATAAATCCTTTTAAGGAGTTTCGACTTTATTTCCAGAGTCATGTGAAAAAATTTGCTTTGAGAGATCCAGAAGGGCTAGACTCAATGAGACCAACCCTGGGAACTTGGTCTTCATCCCAAACTGAAGAACCTTGTAGAAAATTTAGAAATAGATTGTTTTATAGTTCGCTAAAGTTCATTTATTTTCCATAAAGCAAAATGATTAAATGCCCTATTCTTGGTGGTGAAGTCGAATGAGTTTTAGTCTCATCCTTCTTAAATGAGAATGTTCCAGACACTGAGCAAGGAGTCCAGAAAGCCAGAGGTAGACTTACTGGCACCAGAAAACCAGGCCTATCTGTCTCAGAAATGGGATCCCCTCAAAATTCTGGGGGTGCCCAACCATTGTTTCTCTGGCAAAGCCTGAATCTGGCCATTAAAAGGCAAACAGGGTCCTTGCTGCAGCTGATAACATGGGGTGTTGTCTTCATGATAATTCTCATTCCTGGTCTGAGATCAAAGGTACCAACAATTGTGGAGGAATCATAGAAGAAAATAAGGCACTTGGCAGTGTTTGGAAAGCCATTGCTATAGGCGGGCAAAATTCCTAAGTACTTGCTGTCAAGTAAAATTAAAAGCAAGAATAAAATATATTAAATTGACATTTTCAAGCTAAGTGATGTCCAATCTTGTTTGCAATTTTTAATTTCACTTTGAAGTAAACCACAACTCAAACTATCTGATTGCACCATAGAAAAATGTTTCTTTTAAAAAAAAAAGATTAGATAGATTATAGATAGATAGATAGATGATAGATACAGAGAGAGAGAAAGAGGGAGAGGGAGAGAGACAGACAGAGACAGACAGAGACAGAGAGAGAGAGAGAGACAGAGAGAGAGAGAGAGGCAGAGAGAGAGAAAGACAGAGAGAAAGCACTTTTTCCCAGGTAGCAAAAACTAGCTTTTATTCAAAGCCAATGAGAATGAACAAGAAGTAACACTTCTATTCATCCACTCAGCTCCCTTCATGGTATTATTCCACAGACAAAAGGTAAAACATGGATATACTTTAATTTTTCTCACACCTCAGAAGCTTCATTCCTGTAAACTGACTTTTGAGTACCAATTGCTACATCTGGATTCTGTACAAATGAAACTGAGCTTTCTTAGCCTCCAGTTAGAACAGGCACACACATCTGTCCTCAATTGACACACACCCAGCTAAAATGTTACAGATTGGTTGGCCTTTTGTCATTGCTCTCTTGACAGCAAAATAACTATCATCTGGTTCAGCTGGATCAAAGAAGGACATGCATTTGATGCAGAGCTGTTCCTTTACAGCATAACACTTCGTTATTATTACCTCTTTGGAACATGGTACAGAGATGAAAAATAGGCAACCTTTTATATGCATCAGAAACAATGACCAGACCTACAGACTGGATTCTGTTTGCCTGGTAGGCTCTTTCAAATTGCTACTCCCACAGTTTCTCCATTCTTTGGAAGTTGCTTCAGATGTTGGGTTTGAGGAAACCTTGAAGTGTAAGCCAAAAACAACACGAGAGAAGGATTGTTGATACATCTGTTCCAATGGAGAAATGAGGATGTACCACAGTTTATCTGCAGACCCCAGTATGCCAAACAGTAGGGTTTGTTTCAAGCTGCCCTAATCCCCGCCCCTAATCAAAGGCCTCTGTTTCAGAAATGTTGGCTACCCTGGTTTGTTCACACATATTATTACTTCTCAAGCCAGGAGATTTAGAGGTCATTTTATACAAAAAGACAGAGTTCAAGAAAGGATGAATGGTATGGGTTGTCTCGGTCTCCCTTAGGCTGGATGCCATTCGAATAGAGCATTTTTCAATCTTTTCATCTTTGATTACACTTACAAATTTCAATTTTTACCTTGGTCACCTGAGTATAAAGAATGAAAATAATCCTAATGAAAAGAAATGTGAGAAAAAGTTTAGAAGTAGTGGTTGTGGGTGTGAACATATGGTATAGAATAGAATAAGGAAGAGACTCTAGAGTATCAAACAGAATATGATAACAAAGAGAAAGAAAAAGAAGGGAGAGGATGCTTGTTCTGGGTGCTTGTTGTTTATCTCCCAAAAAGGTATGTTTTGTCCTAATCTCTACTGCAAAAATGACTTTATTTGGAAATAAGTTCTTTGGAGATGCAATCAATTGAAAATGAGGTTACTAGAGTGGGCTCTAATCTAATATGACTGGTGTTCTTATATGAAGAAGAAAATGTCACGTGAAGAAACAGACACACAGGAAAAACGCCAAGTGATGACAGAGGCAGAGACTGGAGTGATATGGCCAACAAACATTAAGATTGACAGCCACCTCTAGAAGCTAGGAAAGGCAGGAAGAGTCTCCCCTACAGGTTTCAGATGGAGTATGGCCCTGTGGACAGTTCGATTGTGAAACTCAAGCCCTCAGGTATGAGAAAATTTCTGTTGTGTTCAGCCACCTAGTTGGTGGTATGTTGTTACAGCAGCCCCAGGAAAATAATACAGGGCTCATGAGGACGAACCTGAACCTGAGGTCATCCAACTGGACCCTGGTGTGAAGTGGAATAAACAGCTTCACCTGTCTGCTCAAAGACCGTGTTCAGAATCTTTATCCTTTTGAAAATCAAAAGAATCACTACTTAAACTCAGCTTTTCAGTATTTCTCTACTTCTTCTTAGTGGCACAGAGATCTCTGAAGCCAACTTGATAGATTCATTTGCCAGTTTTGTCAGTAGCCCAGGATTTAATCTGTTCAGTCCTGGAGGCTTGAACTCATTTAAAGCAATCAAGTGAATCTCAACTTACCTTTACACTGTGGTTTCATCTTGACAAGGTTCTATCTTCTTCAACCTGAAGTTCAATCTTGTCAATAGACAGAACTGAAACCAATCTGATTTAGAGAAGTTCCATTTCCCTAGGTTAGCCATAGTAGACTTGTGTCAGTTTCTGTTGAACACACAACTGTCTGCCTATGTCATGAGGTGTCTTGCATTGTGTGGAGTATTGCTGGTCCACAGAGCCTCGTCCATTCCCTCCTCCTAAAAATCAAAGTAAAGAAGACTCATTTCTTGCCATCCTCCTTCATGGGAACTTGCTTGCACAAAGCTCAAGATGAAGGGATGGCCGAATTATCAGAGGCAACTTTGTATTGTATTTTGTCAACTGCTACATCCTGGTCACATTTTTCTGCCAAGGGGTAATTTTGATGCTTCCTCTTTCTTACTTAAAATTTTTCTTCAACATAAATAGTTGTTTCCTGTAAATACTTTTAAATTACATCTTTGTTTTGTCAACTAAGGATGATTTCTAGAAATTGAATTGCTGGGTCAAAAAAATTCTGATGAATAGCATAGGGAATAAAGTCAATAATAATAACTATGTGTGGTGCCATGTGGGTACTGGACTAATCAGAGGGATCACATTGCATATTATATAAATGTCTAACCACTGTGCTGTACACCTGAAACAAATATAAAATAATACTGAATGTCAACTCTAACTGAAAAATAAAAATTTTTTAAAATTGTGATAACTCCTGAGGTTTCTGAGACATATCTCCAAATTGCCGTGAAAACAGGTTGTACCAATTTATACTCCCAGGTGGAAAGCCCTTGATTTTGTCAACTTCACAATACATTTTTACTTGTATGAAATTACAGACTGTGTACACTTTATTGTAAACTTGCCTATTTGTCAATCTACCTGTGAATTATAAACCAGAAAAGGATAATGTTAAAGCCAATGTTTTTCTTTAATTCTTTTAAAAACTTGTGTTTTTCTTATTTGCCAGTGAACCCACAAATAACACATCATCATGTGCATAATAAAAATTTAAATAAATGAATATGAATTATTGGCTGAAGGAGAGACCAGTCTGACGAATGGAAATCAACAACATTGCAAAGAACATTATCAGTGTTTCTTTATCAGAACAGAAATTTCCTGAGTCAGTAATTTTTTGTCAATAAGACAAACAATTCAGATAAGGAAGAATACGCTTTCAAGATTTTACCAAATATCATTTTATTTAATCTTTAATCGCTACTTTTTGAATGAGTGATTGTATAACAAAATACAAGCAAAACCACAAACAACAGACGCAGAAGTGAAAAGTAAATCTTCTTCCTATTCTTGTAACTGAATCTCCTACTTCCCTTCCAAGAGGCAAATACTATTACAGCCAAACGACATTTTTAAATGATATTAATTCACTCAAAAACATTCCCCAAATTCCATCAATCAATGAACGCCATTCCTATAGATAAAAGGATGCTTTGCAAAGCATTCCGCAATCCCTCTTTCTACTCTTGGATGAAGACACAGGGCGAGGGGCTCCATTGTGACGGGTGACATCTGGAGACCAACATCACTTCCCAACTACTCTGGGGAAATAAACAAACATCTGTGGAGTTGCCTCGCCTTCCCAAAGAGGGCCTGAGAGCACACTTGTATGTTCTAAGGGTGACATCCACTGGTGCCCAATCATAACTGCATGTGTTAGGCCTTCTAAGATCTGCAAATGAGAAATCCTTAACTTCGACCTTACACAAGGCATAGTGATTCTCAGACATTCATCTACGCAATACTCCTAAATTTCCAAACCTAATGACTAGCTTTACCTACCTTGAATCTCAGAAGAGAAGATATAACAAACACCAGGTCTAGATATGCTGCATCGACAATAAAGATGTGCCTCTGGACATTCATTCATTTGTAGCACAGATAATGTTGAGCACGTAATACATGCCAATTACAGAACGCCTCACACAATATTGGAACAATGATGAAAAAGATATAGCCACACCCTCAAAGGCATTTTCAAATGAAAGAGGTGAGAACTGTGCACAGATACCAATTGGACATGGAAATGTATGGCGAATCTTGCATTCATCTATCTACTTGTTTGGTCTTGATACATTATTTCATCTAGCCCTCACAACAATTCTAGAATAAGCAGAATTTTACATATAGGAAACCCAAGGCTCAGACCTGCCCACAGTTACACAATAAATGGAAGCTTGCTTCCAAAAGCCAAGCTTCCAGCACTACCCAAGATAATCCATCGGCTTAGTTCTCAGATGCATATTGTTTTTTTCCAGATTTTCTAGCCTGTACCTTATTTTATGTTTCAAAAGGATATATCTATCACAGATTCAGTAGAGAATTTCTATTTCTATAAAATTATTACCTTATAAAACTACTATCAGACGTAGTAAGATTCTAAATATACAGAGAAAAAAATCTTGAAAATTGTTAAAATTGGTAAATGATTTTCTTCTTTGTAGTCAGATTTCCCGCTAGCTCACCTATTAGCAGACTTGTTGCATCATTATATGTCTTTAGTGGGTAACTCCTGTGAGCTAAGCTTTCCCAGGGAAATAAATTCTGGCTTATACACTCTTGGCACCAAAACAAACCCCAGTTTTGTCATGATTTGATCAAAGAAGAAAAACCACTAGGAAGTTATGTATGTAATAGGAGATTATTGTAGAGATTTGACCTCACACAATTTATGGGAACTAATTAAGTAGTTTACTTTCTCCTGTTATTTCCACATCTCTTGCTGGGCCGAGGTCAGTAGGGAAAGCAGAAAAGAAAGATGGTAACGAAGCAAAGAGAGAAGTGACAAACTGGAACCTGTACGAAGTGACAAGCTGGACTCTGCATTGGCCTTTAACAGTCTCCAAACCTCCAACTTTGATGATGCAGGGAACCTACAGGAGGAGCTGGCACCCTTCATTATGGAGCTGAACATGCACTTGGCTCCAGGTAGAAGCTAAAGGACAAGTCTGGTGAGGACGTTTGTCATCTAACTATGAGCAGGTCACTTAACCTCTCCAATGTGTTGACTTAAGACAGAGCAAAACACAATACACAAGCAGAATTGTTTTGTATGACTTTATATTTAAATATGAGTTATTTCTATCTCTAAATCACGGCTAAGGCTAATCTGTGGCTTATTTAGCTAAACTAAGATGTTAGTTCCAATCTAGTGTCCAGATAATAACCAAGAAAATGGGCTCCCGGTCATGAAGAATAAGAGCATGAACTTTTTGCTTTTCCTAATAAAAGTATCTTGTAGGAAATAAGAGAAATGGAAAACGGACATAAAAGCCATGTGCATTCTAAGAAAACCCAAAAATCTTTAATAATTTCAATATCCACCTGAATTTCTTCTATGTCATTATCCCCAGACAGGAAGCAAGTATCATTTCAGCTAGAGCAGCAAGAAAGCAATGCTAGAGGTCTAAGCTTTTTGAATACAACCATCGACAACATGAGATTTCATCTGCTCATGACTTTATGAAGTTGGAATCTGAGACTACACCCTCCAATTATACATGGTATAATTCTCTATACGCAGTGGTTGCCGCCAACAGGGCTTCCCACCCACCCCACGTTGGCATTACTGAAGTAATGACCACAGCAAATGATCCTGGAGACTTCCGAAGTTATTCAAGGAGACTCTTCTGAACAGGGTCTCATCCAGGACAAGACCCCCAACAGCAGTAGGATGTGTCTCTCAGGCTGGTCTCTACAACACATTCTTTCATGTTCAACCATTTCAAAATCTCTTCACGGACTTGGTGGATCGAACCGCAACTTTTAATTGATGAATGAAAAGCAGCTTAATTCTTATAAAATCATGTTAATTCACACACAACTTTAATGCCGTTTTAGCATAGAATTAAATACGAACTACAGTCTTCTGGTCTCTCGATAGACTTAATTAAAAATCTGAGTTTACCTAATTCTTTCTATTATATTGAATTTATAATAGCAGCTTTCAGAATAAAGCATATGACAGATTTTTTAAAACTACGGTCTCCATTTGCAAATATGTGACTATTTAATGTAACCAGATATCACATTTTTCAGTAATCTATACTTAAGTGGGTAGGAGATCTATGAGTAGCCAAGAAAAAGCTCAGCTGAATTTCATCACGTATGTTGAAAACTGCCATATGTGGGTAAATTTTCATGATTTAATTAGGTTGATGACATAGTTGCCTTTTGCTTACTCCAAGTTGAGATACTCTGGATATTCAACCTGTGAGCAAATTATGATTGCTTTGGAATCTGGTAAAAGTATCGAGTTTAAATTATTTTTAGAATATGAGCATAGAATGTGTGTACAATGTACGAGACTGAGTGTTCCTTATTAAAAACCTTTCCTAGTGGAAAATGTAAATTCTTAAAATTAAAAGCATTATGTAGCCTAGGAAGTTTGGTATAAAGGGATTATTAAATACCAGAATGCTGATCATGAAAATACGAGGCATCGCTGCAATTTTTTAAAAAATTTCTGTGCACCAAGTCTATTGCTCACATGGCAAATAGAGCAACCTTCCAATTGAAATCAAAATTTAAAAAAACCATACCGTATGAATAATGCTAAAGCATCCATTAAAACTCATGCCTACGTGTCTAAAAGGCATTAAAAATTCAGAGACTCAGACAACAATAAAGTCCTTAAATAAATGGGCTCCCAACCCCAAAGACTGGGAGATCGAAGAGAAGAGCCTAGAAAAATGGTACGGAAGGTTCCATATCAAGAAAAGTCGAGGCATGTGTGCTGTAGGTGCTCTCGCGAATTTATTTAACTGACAGGTAGGTACCTTAGTCTCCCCTTGGGAGGTTGAATACAAAATTGTTCATGAAGAGCACAGATTTAACTGGGGCCTGACTACTTACTTCGACTGAGAAAGATCTCTACCAACAGGCCTTGCCACTGACGTGCTCAATGGGACACAGTCATGTTCATGTTTACGTAAAATGGCCATATTCTTGCTGGAGGAAGGGGAATTCATTCATTAAATGCTTAGCCTGTGCCAAGCGCCAAGTAGTATATTTGTCTCATAACTTTCTTATAATGAAGTTCTTTTCTTTTCTTTTAAATTATTATCTCTATTTCTTTGTGATGAAGTTGAAGCTCAAAGAGGTGAAATAAGTATTTTAAGATTGAAAAGGGGGATAGCTGGGCTGGAATCCAGAGCCACCATTTTGCTCTTGACAGCAACACTGTGCTGCCCACTGGTCTTGACTTTGCTCAGATGCTCCTTTGGCCTGAGCCCCTCGATGCCATCACTCTGTTCTAGAACTGTGCTCAAGTGCCCTGGGGTCCCTGTCACCGCTGCCAGAATCTTTTATTGTGTTTTGCTTTGTCCAGGGTGAGGCACTCGCTCTGTCCTCAAATCTGCCTGAACACCACACAGAATCTCTTCTATGGGACTTTTAGGCAAACAAAAGCAAAAATACAGAAAGCCCCGCCACACACCTCCCCTGAAGCAAAGAAGCCCAGAGCAGAATCCCTATTCGAATAGAAACAAAAAAGAAAGAGAAAACACAAAGAGGAAAAAAAAAATCTAAATTATAACTGCAAACATTTATACTGCCACCAAAGAGCTGAACATAGTGCAGTGACCTGCTCAGATCCGCTTTTCAGGACAGTGGCTTTAGCTGTAGTATGCGGACTAGGGTGAGGCGAAAACGTTTATGAGAGCAGAGAGCAGGCCACAGCTGTAATCCAGGTGAGGGCCGATTAAATGGCAACTGGTCATAGGGGCAGCGGTGGTGGATAGGGAGAAATAGCAAACATACTCAGAAGGTAAATCCACAAAGACATAATTATGGGCCAGTGGGAGTCAGAGAAGGAAGGTGTCAACTGTACTCTTTCTTTATATACGTGTTTAGATCTTGAATCCTCACAGCAACCCTGGGATATAGATACTATGAAAGTAACTAGAGTCTAGATAATGTATAAAAGTTGTGTTATAATAAAACATTATATTATTTGGGCTAATTAATGCTTGACTAAAGACTTTCCCCCGCCATGACCCATCATCAAAAAAGCAATATTTGTGTTCTTGTTAGATATCAACAAATCCTGATTTAGTGAGGAGAGACTTTACTGGAAAAGGATTTTCACAGAGGGGGAGACTGTCGCAGTGCTGTCGGAGTGCTGTGACCCTAAGCTCTGCAAGAGTCTCGGGAGTTTGGGTGAAAAGGGGTGTTCTTTTGTAGAGAGCTGTAAACAGGGCCAAGTGTGGGGAAGTAGGATGGAAAGATGGGATGATCATCGGATAATAGATCAGTGAGTGTTTTACCCTGAGTCCAGCTTATTCCCAGGAGAGGTTGTATGCTGGGGTGAGTAAAGGACAAGGTTCAGGCACTTGGGGGAGGAGAGAAACAAACCAAAGTTTGGGTAACAAGCATTTTGTTCCGACTGATTAATGGGGAGAAGTAATGGGAATTTGAAGGGACTGTGTCTGGCCTTGTCGTAGATAAACAAGAGGAACATCCATGAGTCATATCTAAGTCATATGAGGAACGATGGGTTTCTCAGTGAGCCATTTTCAGGAACACAAAGGATAGTGAAGATTAACCTTCGCTGTTTTCCAGGATCAGTTAAAATTCAACGTTGCCGTGTTTTACCATGTTTAGTGTTGACACATCTAAGCAGTTAGCTGGTGTATGAAGATGAGAATTAATATCTATGCTCAAAAATATGTATTAGATACAGGCTTTGAACGGCCAGCCTTTGGCTGTCATTCTACTAGGTTAGGACATTTGACATGGCCTTTTCAGACCACCTCTTTTAAATGCAAATATTCTCATGGTTGTAATCTTTACTGGGAAGCCAGAAAGGAAATAAGCTAATATTTTCACAAGATCTACTTGGAGCTAAACACATTTTATTTATTCATATGCTCGCTCATGCAAAAATCTTTAATGAACCTCTACCATGTGCCGGGTGCTCCCCACACCACGGGGATGCAGCAATGAAAAATAACAATAATAACAAAACATCCTATTCCCTTGGAGCTTTCAGCTAGTGGGAGAGCTAGTCAAGAAAATATATAAATTCATAAGTTATATAATTTGTTTTCATGATGAGAGTTCTGAAGAAAATGAAATTAGGCTAAAGAAGTAGGTAGTGATGGGTGAATGATCCCTATAGAGCATAGGAAAGTTCAAGAAGATCACTTTGAAGAGGAATTTTAAGAGATCTGAATGGTGGGAAAGAGGAAGCCGTGCAAAAATATGGGGAAGAATATTTCCAGCGAAGTAATTGGCATGTGTAAAGGCCCTGAGGCACCGATGGGCCGAGAAATTTGAGAGAGAGCAGAAGAGACCATGGTGTGCTGGAGCAGAGCAGGACAGGGAAGAGGGCAGAGAGCAGCAGGTGGAAGCAGAAAAAGGGCTTGTTTTTTTTATGTCTTTTAATCCTCACAATTATCTACTTTACTTAGGGAGGGGCGCACCTGAGATTCAGGAAGATTCAGTGTATTGCCTAGGGTCACGAGGCTAATAAGGGCAGAACTGCCATCTCATTGGTCAGTCTATCATCACCAATCAGAAGGCACAAGAAAGGCAGGTAAAACCCACTTTACAGGTGATCCACCAACCTCACATCCTTGCCTAAAGCTTACTAGTAATTCTCAGTCCTGTCAGTCTCAGGGTAAACAACGCGCATTGTAGTTTAACTGTAACTTGGGCTCTTAGACTCCATTTTTAGACTCTAATCCAATTTTTAGAAGCAGGCCTTAACAGTTTATAGCATAACTTCTCACTCATAAACCCTTAGTGCTTCTGCAGGGTTCAGTTCCTAGCGATTGTGAAGGCTGCTCAGCCTAATTTGAGGCACAGCTGTGATGTGTAGAACCTCCCCACCTTTTTTGAGAAGTTTTTCCCACCCCTAGCAGGCTCCAACCTTCTTCTCTGGGTATCCAAATCTCCAAACCCCATATGTCAATTCTGTAATCAATTACAGCAGAGATTTGCTTACCCCTCCTTGTCAACTAAAGTGTAAGCTCACTTGTGTGAGAAAATTTAAGAAATACCAAACCGGCATTTACCTTCCTAAAGGGAACTCATAATAAAGACAGAAAATCCAAAATGATGTTTCACTATCCTATAGTAAAATAAGGTCCTTATCACTAACTGCAATCTGACCAACTTCTTCACGAAGATTTAGATAGAATTTTTGTTATTGGTAACGATTCCATCAGCCTTATTTCCCACGACTCACACCCCTGTCCTCGGGCAAACCTGGAAATGAGTCCTAGCTTTGCCACTTCATCGCTGTGTGACCTTGGGTAAGTCACTGGATGTGTTAGTCCAGGTCCCATGAGAAGCAGATTAAATGAGCAATGATTATATCAGGGAAACATCTGTGAGAGAAAATGGAGAAAACGGGGAAGGCCGGACGAGCCCTCAGACCACGATGCAAATCTGACCCTCAGTGATGACTAGAAGGAGGGAAGGGATGCCAGGCAGCCTAAGGCAGGTTCGGCAAGGCCATCAAGCTTCCTCGCGCCACAGGGGGCTGTCCGTGGGGTCCTGTGTCTCCCGGGAATGGGTCTGCCTGATTTCCCTGTTGTGCTCAGTCACTGGCAGGGAGCAGCCTCTGAGAAGTGTGGCCTCACTGCAAGCAAATGCAGAAATGGTTATTTTAGAGCAACACTGGAGATAATTGGAGTCATCGAAGGCGGATTCTTAACGACTTCCACACTGAACCTCAGTTTCCCCATCCTAAAAAGAGAGTAATCACATGTCAGTGAACGACCAAAATATCACATTGTCTCTTAAAGATAAGTCTACTATATTCATCATTTAGTTTTTACTTTCGTAATTTTGCAAGAAAGAGCATATTTTTATGTAAAAGAAGATGACAGCCTTCTACAGAGGTTAAGTGTAAGAAAATCAGTTGTTATTACAAGACTCATAAGTAAATTCAGTCTTATTTAACAAACAATGAATAAAATTTCCTAAAACAAGTACCTTAGACTCAAAGTTAAGGTTTATTACAGGCTAGATGATTCCCACATGGTGCTTCTTATAAACAAACCACCCAATTTTATAATGACGAGATACAGCATAAGTATAGATCTGATAAGAAACTTTTTCATTCCTTTGGGCCCTGTGTTTGTATATTTAAACTATCTGATTGGTGAATATTCTTATCTACTTCCTCACATTTATTATTTAAAAAAAGAAAGAAGTTAAAATTACTTAGCACTCTTTAGTCTCAAAGCACTATGTTAATAGCACAAATGTTCTAACATTCTTCAGGTTCCTTCTGTTGGAGACTGTACCCTCTGGGTGGATATTAATTTTAATAAGACTGAAAAAAAGGTATTTTAAGCCTGTAACAATGTATCTCCACAATTCCTTTTCATAATTAAATGAAATCGTACATGTAAAACACTTGGAATAGCCCCTGACACATAATAGATGCACGGTTGCTAGTAGTTATTACGATGATTTGTGTTATTCTTTTCACCCAGCATCCATTTGCTTTTTCCGGTTCCTCTCCTCAATGTCATTAGGCTCTTTTTCTGCAAGTCCAAATCCTGCTTGAGACCAGCACAAATGCTACCACCTCTACGAAGCCCTTCCTTATCTTTCTCCCAAAGCACTTGAGTAGACTCTCATTTCACACGTGTTTTTTCCCTCCCTTACATTACAGTTTTACATCTTACATCTTTCATTAAACAGTAAGCAGTAATTCTCCGCCACACCTAGATTGGTGCACAGCCGAAGTTCAACAAATGTTTGTTAATTCATTATAATCGAGAGGTAAAAATTGGTGGTTACAAACAAGACCAGCACGTACAAAGCAAGGAGGAGGAAATGACGAGGTCAGTAATTGCTAGGGAAGGGGGAAAGACGCTTTGAGGAAGAAAAAGAAGCTTCTGTGTCTTCAGGCAACTTCGTTCTTTGTTCCTTCTTTCCTTCCTTCTCTCCAAAATTGATTGAAGGCCAATTATGCTCAAGGTGCTGAGGCGGAAAAAAGAAAGAAGAATAGGAGCTACTGATTGTTGGGTTACATTTTGTGTGCCAGGCACTTTATATATGTTTTTTGAAATTGGCATATAATCAACATAGGACATTATATTAGTTTCAGGTGTATAATATAATAATTCGACATTTGTATATATTGTGAAATGATCATAATAAGTCTAGTTAACATCCATCACCATACATAATTACAATTTCTTTCTTGTAATGAGAACATTTAAGATCTACTCTCTTAGCCATATGTTATTCTATTATATCCTCGTTTCAGCGTTCCAAGGAGAGCAATTGATAAAGCTAAAGATTTGAGAAGTTAGGTAATTTATCTGGGGTGACACTGTTCAAAAGTGATAGAGCTGGGATTGAACCCCCCGGTTTGCTAGACTTATCCATGTTGTGCTGCTTTCCATTTTGATAGATGCTTAATTCCAACTTGTAGTCCCTCCCTGCCAGAAAATCATACAGCTACTTAATATAAGAAAACTGATTGTCAAATATGGAAAAGAAATCACTGAATTTGTTTCAAAACGTGATTTCTGTTAAGTCATTTGCTGCTAACGGATCCTCGCATTTGCCAAACTAGGAGAACTCTGCACCTTTCTTGGGATTATTCAACAGAAAAAAAAATTATTTCAAAAATGCTCAACCAATAAAATGTTCAAGGATGATTCTGAAACCCATCGTGTCATAAGGAAGAACATTATCCCCAGTGGGAGTGTGCTAGGTATCTAGACTGAGTTTGTTTCTCGGGAACAGCTTGTTATTTGACAAAGCGGATGTCGGGGAGCCCGGAGAAGACTAAAATCTCTGGGATTTGGGTGTGTTCAGAAAAACAAATTTGCGGCAGAGCAAGATTGTCTCCGTTTATGTCATTGGGTTGGGTCTGACCATGGACCAACGCCTCTCAATGGCTCACTCGAGTTTTGGGGTTTCCAATCCCTGAATGCCTCAGGATAGTGAAATCCTAATGGAAAAAAGGAAGAAAGCTCCCCTGGAGCTTCGCTGTACAAAGAACAAAAGAACATTCAGGAGAGCCAAAAATGCATGTCTCCTCCAGAGGAGACCAAACTATGCCTCCACATTCAGAATGTATTACCTCAGTATAATCTTCTTATGAAACAGATATTAAGCTACATGGGGGAAGGAGGGAATGGGCTACAAAAAGAATGGAAAACAAGGTGCCATACTCTTCTAGAAAGGAACATAATTATCCTTGTTAAATAAACGCTACATGGTTGTTTTCATTCCAGTTTATACACGAGCAACAGGACTTTACCTCATGCAGGAACAAAAAACAATTAAAATGTCTCCAACTGGCATTTCATTGCTCCTTTTGGCAGCTCTTGAAACAAAGCATGACAATATTCCAGAAACATGACACAGTGGATAAAAGTGGCTTGCGGTCAGGACAGACCAGCAACTGAATCTGACTCTGACATGACACCTGTTGCCTCTTGGACTAGCATGCCAATCTTTCTGCTCCTCAGTTTCTGCTGGTGTAAAATGGTGAGTATAATACCTACCTTGAAGGATCGTTATGAGGAGTAAAGAAAATAATGTGGATAAAATAAGCTGGCACAGTACCAAAGACATAATATCACCAGGCTATCATCCATAAGCCCCTAACATTTCTCAACACCGAAACTATGTCACGACTATACTTGCTTAGAGGCACTGAAAAGGATTCTCCACTTCAAATACCAAGGTGCCCAGCACAAAAACCAAGATGGCGATGGGGCATTGTGTGCAAAAATGTCCATGTGCAAAAGGTCCAAGTGTAACAGAAGAATAACTACACTTGCCCAGAAGAATTTGATCATTCCACACCACAGCCTATAAATACAGAAGGCTTCTCCCAGTTGAGGAGAAGGTGCCCTCAGCATGAGCTCAAACTCCTCCATCCCTTGATCAAAGAATAAATTTCCTGCTCTGCTTCACCGAACTTCATCTCATTCTATTGACACGAATGGCACTGGGCAGAAGAACTTTGGTTTGGGTCCCTGACCCGGAAGGACTAGTAACAATAATATAGATCTATGTGAGCAGAAAGTGTGCAGTATGTACATGGATGATCCATGACGAATATTGGGAAGGGCATTGTGTGCTGTGTGTGTTCTTGGTTTATATAAAGTACCTTAGCACTTTATGGGAGTGAATTTAAGAAACTTCAAAAGTTGAACCATTCCACTGAGCAAAAGAGCTGCCTGTTTTTGAGAGGGTTGAAAGGACAGCAGAGCTGAGTCACCCCAGGTAGAGAAGCAGGTTGGTGACGTCCAGGCAGAAGCAGTACAAGAGGGGCTCAGGAGGAGAGGGGTGTGCGACCCACTGAGGAGGCATCACATCTCTGATCCCTGATGCCCTCTCACCTAAGGGTCGAGTGGGCCATTCCTAATGAGATAAGCAAGCAACTCCCAAAGAAGGCATCAGCGAAATGATTCCACAGGTCCCAGGTGCACACAGAGCGGCAGAACATATGGGTGGCTATTGCCAACAGAAAGCAAGGCCTTCATCTATAGACCCTGATGACCTGCAAGTGACCTTGAGGCTTCTCCCAAAATGGCAGACAGAAGAAAAAGCAAAAACAGACTACTTTTAACTAAGTTGCTCAAGCAATGTGTAACTTTCGATACTAAATTTCTTTAGTTATTTGAGCTGAGTATCTGTAAGGGAAAGTCGAGTAGAGAGAATGAATTAAAAGCATGAGCTCCAGAAATGCATAGCCTGGATTACCTCCTGTGGGCTGCTGGGCAAGTTACTTGAGCTCCATGTGTCTCAATTCCCTCATCTGTAAAATGAGAATAATGATAGTTTCTAAGGTCCTAAGACTAATCGTGAGATTTAAAAATTCATACCTTTAAATTACATAACAGAATACCTGACATAAAGTCTTCATTAGCAATCTGTTGTTGTTATTATTATTATTATTATCATCATCATCTTTGTAATCATCAGTATTAGGCAGTTATGTGCAATGGTATCTTCTTTCCAGGTTTCTTGATCTAGAAATCCACGTGGCTTATTAGGAAACAAAATGAACTGATTAATACCTGGAGGATACCTCACACACTGAGGCATCTTTAGCATAGGGCTGTACAATGACAGCCTAACAAAGACGTGGACACTGAGAAGAGCAGCAACAGCACAGCACTCATTCACACTGATGGGCAGGGGCGAGCAAACGCTCACTGTGGATCTGAACCGTCAGTGAGTTGCTGTGCATACGAGAAGGTGAAAAGGATGCAGGCAAGAAGCAGAAGAAAATACATGCAGAAAATCAGTTGGCCTCTTGACTAAACTATGACATTACACACACACACACACACACACACACACATTTTTAACACCCTTATTCCTTGATTGTTGACACTCGCCCTCTCTAGAACCCTTCCCAGAATTCTATTTTCACAAAGACTACTTGGCTGTTAAACTGATCCTAAATACAGGGATAGTCAATAACTCTACCCATTTCTTGAGCAATGTGTATTATATATATAAATAAGAAATTTGATTAAAGGAATGAACCTCCTTCATGACCGAGGGACTCTCAACCACACTACATTCTGTGGGCTCCTGCAGGAGTCTTATTTTTGGCAAAAAAAAAAAAAAGACCACAGAGTACAAGCTCATGTGTAATTTTTAAATCATCTTCCTCTTCAATAATAAAGTGCAAGATGTTCTTCAATGTGCTGAAATCTGCTAGATGACTCTAAAGATTAGGGAGGTACGAGGAGGAGGGAGTTTTTATAAGACAAGTCATTAAAACTCAAATCTTTAAACTAAGAAACCATGTATGAATAAACGAAGCCTTCTTAATCAAAGTCGCTGCCCCAAATATTCAATAAAATCTCAACTTTATATTCGCTATGCTTCATGAAAGAAAGAAAAAACAAAAAATAAGAAAAAGAAGTATAAATTCCCAAGAATGGAGAAGCAAAGCAACGAAGGATGGACCAAGGGGATGGCCTTTTCCTTGACATTCATCTCACCTTCGTGAATAAGAGGCTACATGTTTTTATCATCATTGTTTAAGAAGTAAGTTATATGTGTCTCTGAGATGTCCTCCTGAAAAAAAAAAAGCTTCTTCTAAGAGTGAAGCCAAAAACACTAATAGTTTTCACCACCACCGCCACCCAAAACACTGATTTATTTAATATAATTAAGGCTCCAATTATCCCATAAAAGCCAAATAACACTGGCTTTCCTCTTAAAGGCCTCTTCTGTGACCTAAAGAGGTCTACTGGGTCCCTACAGGAATATGTGTTCTCTCTATTCAAATATTTTGCCACATGTTTTTGTTATGATTGGCTTAATATGTCGTGACCACTATTTAATTAGGGCAAGATTTAACCTCCTAAAAGAAGATAATGGCTCGTGTTTTCAAGATCTGCCCATCTGAGAGTGCCTCCCAAACATAAACCGATGAAACCATGATTCCTTCAGTGAAACAGATTTCCATTCATGTGAGGAGTGGGTAATTCTAATATTCTCAAGTCACATATGGGGACAACTAAAAATGTCAAAGCCTCAGGACATCTGTTCTTGAAAATAAAAAAAAATGCATGCTCCTTTATCGTAATATATTTCTAGGTGTTTCCAGCTGGCAAGATTTCATCATGGATATATGTAGCTGTGACTTCTCATTCAGAGCATTTTATTAAAATATGTCAAATTAAATTACTCATCATAATTTTCAACCAAGTACGAATTTCCTCCAAGCACATTTTTATAATTATATTCATTTCATTTTTCTCTCAGAATTATTTTCTTTGCTTCGCACATTCCCCTACTTTATACTCCTCCGTAAGTGGGAGAGGTATATTTTATGCCCCCTTCTATAATTTTGTGTTATACGTAGCAGAATTCTGACGATCAGACTATCATCTCCAGGAGTGATTCTCCTCAAAACTGGCATTAGTTGAAGTATTTTTATGCCATAAAGTAAAAGAATAACAATAGAAAATTGTTATGCTATATCATATATGTTTTGCTATATCATATATATAAATAAGAAATTTGATTAAAGGATTCACTCAAATTTGATTAAATTTGATTCACTCCCATAAAGTGCTAATACAGTGCTTGCTCTTAATATACTGTGTCATATAGTGCTTACTCTGAGACCGGCAGTATTCTCAGTGTTTTACATTTGGGAACTCATTTAATCTTCGAAACAACCCTGTGAAAAAGTACTATAATGATCTCTACTTTACAGATGAGGGATTTGAAGCAAGGAGAGGTTAAATAACCTTCCCCAGTCACCACTAATAAGCAGCACAGCTTGTTTTCAGGCACAGTGTAGGGTTCAGAAACTCTTTTTCTTAACCACCGAGCAGAGCTGCCTGCCATTATTCACAGGTGATGTAATAGCTGAATAGAAAAACAGAATATACAGATAAATTAGAATATACAGATAAATTAGAATTAATATGGGGGTTTATCAAAGTTTCTAAAAATAATTTCAATAGGCAAAAATTCATGATAATTCTATGCACCAATAATAATGAGAATATTCTGTTAAAAACATATATGCTTGATAGTGAGCTGGACGTACCTCTTTTTTTATCTTGCTTTGTAATTCTGTATGTGGATCAGGTAAACATTTCTCCGATAAATGTATATAGAATAAATATTCATGAATCCACACTTCACAAATACATGGTTAAAAAAAATAAACGGTGGGGGGGAAGAGATAGATTTCTCATCCAGAAGAACTGAAAATAATTTATGTGGATACTCCCCCTAAAGAAGGCAGAGTATAATTTCTCACCCTTTTAGTGTTGGTTTTAATTAGTGACTTACTTCCAAAGGGTATGGAAAAAGGGGAAAGATAACTGTACAGTGCAGAAACCTGGCAAGCACTACCTTAGGCAGGTGATCAAAGATAAATCATGTTGATCACATGTACTTGATATGATGTGTTGAGAATGGCACATCACCTCTGTGATCTTCCTCAGGAAACCAATGAATGACCCCAGTCAAATCGTGAGAAAAACATCAAACAAAACAAAATTGAGAACATTCTACAAACTACCTGACCAACACACTCCAAAACTATCAAGGTCATCGACACGAGGAAAGTCTGAGAAACTGTCACGGTTAAAATCAGAGGAGTCTAAGACGTGACAACTAAATGCAATATGGTATCCTGGAAGGATCCTAGATCAGGAAAAGGAGATTAGGAAAAAATGAATAAAATCTGAATAAAATCTGGAGTTTACTTAATAATAAATATCAAAAATGGACACAAAGCACAACGCAAAAAAAAAGAAAATATTTATATATTTTAATTCAGCAATATTAGACTTTCTATTTAGAGATACCATAAATAGACTAGAAAGTTCATCAATAAAGAGAAAATATATACATAGTAGCTATAACCAATAAAATGTTAGTATTCAGAACACATTTAAATCAACCAGAAAAAATAGAAACAGCCCAATAGGCAAATGGACAAAAAGAAAAAATTTTTTTTCAGATAAAGAAATATATGAAAAGATATTCAATTTCATTTAGTGCTCGGGAAAGGAAAAGTGAAATTGCCATAATCTGTCATTTTTTATCCACCGGACTAGCAAAAATAAAAAGTCTGACCAAGTGTTTGCAAATCGTGAAAAAATGAGAATTTCATGCTGGTCTAGAGGTACACTGTACAATCACTTTGGAAAACAATTTGGAATTACTCAGTAAAGCTAAAGATGCAGAAATCTTACATCCTAAATAGACACCCCCAGCCTTGCTCTTCTATAAAAGAATATATACATATGAATTTCTAAAACTGCATCTTTTGAAATAGCTTAAAATGGGAAACAATCGAATTTTCTATCAAAATTATAAAGCATAAATAAATTTTGAGATATTAGTATGATGGAATATTATCTAGATCCGAAAAAAATAAATGAATAGTAGGTACATATGGCAACACGGTTAACTCTCCAAAGAGACAGTTAAGCAATGAAAATAAGTCAGAAGTATACATAGAATATGATCTTATTTATTAAATAGTTTTTAAAAGGTAAATTAAGCAAAATATTTTTAGGGAAAAATTTCATTTTGGTAACACTACAAGGAAAACAAAGTGTTTTGGGATAGTTGTAGGGGAAGAAAGTAAATAGACTGGAGTGGGATGTAGAGCCTTAAAAGCCTTAGGATTTCTAGTCTATAAACTGAATTGTAGCTACACAGGGGTCTATTTTATTATTACTACTTATGATAATTCTTTGGAGTGCTCATTTAAAGTATGTATATCTTTTGTATGTGTAACATATTTAATAATATTTTAATCATATACACATGTAAATCAATGAGAAAAAAACATCTGAAAGAATATTTAGCCACCCTAGTAATCAAAAACTGAAAATTAAAACAATAAAAAAGTTTATTGAATTTGCAAAAAAATTTAAATAGGTATATAAATATAATGTAGGAGAAATGAATCAGGCACCCATGTTCAGTTCATTAGGTGTAAACTATTATTAATCTAGAAAGTAATTTGGCAGTGTGTATCAAGAGCCTTAAAAATGTTTTCATCGTTTGGTGTAATTCCTGTTCTAGTTATCAATTGGTGTAATTCCTCTTTCAGCTATCAAAGAGATATCCTGAAAGATTATGTGCTGATGTTCATAATGGTGTTTCTTATAAATTCACAAAATATAAACAACTTAATGTCAAAATAAAATAAAGACAAATAAATTAAATTTATTTAGTACACTCATGGAGTGAAGTATCATGCAAACATTCAAAAAAATCTCCAAATTTTAATACTATGAGAAAACATATAAAACGAGAGGGAAAACAGAATTCTAAACAGTTTATACAACATCCAATATGACTTAAAAGCCTTAAAAAATAATTTTCCTTGATGTTTTAATTAATCTTTTAGGCACCTATTGCAAAGTGTCTAAAAATGTTTATTCTTAGTTTTTTGGACTATTTAGAATATTAATAGTGATTATCTTTGAATACAGAAATTATAGGGCACCTGTTTCATCCTTTACACTTTTCTGAGCCTTTCAAAAAAATCTCACCTAAGAGAATGCATACTTTATACAAAGAGGTGTCATGGATATTTTTTATTAATTCATTCAATAAATATGCATTTAATCTCCGCTCCGTCTAGACACTGAGGATTTGTTTATGAACGGACTGACGCTCTCCCTGCTTCCTCAGAGCTTACATTCAAGGAGAGGAGACAGAAAATAAACAAGAAAAACAGCCCTGCTAGTGTGGCTGTGGCAAGTGATGGGAAGGGAGGACTCAAGATGGTCTGAGCAACTGCGAATAGGGTGTCACTTACTCAGAGAGGAAGAAAGTAAACGCACCGAGGGGTTATCGATCAAGTAAGACTTGTGGAATCCACATATGGAGGAAAAGTATTGTTGAAATTGGCACTTGTCTGAATATACTGAAAAATTGTTTGACTCCCCATTTCTATCCAAGCCATGCATTAAAGAAAACTTTTGTTTTCATTATTAAAATTTCGGCCTGAATTTTACAGTATTTATCAGAGGGAAAAAAATGAAAATTAAAGAATATCCAAATTCTAGGGTTCTTTACAGGTTTGGGTTTAAATTTCTTAACTTTATTGAGAGGGCAAGAGAAATAGGTGTGGAAACTTTTGAGAGGCATTTTATAAGACTCCTTAATCAAATTATTTTCGCTATCTGCCTGGATTTTTATAAGGGTTCCAAGCCTGCTCTAATTACAAACATTAACTTCAATGCAGGTTAATCCATTTCCTTTTTTGTTTTGAAGGCAAGAGAATACTTCAATTTCAGAATTATGAAGTCCTCTCCAAATATTTTAATATCACACATACCTCATATTTTTGTCAGTTACTGATAGACTCATATGGCAATATTAAATAGCAACCTAGGTTATTGTGGCTTATAAAGCATCAACTAGTTAAATAATTTTTACACACACAGACACACACACACATGCACACATACACATCTGAGGAAATAACCTGTACTCCTTAATTTCCTATAGAGAAAAACTTCAGTATCATTTTATGTGATAAGCAAAGTCATAGGAGGTCTCTGCAATTTCAACCTTATCATCTCTTTCCTTCCCCTGGAAAACGCTTCCCTATCTCCATCTGCTCTGTTGTTATTATTTTTTTCTATTGTTACTTCTCTTACACAGCACAGTTTAGGGGATCCCTCCCCTAATAGCCCTCACTGGCCCCGTTTTCCCCTGACTGGTTAGGTGCTGCCATCTCCATAGGCGCTCTCTTTGTCCTTAGTCCCTTGTTTACTACATCAAACTTGTTTACTCATCTGCATCAAACACTGATTACCAAGGACCAAGGCACCATGCTAGAGACTGGGGATACAGCGATAAAGCAAACAGTCCTTATCTGAAAACCCCTGGAGGAAACACAGCTTTTACAGTTCATGCTCGCTATTTTTTAATTGCATGAATAAATAAATTAATTTGAAAACGAGACAGAATCCTTGTTATCACAGAGGTGGTCATAAAAAAATTAGCTCTGGTATTTAAAATATCCCCCATGATTAGTTCAGCAAAGCATCAAGAAGCCTCCAAAACTTTAGAAAATTTCCATGAGTCTATTGACTTAGAATCTTAAAGAAATTAAAACAGCACTTCTAATTAAAAGAAATGAAAAGCAGTCAGAATATGACAATACGAACTCTTCATAAAAGTTGAAAATGCTTTTCAAAGCACTAAAGTCGTCTTTTTTTTTCAGGCCATAAATATTTTTTTTCCCACCTTTTCATGTTTATGTGTGTGTGCAATGCTTTTTAAAATCAGTGCTATATCGTATAAGAAAACTTTTAACTAAGAAATTAAAATCTTAGATTTTAGTGTAGCTGCCATCATTTTAATCTGTTTTAGGAAGGCTCTCAATATCTCTTCACTGAAGTTCTCATCTACAAATGGGTCAAAGGTATGTCTCAGAAGACCGTTATGAGGTTTAGTTAAGCAGTCATTGATGCGGAAGTCCAACAAAACTTAAAATTCACCAGGGAAAACTATTTTGCTGGAGATGAAGTTCTGTCATTGCTATGTATGTAGGCAGAATAATGGGCCCCAAAGATGCACCAATCCTGACTCCCAGAAACTGTCATTATGTTACCTTACATGGCAAAAGGCATTTTGCAGATTTGATTAAGTTAAGAATGTTAAGATAGAGAGACTATGCAGGTGGTGACAAAGATACTCTCCTTGAGCTCAGAGCAGCCTAGGTACCCTGGTCACTTGCTAGGAGAGGGCTAGGCATCTGAGGACAAACTCTGAAGTGAATTTTGAATTTTTAACCATGTGAATATATTACCTATTCAAAAATATGTAACTTAAAATCTGTTGGAAGAAAATAAAAAGAAGCTGAAAAAAAATTCTCTCCTTGATCAAACTCTAAGCAGGCTCCTCAGTGACTTCTTGAGTAGGCCTCAATCCTGGCTATAAAAGACCTGAACAAACACCAACACAGTTTCTAAGAGCTCTAGGGCACAGTCCTAGGATGACCCTATCCCCTACCCTCCACCTCCACCCCTTAAAGTGCCTGACTAAGAAAACGTAAACCTGCCAAAAGAATTACTCTTCGTTCTAGCCAATACCTGTAGATAGGGCCACTGTCTCCCAGACTCTGTGGGAAGGTAGGAGCCTGACTTCGATAAATGCCAGTTATCAAACTCAGATGAATTTCACAGGACCAATCCCTACTTCCAACTTTTTATAGTTTTTAACCTCCTGGACTCTGCTGAAGCCATCCCCCCTCTCTACTTCCAATCACCTCTTGCACTAATCAATCGGAATAGAGCTCAGCAATTTTTCCTATGTCAGTAGTCACTGAATAAAATCTGTATTCCCTGCTTTGACTAATGTCTGACTGCATTTACCTTTGAAAATGGGCCCAATATAAAATCACAAGGGTCCTTATAAGAGGGAGGTAGGAAGATCAGAGATGAGAAGATGTGACAACAGAAGCAGGGATAGGGGTGCAGGGATCGGGGTGCAGCCATGAGCCGAGGAACATAGGCAGCCTCTACCACCTGGAAAAGGCAAGGCCAGGATTCCCCTTAAGGGCATTGAGAAGGAAGGCAACCCACTGCCATCTTGATTTTAGCCCCATAAGACCCTTTTCAGACTTCTGATCTCCGAAACTGAAAGACAGTAAATTTGCGGTTTTTTTAAGCCAATAAATTTGTAGTAACTCATTACAACAGAAATCGGAAGCCAATTACACCATCTATGCTACATGATCAGCCTAAGAAAAGTGTGTTAATATCACATAACCACTCAAGATAGTATTAAGTTAGTCATCTGTATGAACTTTGGAAACCATGGAAGATCATGAACTTGTGGCACACTGACATCAACACATTTTTAAGGACTATATCTTCAAGTAAGTCTGTAATTCAAAATCAAGTGTCTTCCTTTGGGAACATGTAACACATACTAAATAGCAGAGCCCTTGCAAAAGACTGAGAAGAACTGACTGCCAAACATTTAAGTGTTAAGTCATGATTATTTTCCCCAACACTTTTAACGAGGCTGATTCATGTTAACTGAAATTGTTACATTTCACAATTTCTAAGGGAAATTTTTGACTTTTAATGCGCTCTTAATTAGCTCTGCTTACAGGGGCAATGTAATAATATGATATACTGCAGACGCAACATCGAGTTCTTAGGAGACCTTTAAGGAGCTGCTTGTGTTCACTTGGTGGGCTTGTCTATAGAAGGGAAAGAACGATGGATTTCTCCCAGGAACAGGGTAGAGAGAGCAGACAGGCAACTATCAGCCACCACATGTGCTGCAGGTCAGGTGCAATTTCTGTTTGGCAATTCATTTTTCCTTTCTGGAGTTTAAAGTGACTCAAGGTGGTTTTGTTGTTGGTTTGTTATTAATCCTGAGAGGCAAAAATTAAATCAATGCCACCGTTACCGAACTCAAGAGGTTCGTTGCTTGGGGTGTTCTATTCAAGAAACGAGACGTGGTTGTCGTTAGGTAGTTCTATTTACTTGCAGCAAGGAAAGGAGGCAGGGGATTCACATCCAAAGCTCTGTCTCCTGGAAGGGACGCTTAGCCATTGCTTATATACAGTATTTGGTTATTTACATGTTGATTTCTTCTTTGCAGTCGGCTAAACTTACCTGGTTTTATTCCATCAAGCTCACCCCGGGACAGCTACGTCTGCGAAACACTGGGCTATGTTTTAACATTTAGTAAGAATCGTATTTAGTAAGAACCACCCAGACCTTGAGACCCTTGTCCTATCTAACACCACCATTAGGTCCATTCTGTTTTCTAACTTACTTAATTGATAAATTACCATGGTTAATATTATTCAAAATAAGCATCTGGTCCAAGTCTGCCCTGCCATTAAGATGGTCGCTAACGATCCCATTAATCTCACATTTCTTTAATACTCTTAAATGTATACTTTATAATCACTAATAATACCTCTGGCCTCTCACAAAGCAATTTCCCCAAGATATAGTTAATACAGATTGTGTCCGTTTCTATTCTGCTGCATGTTCTGCTGCCACGTCTAGGAAAAATAATTAGAAAATCGCTTAGTTTCAGGACTCTCCTTGATGTTAGCCTAGGTTCAGGGATGTTAACAGTTCAAACTAGATGAACGCTTGCAGCAACGGAAGTGAAGATATATTTTTCTGGGACCTCCTCTTCTGTCACTATTAAATCATACTATGAAATGGTTTTCAATTGGAAAGATTCTATCTCTGCTACACAGGCCCTAAGGCTCAAACTGGGCACTTTCCTTCAAACTGTAAACTTCCTTTAGCTTAGTTTAAATTTCAATTAACTTCAGCAGGAAAGTGGGTGAAGAAAAATATTATGTTTCAACTGTAAGTTTGGAAGGGATTTTGTTGTTCGTGTCCCTTTGCAGATTTTGTAATGGCAAAATTGCACTGACTGCAAACAACCTTTCTTTTAACAGATGTGCATGATACACATGATTTAGGAAAAGGAAACCAATTACGGTCTGAGATCCATGTGTAATGAAGTAATGTCTCTGAAATTACCATTGACATTTGACCTTCCTTAGTGGCAAGTCTTGCAAAAGCAACAGCTAAATGAATGAATTTCTTACTTCAATTTGTGGAGCTTTATAACTGGTACCTCCCCTCACAGGTGCCTTAATGTTTCATTAATTGAGGGCTGTATTCCAAATTAATTAAGGAGAGCCCAGTAAAAGAAACTTAGAATCAGCCCACTTAATTGTGACGCCTTGGGATGTAACAAGTCTCTTGCAGTTAAATTTCCTAAAACTGACTCTGCCTTTAAAGAAATGCAAACTGCTCTACCAGAGAGTCAAATTAGTTTGATTGCCTGTGATGGCCTGGAAGAATGGAGCACCGGCTAATAACATATTCATATTAAGAAAGAGTTTGTGACTATGTCATACCTAGATTGCTAATTTTATGCAGGAACTATAAAGATCATAAATATAATTCTTTAAATTTCTACAGTACGGGCTGGTGCTTTTAGGAATGGCAGACCAAGTTTTGTTTGCTTCCAAAGTTTCACCAATAAGTATATTTGCTTTTATCCTTATTATATACACTTTTTTAAGTTAAGGTACATCTCTTCTCTTCCTTATCTGTCAAGCGTGTGTGTGTTTACTTGTGAATAGGTGTTGGATTTTATCAAATTATTTTGAATATCTATCAAGATATCAAGTGGTCTTACTCATTTCGTCTACTTTAATAAATTATAATGATAATTTTTCTAATGTAGAAACATCCTTACATACCCGAGAAAAATCCAACTAGGCTATAAAGTATTATTCTTTTAATACAATGCAGTATTCAATTTACAAACATTTTACTTAGATTTGTATTCATCAATAAAATTGGCTTAAAGTTTTCTTGTGCAGTCCTTGTCCAATTTTGATGCAGGATTTATCCTAGCTTTATAAAAATGAACTGAGTCACTTTATGTCTTTACCTAGATTCTGGGACATTTGTATAAATGAGAATTATTTGTTTCTGGAAGATGGGCAAAGCTTACACATAACATTGTAGGGATCTGGGATCTTTTGGACTTATATCTCTTACTACCATATGAGTTTCTTATATGAATCTTGGTCTATTCAGGTTTTTTACTACTTGATGAGCGGATGTTACTAATTTAGATTTTATAAAACTGTGGGCATAATATCCATAGTATTCTCATAATTTTTAAAAATCTATTTAGTATCTGAGGTAAGTCCCATTTTTTTTTGATGTTGCTTAATTTTAGATTCTCCTTTTTATTTGATTATTTTGACACTTTTCTCTATTTTTCTGGTCTTAGGCTTGATTTTATCAAGCAACTTTTCTTATTTCTTTAGTTTTGTTTCCTATTTCATTAATTTCTTCTTTTCATTGCTTTTTTTTCTGCTTTCTTTGAATTTATTTTGTTTTACGTTATCTGGTTTCTTGAAAGATTACTTGATTTTATTTTGGACATTGTTTTTTAAATAAATGCATTACACTAAATATTTCCTCTAAACATTACTTTCGCCACATTCTGCAGGTCTTATTATGTAGTGCTTTATAGAGCACCTATTGCATTCCAAGGACTGTTCTAACTGCTGGGAATACAACAGTGAGTGAAGCAGACAGACAGTTCTTTCTCTCACGGGACTTACAGTCAACTCCTATTTTAGATGGACTGAACAGAAAACGCCCCTCTCTAAGGAGGTAAAGTTGAACCAAAAGAAATCCTCTTTTTTTTTTTTTTAAATTTGGAAGAAAATCATAGTCAGCACAGAGAACAGTAAGTACAAAGGCCTTGAGGTAAAAACTTGCTTGACTTGCTCGTAGCAAAGGGCGGCCGGTGTGGAAGCAGCATAGCAGGTGAAGGGGAAAATGGAAGAAGAGAAATAGCTAGACAGGAGCTAGAAGGTCATGGTTAACATTTTTAGGTTTTATTGTAATTCTGATATGAAGTCAATGGAAGGTTTGAGCAGGGAAGTGACATGATCTGACTCATGTTTTTAAACTGTCTGTCTGGCTGCTCTATGGATAATGGACAAGAGTGTTTCAGTCCTGAGGTGTTTTAATTTACGCTTTGGATTTGTTTTAACCCCAAAATCTTTTAGCAGAGAGTTTCTATTTTATAGGTGTATGTATTTTTTTAATTTGACAAGTTTCAATATTTATTGCATTGAGGGAGGTGACTATACTTCATGTATTAACAGGTCTATTTTATAGATTGAGAACCAATGCATGTTGAGATTTTTAATCAGACTCCAAAACTTTCCATTCAAATCATGGTATCTGTCATATGCTTTGTCTATGTGACTAGTAGATTTCTGTGAAAAGGGTAAAATTCTCCCTCTGTAATTCGTCAATATTTTATTAAATTACTATTAGTTATTATTTAAAGAATTTTGAGGTGATATTGTGATATATAACAATTTATGACTTCCTTTTTGGTAAATTATTCCATTTTCCATTAAGATTCTCTCTCTCTTTTTTTTTTTTGCCTTAAATAATATTTCATTATACTGTTAACCTGCCATCTTGCAGCTATTTACCTGGTATTCTCACACTCGCTCTCTCCACGATTTCAGCCTTCCTATATCATTTTAGGAAGGCAGGCTACATAGAAATCATTTATTTGTTTGTTTCTGATTGCCACATCTTAGCACCTGGATAATTTGAAGAATACCTGGGAAAGGACAATAACAATTGTGAAGGATCTGGAAATCATGTCACATGAATAAACTCAAAACAATAGTGCACAAAAAGAAAATTTACGGGGAACATAATAGTCACTTTCAAATATCAGAAGGTCCTGAAAACGTGTTATTGAACCTGGAATTTGAGAACTAGCAGAGTTATTTTTCTCTGCCAAGCTCTTCATTTCACAGGCCAAAGAAGTTAGCTCAGGGAGATTAAAACTCTGACTTAAAGTCACAAGGCTCAGAGTTACCCGCTGAGTTGGGATGACAATATTGAATTTCTGATTCAAGTTAGTCATGGTCTTTACAGCTATAGGAAGGTTGTCCTGGTACCCTAGTAATTAGAAAGTTCTAGTGATTAAAATACTTTAGAAATAGAATGGACTGTTATAGGTTGATTGTGCCCCCCAAATTATATGCTGAAGTCTTAACCCTCAGTACCTGTGATTGTACCTTATTTCGATTTATTTGGAAATAATGTCTTTGCAAATGTAATCAAGTTAAGATGAGTTCATACTGAATTAGAGTGTCTATATAAGGAAAGAGAAATTTGGGCACAGATACACAGGAAAGACGGTATGTAAAGGCAGAGACAGAGATTGGAGTGATGCATCTACAAGCCAAGGGACACCAAGGGTTGCTGGCAACCACCAGAAGCTAGAGGGGCTAGGGAAGAATTTGTTTCCTCATCTTTTCTAACTTTCCTTCATTCATGGCTCTGCCTCTCTCTGAACTCTGCTTCCCTTGTCACATGTCCTTTTGTCTTTTTGATCCTCCATAATCTTTCTTAAATGGATCCTTGTGATTACGTTGGGCCCACTTGGATAATCTAAAATAATCTCTCTGTGTCAAGATTCTCACCTTAATCACATCTACAAAATTCCTTTTGTCATGTAAGGTAACATACTCACAGATTTTAAGGCTTTGGATGTGGACATCTTTGATGGGCCATATTTGGCCTGAAGTTAATTTTCTAAAGTTAACTGTATTCACATCTTGCCCTTAAGCAATATAAGAACCTTAATAGTTTCCCTCATTTGCTGCCATTTCAAAGCCACAAACCTCCCATATTGACAATTCCCATTTTCCCTGGATTTTGATTTACTATTTTGTTTACATAAAAAAATTGCTTAGATGAGACAAACTTTCCAACAATAATTGCTCTACTCCAGCCATACATCACAGAAAAAGAAAATGCAGCTCCCACCCTGACTCTCATCGACGAAGGCTGAGTGAAGAGCCTGGATTTCCAGCTCCACCAGCAGGAAAGACGAATCCCTGCCCTCCCTGTCCAGGTGGTATCAGAGTGGACCTAGCAGAGAGTCAAGACTTCTCACTACCGTGCAGTGGTAACAACGGATAAACTGTAGTACATCCACATTGTGGACTACTTACTACTCAGCAAGGAAAAGGTATGAGAACTATGTATATACACAACAACTTCTATGAATTTGCAGGTATTTATGCCGAGTGGGCGAAAAAAGCCAACTCTGAAAGTCACATACTCTATGATTTCATTGAGATAGCATTCTTGAAATGACAGAATTATAAAGATAAAAAACAGATTCGTGGTTGCCAGAGGTTAGGGACGGTAGGGAGATGACAGGGAGCGTGGCCTTGAAAGAGGGAGACATTTGGGGCGATGGAATCGTTCTGTATCATGGTTGTGTTGGTGGTTACACAAATCTACACATGTGACAAAGTGACACAGAATGCACATTGTGCCAATGTCGATTTCCTAGTTTCGACATTGTACTATATTAATAATATACTGTAATACTATTTATAACAGCATTATTGTACTATCGTTACATAAAATGTAACCGTAGGGGGAAACTAGATGTAAGGGACAGAGTCCTTCCTGAATAATCTTTACAACTTTCTCTGAATCCATAATTACTTCAAAAAAATGGGGACTGCAATTTGACAGCCATTTAGTTTGGAGAAGCTTTGCTTAGTCATGTTTTCTAATGATTTAGCTTAGCCCTCTGGGGCATTTGGTTGAAATTTGAATGAATTACCACTAGATGACACCATAGATTGCATAACCAAATCATCAGAATTTTCCCTGAGGGTTTGAAATTTATTTAAGCCTCTATTGTTTAAAAAAAAAAAAAAAAAAACATGATGTTTGTTTTAGAATAAAAAGATGGGATTTATAATCAGACAAAATTTTACTCTTTGTTGATCTTAAATCTTACTTTAAGTATATCTTAAACCTTAGAGATGTTTTTTGCTTTTTAAATTTAAGTCCGATTTAAAAAAAGCATTTAGTTAAAAACAAACAAACAAACTAAGGATTTCCTTAGAGGTGCTAAAGTTACTTTATGGCCAGAATTGAAGATAAGGGCCGATGGAAGTATCACTAAAAAAGTCTGAAAGATATGAATCCTGTGAATTATTATAAACCAACTTTAGATCAAAAGGTATCTATCTGCACGAGTCTTTGCCATTTGCCCTAAATGTCTAGGAGTGCATGCAGGCCAAGTCACTCTACATCTACCCTTTTCTTGAAGATGCATCTGTTTTCCCTGGTCTTGGAGTGCAAGAGGTGTCATGTGAGGTGACAAATATATTCCAACCTTAGAATCTTTGCTCTTGTCACCTTTTCCAGGAAAAATCTCTTCCCAGATGTCAGTAGGGCCCATTCCCTCACTTCACATGTCTCTAAAATGTCACCTACTCAGAGATGTCTTCCCTGAGGCACCCTATTACATATGGCGCACATCCTCCCAAAATACTAACTGTATTCCTCTGGCCATGCTATCTGCTTTGTTTTTTTTCTCCTAATACTCACATCACATTGTAGCATATTTTTTTCCCAAAGAACTGAGTTTATTTTATTCACTACTCCCATCCACCTAGATCAGTACAAACACGTGTTTGTGAGACAAATGGACAATTAAGAGAGATATATAGCACATAACATGTGCTCAATAAATACTAGTTTCTAGGGCTCCTGGGTCTTTTACCTTGCTAGCAAGCCTTTTCCTGGTGTCCTCTTCTGACATCTAGAAGTCTATAAGTAAAGCATGGTCTTTGAAGCTCTTAACAGTTTAGCATTTAAAGCCTGATGGCTTCTCGATGAATTTTTATAATTAAACCATAGTTTTAAAAATCGTATATTTTTAAAGGGCAGAAATATCAAAATACAGAATGGATGGTTGTCAGTGAAACTTGTAAATTTATAGAAGAGTTACAACTTAAATTGAATTGTTATATTAGCTTTACTTTCTGCCAGTAAAAATGGAAACATTTGGGTTTGCCTGTTCTTATAAAAAACTAACCAGTGTCTTAGGTATAAATCAGCATAATATTATTTTTCTTCTCATACAAGTAGTATTATAACAATGATACTTTATAATATCAGTATAATAATTTAATACTCATGCTTAACTACTATCTCTCCATCAGTACTTTCTTACTGTATATTGAGAAAATTACATCTTCAGTTATATAATTTTGTTATTTCCCTTATTCAAGTCATATGTACACTGAAACAGTGAATTAGCTTTAAAAAGCGGTGGGGAGGGGAGACATAATTTATGTTCAAAGCAAAACTTTGTTTACAATTGTACAATTCAAAAAAGTTCTGAAAAGTTAAACGTTTTCTATAATCTAAAATTATAGAGAAGCATTTTTGGAATGGCAGAATAAGAAACTCTGAAAATCCATAAAAGCAATGGGAATACTGGCAAAAACTGTCAAATCAGTTTTTCAGAACTCTGAAAAATAAGCAAGAGCTTGCAATAATACTGGGCGAGTTTATGGAAAACTATTAAAACTCAACAATAAATAGACCAATGGCACAATTTAAAAATGGGCAAAAGATCTGAATATCTCTCCAAAGAAGATAATGAAGTGACCAGTAAGTACATGAAAAGATGTTCAACATCATTAGCCATCAGGGAAATAAAAAACAGTGAAATACCACTTCACAGCTACTGGGATTGATATAATAAAAAAGATGGACAGTAACAAGTATTGGCAAGAAAGAGGAGAAATTGAAACCATCATGCATTACTGGTGGGAATGTAAAATGGTGCAGCCATTTTGGGAAAAAGATTGTTAGTTCCTCAAAAGACTTAAACGGAGTTACTACATGACCCAGCCATTCTACTCTTACATACCTGTATATTCACACGAAACTTGTCTCTGATTGTCATACTAGCATTATTCATAATAACAAAAAAGTGGAGAACCAAAATGTTCATCATCTAACGAATGCATAAACAAAATGTAATATATGTATGCAATGGAATATTATTCTGAAATGAAAAAGAATGAAGCACTCATATTGATGCATGCTACAATATGAATGAAACTTGAAAACATTATGCTAAGTTAAAGGCAGACACAAAAGCTACATATTGTGTATGTATAATTCTGAATATATGAAGTGTCTAGAATAGGCAAATCCATAGAGACAAAGAGTAGATTAGTGGTTGCCAGGGACAGAGGCAAGGAGAATGAGGTGTGATGAATATATTTTAAAATTAGGTAGTTGTGATGATTGTATACTTTTAAATGGGTGAATTTTATGGTATGTGAATTACATTTCAATAAAGCTGTTTTAAAAAGAAAAAACATGACAAACTCATTCGATAGCAAAACCTAACTATTATAAGATTGTTTATTGTCTTTACTTATGCTATTTAGTGTGACTATTTGTATATTTTCCTGCAGAAATATTAATGCATTTCTTTATCAGGTACTGTCCTGGATCCTGCTAGAAGTGTTACATATGACATATTGTGTTAACCATTCTAAAGTGCTATAAAATCTGAATTTTTAATTCTGAAACATGTCTGGTTCCAGGAGTATTTGAATAATAGACATGAACCTGAATTATTACCAGTAATCACTCACATAATAATAAATACTGAACTTCAATTCTGGTTTCTCTCTTGCAACCCAAGGCCAGGACAAAGAGATGCATGTTTAATAAATAGGCTAATGTGAGGTTAATTGGCCTGAAAATCCTTTTAGATACTTAAAACAAAAAGGGAATATCTATGATCAATGCAGGTCTAAAGTTGATTTGTAAACTAGGTTTGGTACTTCATTCACAGGATTCACGGTTCTCAGAGTTCTTTATTGAATTTATCCACCATCTCCTGTCTTCAGTCATGTCACGAAGAAATGATGGAACCTCAAGAAGTGCTCAGAAGCTTTTTTTTCTAAACACTTTTTTAGTGGGACCAAAACTTAACAGAAAAACAAAAATCAATAAAGTCAAACAAACACACCTGTCAATGTATACTTTCTGATGTAAAAATCTCCACCACCATCTGTAGGAAGAACTAAGGTTTCTCTTAATGAGTCACAGGTAAGATGAAGCCTGAACCAACAGAATATTGTAAGTCAAAGTTTCTTTCCTCTTAGAAACACAGACATGGTTGTATTATACACATCAATGCCGTAACAAAATAGCTGCCAGCCCTGGAGACTCTCAATGCGTTATGAGCAGTTCTTGGTCTATACAGTCAAAACTACTAGATTGCGGTTTATCGACAAAAACAAAAATTCCAACAAAGGGAGACCTATTTTTTAGTTTGCCTCTTCTTGGAGGTTGTAAGATATAAAAGACCCCTGAAAATACATGTAAGCCAGAATGGTTTGGGTACCATATACCTAGGCCGGTGGTCCCCAAAGTTGTCTCTGGACCTGCAACATCAGCATTACTTGTGACCCTGTTAATAAGTCCGTGGAACCCACCACAGACTTATTAAATCAGAAACTCCAGTCGGGGTGAGGTGGCATTGTGTTTGAACAACCGTTTCACATGATTCTGATGCATGCTAGGTTTGAGAATTATTGGCCTATGCAAATGTCCCCACATATTCCAAGACACATTCTCCTTTTAGAAAGCCAGGCCGCACATGAACTCCATCGTCGAGGCTCTGAGTAGGCCTGCAGTTAAGGAAACACAGAAGCAAATCCAGAAGAGCTAAGGCGGGGCATTACAGTGTACTCCAGAGCAGTTTGCTGCTTTCCTACAGATATAACTTCAGTATGTAGAGACCAAATCTGTTTTTCCTTTAAGCAGAGCAGTAAAAATTACTTTTAATATCATTTCTGTTCTCTTCCTGCTTTGCTAGGCCGCGATTGGTCTTTATGTAGGGCACGTCTGCGCCTGTGATGGGATATGGTACAATGTTCTGTTCCCCGGGGGACCACACATGGCTTGGCAACCTCTGCCTGTGGGAGGGCTCGGTTTTAGACTGCTATTTTCCATAAAAGTATGACAGGGATTTGAGTCCAACTAGAGACAAGGTTTAAAAACTCAGAAGCTGACACAGGTAGGGTTCATTAACAATATTCTAAAAAGGCCAAAGGAAGCCAAGAGTGGAATATTCTCCTGTTTTCTCTCATCCTTTGTATGATATTCCTTTTTCTGTTGTACATCAAATTCATCCTTTGCCCTTTAAGCATCTGTTTAGAATTAAGATAGCATTTTATTATTGAAGATTCTGATAGTTGTACTGCCTTTTTAACAGAACATGTATTCTTTCACCTAGGAGCTTGAAACCTAAGGTTCAAACCGATCTTAAAGAAGTAAGCAAACCTGGTTTCGTTATTGTCATCGTAATTGTGCTCTAGTAAAGCAAAAAAAAAAAAAAAAAAAAAAAAAAAACCAAAATAAAAAAAAAGCTACTTTCCATTCTCAAGAAATGTATAGATCAAGTTATAAATTTTATGAATTAGCCTTATTATTATTCTCCTATCTTGTTTTCTTTGTATCAACCTTCTCTCTTGCTTCTAATTTATATTATACTTTTTATCATGTGTTTTTTTGTCAAGCCGCTTTAAATTTTCTAGAAATAACCTATAAATAAAAGTTAATTTGTAATCTTTCCTTCATCTTTCTATATAAAGAATAACCAAGCTCTGTGTTTTTACTTCAGCATCCTTTATATCTTGGAAAATACTTTTTGAGCATCTACAATGTTTGCCCATAGATATAAAAAATTATATCACTTTTATCCTCAAAGTATGAATAGATATAAAAAATTATATCACTTTTATCCTCAAAGTATGAATAGATATAAAAAATTATATCACTTTTATCCTCAAAGTATGAATAAAACAATTAGGTAGAGAAACCATACAATTACGGAACAATTTGAAGAAGAGTGCCAGACAGTGGTAAACTGAAGAAAGGAATGTGATAAGCAACATTATCAAGATGACTCGCAGCCAGATTGCATAGGCAAATTTAGAAAGCTGCCTACATTTTGTTTCTTCTCTATCTAAGATATAAGTTGGAAGTGAGATAAAATATTGAGAGATGCTTTGTTTAAATTTAACATTTTAGTGGATCAAAATTAGTGTCATTCAAATAAAGGTCTAATATCTATAATATGTAAATTGCTCTTTAAAAATCTAGGGGAAAAGGACTTGAAAAAACTTGATCGAAGAAATTTTTGTAAGTCTATCAACAGACAATTCACACGCACAACATACACGTACACGCAAAGATAAAACTACACTCAAATACTATTTGTCTTCTACATACTGGCAGTGAAAATTAAGAGGATGGCAACGCATTCTGGTGGTGAGCTGTGGAGAAGCGATGCTCTCATCTATTGCTGGTAGGATGCTGAGGGAAATTTGGCAAATTCTAACAAAAAAACACATGTATTTAACTTTTGATCTAGTAATCCACTTTGGCAATTTACTCTGAAGAAATAGCTCCAGTGATACAAAAATATTATGTACGAGGTTAATCATTGCAGTATTGCCCATAACTAAAAAATATCTGAAGCACTTTAAATGATTATACAAAGAAGAGTAGTTGAATAAACAATGGGACGTTTATACAATGGAGTACTACACAACTGTAACAAAGAATAAAATCTCTATGAATTGATATGGAATATTTTCCAAAATGATTGTTAAATAAAAAAATCAAAGTGCAAATGAGTGTCTATATTATGAAGAGAGAAAACGTAATACATGTATCTGCTACACTGTGCAAAAACAAACAAAATACATAGATGGGATAAATCAGAAACTCATAAGATTGGTCACCTATAAGGAGTGGGGTAAAATGGTGAGAAAATGGGGAAAAGGGAAGGGACACAATAAGTGACATAACCTCAATGAAGGGGGATGGGGAACAAAGCAAACTAATCTAAACAACTTTGGTATATTTAAACTATACACTCTAAGGATAAAGACAAAAAGAACTACGGAAATATGCAATGATCAGTTAGTAGATTTGTTTTTCACAAGAATATGGATTAGCATTTGAAACTACTATATGTGTATTCCAGAACTTAGGGTGCATGGCATCCAATCAATAAATATATTGTAGATAATGAGAACCAGGTTTCCTACTCTTGGAATAAGGAGTTACAAATAAAAAAGGGTGCAGAATAGAATGAACACTGTGATATTGGACTGGGATTGGAGGTAGTAGTGTGAACACGCAGATGGACAGGTACAGAAACAGACATAGTGTGGGCGAGGGTATATGTGCTTTTTTTTCCTTCTAGTTCTGTCTCCTAACAGGGCCTAGAAACAAGGATATTGCAGCACCAAGGAGCACGCACACCTAGTGGTCAACTTCTGGTTTTTAAACAACATTCTCAAGGGGAAAAAAAAGAAACCAAGGCTCCTTAGAGAAGTGGCTGATTCCAGGGCTGCGAGAAAAATACAAAATACTGAAACATCTTGTGATGCCAGAAAATTGGAAGTGCTCTAAGAAATATTGAGGGTATGTCTAAAGCCCATGGGAACGAACTTAGAGGATTCTCAGTGGCCAAATCTGGAACCGTTTGAACAATAAATGAATAATAAAATAATAGAGTATGACCCATTTAATAAAATAAAAATCCATGAGTTCATTTTGAATAAATAAATAGGGAAATTTATCCTCCTTTTAGATTTCCAACTAATAAATGCTAAAGGAATGAAGAAATTGAAAATTACTATTAGCCAAGCACTGCCATGATAATTGTTTTAGACAGAGGTCGTCAATGGATGCTAAACGAGTGATGAAAATATAATGAGAAACAGAATATTCAGGCTTAAGTTGTCTCCTCTCAAGATACTTATTAATTACAAAGGTTAAAAAATTTCTTTTACAGGGGAGCTATAGGCAGATAACACCTTAACCAAGTGATCGAACATATAAAATATCCCTACTGATACGGTGTACTGAGAAGAATCCAACATCACTTCTGTGGTATTCTTGACAAAAATTCATGACCTGAACTTAACCATGAAGGAAAATCAGACTAGCCCAAATTTAGGAGAATTCAATGAGATAACTGGCCAGTACTCTTCAAAATTGTCAATGTCACTACAGAAAAAAAAAATTGAGAAAATTTTCCAAAGTAATGACATCTAAATGCAATGGGTGATGCTAAATTGGATCCTGGGTTAGGAGAAGGAAATCAGTAAAACAATGAAATATGCAGAAATGAAGTCTGTAAATTGGATAACAGTATTGTAATAATAACATTTCTTGATTTTGAAACTGTTGTGGTATAAAATATTTGCATTTAGGAAGTATGGGTGAAAAATATATGGAAAATATATTTTTGTAACATTTTGCAACTTTTTTTGTAAATCTGATATAATTTCAAATAAAAAGTTAAAAATATTTTTAACATAGTGCCCTTTTAATCAACAGTTCTCTTTTACTATGTTATTTGAGTTATATAAATATACTTTCTTCTCAATAAAGATTTTTATTTTTAATTCAAAAATGCAAATCATAACCATTTAAATTTTTTCTGAATTGCCCTCGTGAAAAAAAAAGAAAGAAAAGAAAAGAAAGAACAAAAGTTTTCCATTGTTAAAGTCAATGAGGAAAAAGTACAAGAGCCCACAGGCCAGAACAGAATTCTGTGGATAAAATACAGCATATATTCCTTTTCCTTATGCATTTTTAATATAGAAGATATTAATTTTAAGTTAATGTCAATGACAGCTTCAAAGAGAAAAGAAATCACAAAAAATGTAACACATAGCCTGAAGCAGGAAAAATAGAAAGGCTGGGGCTGTTTCAGCTATTTATTTTGGTGATAGTTATAGGTGCGTTCATTTAATTCTGCAACAAATTTTGAGGCACTGATGTTCTCAGGAAGCTCTCAGTATTGGGGGCAGGGGTGGAGGCAGGGGTCGAATTGGCAGGGGCAGGAGTACGTTGAGGAGTAAAATGCAATAAATGAAAGACATTGGCATACACAAGGCTATAAGAGGACATAAATGAAACAAGTTATCAGATGTCTTCCAGGTGGTAAGGACACCTAAGTGGAGACTAAAAAGGCCAGCGTTACTAACTGTATGTCTTTGAATCCTTTCCGTATGACATTGCCTTTATCACAGCCAAGTTGCCCAATTGACAAGTCATGGGAAAAGGAGGAAAGATCTTTACCAGCTCTGAGAAGGGAGACGATATGTACAAAGAAATATGGGATCGGGGAAGAACATGGACAACTGAAGGATCTAGAAGAGGTTCCCAGCACCAGTAAGACCCCAAGAGGAGCGTGGGAAGATGTGAAGCTATCATGTAAACAAATGCCAGGACCTTACAATCTCTAATGAGCTTTTGGACGTTACCCTGGACAATGGGGCATGAGGATTTTTTATTTCAGTGTATAAATCTCTAGTAGTTTGCAGTTTTGTTTTGGACCCTCTGTCAGAGCAACTCCCTTCTGACTATGCAGCCCCAAAGATAACAAAGATGATGCTAACTTTCTAGGTCCTATGGAAAGCTCTGAGGTTTTGAGGATTTATTCAAAGACGAAGAGCAAAGACGTCTATCTTGGGAAGATTCTTTTGCTTGGAACACTAGCCCTCAAAGACTCTGTCCTTGGGCTTCCTTCCCTCCGTGTTCAAAACTGGCTTTGCCTCTGCATCCAGGGATTTATGGCAAATAAATATTCTACAAATTCTCACAAAAATAATAGTGATTAATACTTTCGAAAATGTAATGAGTTCCTGGTTTCTGGTTCTACGTGTAAAGAGCCTGGAAGTCACCACTCCATCCAACCGACATGTAAAAAGCTAAACAGACTGGAAAGTCAATGACTCTACTTGGATCCATAAGAGAAGTGAGGCCACAGGGCAAACCTCTACCCCTAAGATTGGAGAGACCAGCAGGTGAATACAGAGAACAACAACTTACCAGAACTGAGAGCCCCATGAGCCGAAACCTCCTGAGGAATTGCTGGAGGCCCAGAATGCACAAGTCTGAGAGTTAAAAACTACGAGGGGACTCAGCCCTAGATGAGCCCTCATACTTTTCTAAGTTTTACCTCCAAGAGCTCCACCAGGTCCTCACAGTAAATATCAGAGGACAATCACATCACGCTTCCAGCAAGGGGAGGGGAAAAGGAACCATTTTGAAAAACTCAAAAGCACTCTTGCGTTCTTAGCAAGACCTGCCCCCGGGGTAAACTAGTTTGCCAAAAACTGTGGGGCAACTACAAAAAGATATAACATATCTGTAATGAGATTACCAGAAGCGAAGAAAGAGAAAAAGGCACAGAGAAATATTTGAAATAATAATACTTAAGAATCTGCCAGACACTAAACTGCAGATTCATGAGGCTCAGAGAACACTGAGCAGGAAAAATGCCGAAAAAACACTACACCTAGGCATATTGAATCTTTAAAAATTCTTTCAAAAAATTCTTTTTGAAAGGAGCCAGAGAGGTCAGGGAAATCTTACATATCCATAGATCTATAGAGCAACAAAGAATTAAATCTGACTTCTTGGAAACCATGCAAACAAGAGAGTGGTGTAATATAAACCGCTCACCGTAATGTTTTGAGGATTCCAAAAGGGTGAAGTTCAGGATCAATTTTGAATGACCAAGCTGAAAAGGCATAACGCTACTCACAGTTTGAGGCGAGGGGATTTTTCCACTCAGCCTCTTCTTACCATTTGCCACAGACACTTCATAAAATTACTCACCAGAGACGGGAGTGTTCTTTTAAATTTTATCTCAAGGGTATGCTTTACTTTAGTGGAAGAAAAATCAATTTACATTTTACCGGTTTTGTATGATTTCTCTATTAGTCAGGCTACGCTAACTGCTATATAAAAAAATAAAAACAAACAATAAAAACCCAACAACCTTCCAAAACTCTATAATAAAGTTGAAGTTTACTTCTTGTTGACGGGAATAGGAGGGGAGTCTCTGATTCACAGTCATTCAGGAATCAGGATTCTTCTGTGTGGTGGCTTGCCATTATGGAGGGCCTTGGGGTCCTCCACTTTGGACCAAATGAAAGAGTTGTATCAACCATTTCTACCCTTGATCTGTTACAGTCACATGGCTTCACCCAGCTGTAATGGATGCAGGTAAATGCAATCCAGCTATGTGGCCAGTTTCCTTTCTTTAATTTCCACATGAAGACTTGAGTTAACTGGCCCTACTTTTCTGATTTATTCCAGTAATGTTTTTGTGACAGTTGTCGCAATCGTCTTCCTTTCCCTTCATTTGCGTATTGACTGGACGTTGTCATGACTTTTACATTCATATCATAAACATTTTAATGTATTTGCTTTCTCATAAACTATTATACTGTTCATATTAATTTAATATGGCAGACAAGAAAATGAGTGGTGTTTATAAAATCTGTTTGAACATATCTCCTATGTTTTTTTTTTATTTCTTAACAGAGTTTATTTTATTAAAGATTTGAATTTCATGCTGCTTTCTAGGGACATTTATGGGACTCAGAAGAGTATTGTTATAGTTAAGCCACAAATTTAGCCTTAAATGTTCTAGCAACTGATGTGCATAGCTAAGTATTATTTGATCACATATGGATCCTAGTTATTTATCCTTTTAATCATTTCATAAAATATTTTAGAAGGCTATGAAGAATAGAAGAAAGAACCAGTCAGGAATTACTGAACGCAAAAGAATCCTTTTTCTACTTCTTATGAAATTGTCACAAAAGTTCACAAACTTAGACAAATGTACAGATATTTCATGTGAAAAGAAAAACATTGCAAGAGTAGAAATTTATATCAAGCTTTGAGCCAGGTGGATGATGGGGGTGGTAGGGTGGGAGTTGAATTGGGCTGAGAAGTAAGGAGAATGTAGATGAGATTTTGTGCATTTTTCCTTCTCTACTTTACACCTATTTTCTATTGGAAAATGTTATAATTTTCCATTCAATAATTTGTTCAGTCTCTGAAGACAGTCCTTTGACAATGGAATTTGGTATTACATCAAGTAATTCTTAAACTCATGTAATGAAAACAAGAATGATAATGAACGATAAATTTCATTGAGTATTTGCTACTTGGCTAGTATATTCTAAGTGCTTTGTATGTATTAGCCCATGTGGATGGCTACAACAGCCTTCTACAATAGATATTATTGGCACAGAAAGGTTAAATAATTTACCCAAGTTTATATAGCTGGTGATCGGCAGGACCTAAATTTGAGTTTATTATAGGAATTTTCATATAATATTCTTTCTATCCATAGGAGCAGTTTTCAACAGCTTTTTAAATTTATGATAGATCATCAATTAAATTATGAATTTAGATTTCCCCGTTAGTTCACACTAATACCTTTTTAAAGCTTATGTGCAACAAAATGAACACCTCGTCTATCTTACCTCATTCATGTGTTATCATTTTGTTTATTCTGTTTTTGTAAATATGTCCACATATTAGATACCTTGTAATATACTTAAATTTATTTAAATTTATAAAGTGTTCTGTTATATCTGGATTTGCCTCTGAATTTTTCAGTCATGTGCTCTATTTTATGATTATATAAGTTAACAGCCCTAATAATCAGAAATCTACTCGAGTCCGCCCCTAAGTCCCAGCTTCATGATGAATTGGCCAGAACTTCTACAGGGTTCCTTTACCCAAATTTTAAAATCAAGGTGCAAAGCCTTGCCTATTAAACTGACTCAGACAAAATACTCTGATAAAAGTTGACATTGTAACTTCAGTTATGAGTTTCATGCTTTTAAAAAAATATATAGTATTCTCTTCTTTAATTAGACATTTGTTAACATCTCATAAAACAAGTCAAGAGAAAGTATGAAATAAAAATTCCTATGAGAAAGAAAATAGTCTCATTTTGACCTGGGGCAGAAGCTTATGATCTGATGTGATTAGTTGCTCCTTCTGAGAAAAAAAATCAAATTCTACTTGATAGATTTTAATGAGTTGAAAAACACTTCTGTGAATCTCACCCTTTGTCTCTCAGCCCTGAGTGAAACCTAATAACCTTTAACCTGTAGTCTCTCAAAGAGTCTAATGATCTTAGACTACACCACTTTATTTTCTCATCAGATCTAACTATGACTTTAAGCTCTCTACTTTCCTATTAAATATCTCTACCAGAAGATAAATCATTCAGTTGGTTTTCTCAGAGAACTCTTCCCTTACAGCAAGCCTGAAATTAAGTTTTGATGCCTTATAATGATTTTTTGGTCTGAGAAATTGCTTTAGAGACATTTTTAATGGGACTTTGTGATTTTTAGTAAAGTTAAAATCCTGAGAGAGTTAACACAAATCTTTTATCAGCCTCATTGTGGAATTTACTCATTTATTTTTCAAAGGCCAGTTTTTGATAGGATGGCTTTGATAGGAAGCCTTAGCCTCGGGACACTGATGCCTGAAGGGAGGAGAGGGAGTCTCTAGAGGAAAGAAAATATCAGATTCAAAGGTCAGAGCAATTAAAAAGCCAAGAGAGACCCAGGACACAAAATGATGTGAGGTAGAGAACAGTTCCTCTCCAGCTCTGTGACTGTAAATCCTAAAAGCCCAGGGTGAGTTAGTGTACATTTGTAGAAATGCATCTTCATCAACAGTCAGTCTCACACAAACCTAAATGGAATAGTCTACTACACATCTAGGCTCTGTGGCATAGCCTATCGCTCCAAGTCTACAAACCTGTACAGCATGTTGCTGTACCAAATACCATATAACTGTAACACAGTATTTGTGTATCTAACCATAGAAAAGGTACAGTAAAAATACAGTAAAAAAAGATAAGAAGTGGTACACCTGTATAGGGCACTTACTATGAATGGGGTTTGTGGGACTGGAAGTTGCTCTGGGTGAGTCGATGAGTAGGGAGTGAATGCGAAGGCCCAGGGGTTACTGTACACTACGTACAGTTTCGTAAATACTGCACGCTTGGGCTGCATTAAATTTATTTTAAAATATTTTTCTTTCTTCAATGTGTTGCACTACAACGGTAAGATGGCTGTGACATCACCAGGCAAAAGGAACTTTTCATTCCCTTATAACGCTACGGGGCCTCTGTCGTATCTGCGGTCTGTCGTGGGCTGAAGCATCATTACGTGGAGCATGACCGCATTGTCTCTCCACTTCATGGAAGATTATTTATTTAACTCAACTTTTGAAAGAAAAACAAAAAGTAAGTTTCCCTGTGCATCATTTATTTCAGGATATTATTTGCTAACTCCCAGTGGACCATACAGGAACTGACTAACAGGAATGATTTAACTCTAACAGCTGTTCTGTGAATGACTGGACTAGAGTTGCTTGTCTATTTTGACATAAACTACAAAATTTGTTTTTGAAAATCCGTAATTTTTAAAAAAATACCAGAAATCTCTTCAATGGTATGAAATTTTTATTAATTAAAAAACACGATCCTTTGAAGCATTGTTCAGTCAAATAAAGTTAAAAAAAAAAAGACCACTGCACCTGACTTCCTAATTCTCCAAACACAGTCTTTTAGTCTGTTGAGAAAGGCTGTTAAGTAGTATGTATTTCCAGGATGGATGTGTGTGTGATGGTGTGATGCGGGGTTGTCGGGGGTGGCGGGGGGTATTTCCTCATCAAATGTCCACCAGGTGGCGCTCCACCTAGTCAGGCCTCAGGGTGTTCTCTCCTCTCTTCCTTGTTCAGCTCTGTCCCATTCCTAACTGGGGTTGCTACCAGGTCTAAAATGTCCACTCGCTCCTGTTGTTCCTGGAAGATCAGCACCGATGGGTTGTACTCCACCTCCAACCTACCACCCTAGAGAGCAATCACCTTCTCGGAGACAAGTCTCAGAGTGGTGACTCATGCTTTCCTTCCTTCAACTCCCCTCACTGATCATTACTTTTTACTCTATTCTACAATTCCTGCTGGTACTTTGTCACTAACACTAGCAGTTTCTGGAATTAGCTGCTTTTAGGCAAAATATCCTTAGCTACTGAAATTTTTCTGTGATTTCTCTTAGAATGCCCTTCATATAACTTTTATACTGCTCCTGCCTTTTGTTTGCATAAGATTCAGTCTGGTCAGTCTGTCCGGCTCGTGAGGTGAACCCATCAATTGTCACAGAAACCTCAATAACAGCTGCAAGTAATTAGCACTAGGCAGCTTCTAAAAGAAATCTGAAGGATTGAATGATTTGGGGGCATTGCCAATGGCAAGAAGCCCGGACCAGCGAATAGGTCACCTACTGAGTCTTTGATTCATAGGTTTGCTTCCTGTAAGAGGTTTTAAAAAAATTAAGAGTTGAACCCAACTTTCTTTGATGCAGTGAAACAGAAAAAGAATGTTCAGGTGAAATTCCAAGAGCAAAAGGAGAGGAATAATAGTTCAAACCAGAAGATATAAAGTGATCTATTTCCCAAAAGTTGTTGTAGTCTGCCGACCATTTTCCCATTATCCCTTTAGTGAGTCACTCTGGCTGCCAGACTTCATTACGATTTGTAACATCAGGGAAGAAGCGGCTGGCCATAATCCATGAATAATAGCCACCCTTACCTTTCCCCTTTTGCATTTCAAAACTTTCCCTTGCTGTTAGAATTGTTTTCTTTATATCATGATATACTATTTTTCTGTTCAATGATGAAACAAAATATATATAAACAAAAATCCACGCTGTTATTTCTCCAGTCCTTAGGTACCTCAGCCCAAGACTCTGGAATTGCTGCTGGGGACAGACCAAGGATCAGCCCAGCCAGGACTCTGCGCCTGACAGAGGCCCCAGGGTAGAGGGCGGGGGTCTGCCACCTTAGACCTATCCTCCAGGTCTGGGAGATGTCCTCTCAAACACTTTGATGACCTCTCATTGTTCCTTAATTTATTGGAGCTATTCATGCTTTCAGCTCCTACCCTTCCTTATGACTATAAGCCCCTGAAGACTCTGAAGCAGCTCTGATGAGGACATGCCTTCTCCTAACATTTTATATATTAGATGTTGTCTAATTACTCAGTTTCCTTAGAGGTAAAGTATTAGAGAAATCCATATGTAGCTTCTGGTTTTGCCCAGTACCAACCATAACTCTGTATCTATAGATAGATGATAGATAGATAGATAGATAGATAGATAGATAGATAGATAGATAGATAGATAGATAGATGGATGATAGATGGGTAGGTAGATACACAGATCTACTTCACAAATCCATTGATAGTAAAAGCTTGTGTGGTCTTGTGGGATTTATTAAAGGTCATATGAGGAGGAGGTACATTGCATACCACACAGCACACGACTTAGTAAGTCTCCATTAGTCAGTCACTGTTTATCTAAACTCCCCCTTCGGCCCGCTGTCATCCCATTGGAGATTCCTTTCCTCTCTCCTTCCTTCCAGCTCAGTGCTCACTCCCTTTGCTGCCCTTGACCTCTCTTTATTCTGCAGAGCAGCTGAGTGGGGACCAGCTTTTACTTTGCTAAGGGCTTATTAAAATGTTTATTTAACGAACTAATCTCTCTCAGGAAGGTAAGATGAGGATGTAAAATAACTTGTTGCCTAAAAAAGAGTTTTTCCAGACCATTACATTATACAATACACAGTTTCTTTACTGAACCATGTTAAACTAATTTTCAGATCCCAAAACAGAGCCACAAAATAGTTCACCTGGTTTCTCAAAAGTTTTAAACAATCCCAATTTTAGTTTTACTGGCATTCATATTAATGATTCTGCTTTTTCCACCTCTGGTATTCTTACCTGCCTTCTACCACATATGAGATAGATGGTTCTGTGCAAGACTATGTCATTTATTCACATCAAGACTTATCTTTTTTGGCCTTTCACTTCTTCTCTCCACATTCCACACCCCCCGCCCCGCCCTCGCCCCCACATCTAACAAGCACGGAAGAGATAAAAGTTGGTGGGAAAGAAATTAGTTTTGGGCTATGCTCTTCAACTTTGACCTTCTGTGTTTATCTGCTAACTTTCGTATCTAGCAATGTTTTAAGATAAGGGGGGAAAAAAAAAGAACCAAAGCAGATAGCCATTTCTGTTTTCAATGTGATGGAGAGCTGACTATAAATTTCCTGAGTTCTGGGACCATTCAGTGGAAGGTTCCTTCAGAAGTTGATGACAGCATTAATCATAAGCAAAAGAACTCCCAGCACAGTTCCTCATCTTACTGGGCTTTTACAATCTGTTTTCCGAGGCCAGAGATCACATCCATCAGTTAAGTCTCGTTTTTGCATGCATACTGTCAGATGGAAGAATAAGCAAGGATTTCTTTCTATTACTGGATTTTTTAAAATGCTTGTAATACTGATAATAATTTTACAGTTTCATTAAATTCAACTTGATATTTCATCAAACACTTCTTACGTGCAAGTGCTTTGCTAGGTGCTGGGGATGCAAATGTGTGTGAGACCGTCTCCTTGCTGTCGATGAATTTATACTCTAGACAGCAACATAATTTGACAATAGTTATCAAAAGTCATAAAGACGTTCTCACTCTTAATAATTTATTTTAAAGGTGAAATTCAATACAAACTGCGTGAAAAAAGAAGTTTATTATAGCATTAATCATAAGCAAAAGAACTTGTATAGAGGCAACTTGGCAGCAACTTGTATAGAGGTCAACAATATTGTTAAGATTGAAATAAATATCATCATATAAAATAATAATTGTGAAGATGAAAGAGAAAGATTAACCCTGAGGATATACCGCTGATATTTACTAAATTCAATTTCATTATGAAGGCATGCTCCATCTCATTTTTATAATCAGACAAATTTAAGGACATATACCCTAAGAAGTATTGGGTCAGGGAGTTTATAGAAATTAGGACAAAGAGAGGTTATTTCTTTTAAACAGACTAGAATTGTATACCGGCCATTGGGAGGAGAGTTCATAATATATTACGAAAAGTTTTTGGGGAACAGTTAATTATAGGCTGCATGATATAAACGTTTTCTTTAGGACCCGAAGTTTAAATTTATGTAGCTAAAGCTCCGGCTGTGTCTATGATTGCCTCTCCAAACTCCAAAAATACAAAAAAGTGCAAATTATTTATATTTTCTATGTAGAGCCCCCAAGTTTTCTTTAATAGAAAAAAAGCTAGATGCATATGTATATTTTTATTATCAAAAAGTAGTCTTACAATAGAGAAATGGTGTATTAGATAAGAGTTAACATGACAATTCTGAAAAAAACAAACATGTTTGCTAGTTTGATATGTAAAAAATTAAAAATACATATTATTATTGATTTTGAATATATTTATAACATTTTAATTACATAAGGACAAAATCTGCAAGAGACTATGTAATAATGTAAATAGCTGTGTTAGGTGGTAAAATTATATGTGGATCTTATTTTTTTTTTTCAATTGAAACATTTTTACAATTAAATAAGAAAGAAAATTAGAAGTTTAGAGTTACTTGTTATATTCAGCTGAATGATAGCCCATCTGTGAAGGAGGAAGACACACCTATCTTTTAAAGCAAGAACAATTTTTAAAGAGCCAAAGTAATTTAGTGTTGGAATTTGGGATATAATGTTAAAAGAAATTCACTATAATTTTCAGACAAATGTAGGCTGGAATCCTGCTTCTGCCATTTTCACAGAAAAAGCTGCTGAAATCCTGATGCTCAGTTTCCTTATGTATAAAGAGAATAATTTAAAAAAAGAAAAAGAAAAACACCTGCTTTGCTGTTTTGTCTTGTTTTGCTTTTATTTATTCTTGTTTTGCTTTAATGACAATAAGTGGCTGGTACCTACTTGGCACTCAGTAAACGTGGATGGTTGGTGGAAGTGTGGTCCAAAGCTTGATAAGACTCTGGAGGCCTTAACTGTGACCTTGAATTTGCTTCTATAAGGGGCACAGCTCCTCACTAAACTACTCCAAGGAGGACTTGGGGGAACACAAAAATCTGGCCTCCGTTAACGCCCCTTTGTAGAAAGAACAGAGTACAAACAAAAGCATAAATAAATAACCCTTTGCTTCATCTCCCTTCTCATTCCTTCACTCCTGAGGTCTAATTGACACATACAAAGAACCCAGGGGCTTGTAAATAGCAAGGTCGTCTTTCCCAGTCCAACAGAGGCAGAACGGTCATATCAGCGGTGACATTTATTCATTAACTCATTCATCCAACATCTACTGAGCATCCAGAGATGTAAAGATCCTCCGATGTCTCATTTCATAAGGGATCAGCAAAAAGGATCAAGAGACGGGGAAATGGTGAGTTCTATTTTGAGCTTCTGTTTGCATTTTCTGTATGGAGCCTAATCAAAGCTTCATTGGGATAATTCGTTACAAACGTCCTGCTTCCTAATCCTTTTGACAGAAATCAGCCAACATTGCAAGGAAAGGGATTTTGCAAGGATTATTATAAAGTGTGGCGCAATCAGCCAAAACTGCATTATACTCAATATCTGTAAAAAGCCTGGCGCTCCTGCTTTGGGACAACTCAGTGAAATGCCCTCAAATTGTTTCTTGGGAGACTTTCCTCCTGTCCCACCTGTCTGTGGTTCTCCAACCACACCCGAACTTTGCTCCCACTCTGAATTTCCCAGTTCTCAAGTATTTGTCACACGGAGTTATTATAGAACCCCAATTCACTGTCATTCACTTAAACAGTTATGTGAAAATTACTCATGGTGTTGGCTCCTGGAAAATTAGTTTGTAATGATTTCGTCTATACTGTCACATAGTATGCTTCCTTGACATCTGAAATCCAAGTGATATAGACCAGAATGATCACCGAGCTTATTGATAAAAGCTAGAAAACAGAGATATGATAGCGAAGTGGCCAATAGAAGAAAGACAGTAAACCTAAGTTGAATTCAACAAGCTGACATAGAGTAGCAATCGTGTGCAAAATGAACATGATGTAATCAGTTCGGAACCTTAAGAAGCTTATGATCTAGTGGGAAGAAGCCAGATTATCAAGAGCTAAAGAATGAATAAAGAATGAAAAAGAGGAGCTATATCATTTTTCTATTATCATGACCCTTGTCTGCTTTCCCTGGTCCTAGATGTAGAAGCCTTCAGACTCCAGATTACATGTCATTCTTCCATGAAGCATTCCTCAGGTGGCACCCAGGTTACACAGTAGTTTGTATGTAGTCTAGAATCACAATCATAACCACAATCATATTACCTATAATTTACTGAGCATCCATTGCTAGTGTTCAATAAAATTCTCTTATTTTCGATGCATCTCTGCAGTGACAAATAATAGTGGGAATTGTTGCTCCCACTTTGCAGATAAGGAAACCGAGGACTCAATAAGTCAAGAGAAGCATATAAACCCACCAGGTAGAATATTTTGAGGCTGAGATTTGAACAGCGGTCCAACTGATGCCAGAGTCTAATTATAGCTGTTCACCATACTGCTTCCTCATTTTTACAGGCAATTTGAACTAGTGATTTAAATGTCTGGCTCCGTGACTGGACCAAGAAATCTTAGGGACCAGAGTCTCTATCTTGCATATATATTTGTCCCCAGTAATTCACACTAGAGCACTATTTGCTCATCAAAAGAATTAAATGAGTGAAAAATGAATGAATGAATGAATGAATGAACTCTTATTCTTTCAGCATTCAGAAAAAGCAGTACACTTGAGTTCATGCATTAAAGTGGCCTCAATATAAATCTTGTTATTGATCTTGTATACTAAGATCTTGCTAAGTTCATCAGTTTTTAAGCTTTGTGTAGATTCTTCAGGATTTTCTAGAAATACAATCATGTTATATGCAAATAAAAATAGTTTACCTTGCTCCCTTTCCAATATCAATAGTTGTTACCAATAGTTCATTTTTTTACACTATTGCTTAGCATACAAATTAATTTTTAGAATACAATTCTTATGAATATTTGGGAATATCCCAGGATGTCTATGTTATGGTAATATCTAAGTTGATGTAACAAAAAGACCTCAAATTAGAGGTGTTCAAATAAAATGGAGATTTATGTCCTTTTATGCAACTCCCTGTCTAGTAGAGGCAAAGGGAGTGCACCTGTGCTCCATGAAGAATACTACCCTCTGGGCTGCCATTCTTGTCTGCATGATCAAGGCTGGTCTCCGATGTCTGCCTTCCAGCCTGCGAGAAGGTGGAAAAAGAGGAAATTCAGATCAAGCAACTTCCTGTTAGGAAAGTGGAGTAAAAGCTGCATATCTCCCTCCTATTCACCTTTCACTGGAGAAAACAAAGTCGTGTAGCCACACATAACTGAAGCGGAAGCCGGGCAAGGTAACTTCCAGCTGGACAGCTGGAAACAGGTAGAAAAGCTTGCGAGCAATTATCAGACTGCCACAATCTCCAAAAGCAAATACAGTAATATTTTCCTTATCTAATGGTCATACTTTTGATCACATCCAGGGGAAAAAAAAAAAACAACCCACAACCCTTTCCAGTTTGTGAAAATGCCATCAACAGGACAGACAGAGGGAGCCTCTGAATCCTGGTCTCTGTTCCGTAGGAGAGAAGAGGAGAGGAGTTATTTTACGTCTAGAGTTCACTAACTTGGTGTCGTGAGCAAAATTAGGGCAATGAAGAGCCAGCTCGTGGTTTTCCCTGGGCATGCTTCGGATTTTCCTAGGCTGTTGATGGAAGGAAATGAAACACATCAAAGACTTGGAAAGGTGGAGAGAAACCACTAGGTACAGAAACACTGGCTAAGGGACAAAGTGACAGCTAACGGCAGGGATGGAGACAGGGCACAAGTAGAAGGACACAACAGTCTGGGATAATTTATTGCAGAGAAAATATCCCTGAACATACTTGAATATTCTCTGAAGGCAGCACTGTGTTGCTGCCAAGTGCAGAAACTGAGGTTCATGAGGGCAAAATGTGTGAAAAATCATGCCTAGAAGATGAGTATAGGATCCAATATTATTTCTGTCCTTTCCACCTCTTTACTCTCCCCACCTGTCCCATTCCAAAAACAAATGCTGCGATAATTTTACTCCGATTAAATGAGATTTATGTGAACATTAAGTAAATAACGTTAATGAGAAAAGAAATCTCAAAGGCAGAACATATAACCTAACGGAACAATTGCTGTGTGATCAGCAAGGAAGGTTAAATGGCCCAATATTCACAGAATGGAGCATTTGGTACAGTTTATAAAGATATAGTTAATAGAAAAAATTACAATGCTTCAATGCTTTAGGGAAAACTTTATTTATCCAGACGGTCTCATTACCTAATAGAATTGTGCAAAGCGGGCATTTATAAGTCAAACCTCATGAACTTGACATTTAAAAAAAATTTCTCTTTCTTATTCATACTTTATTATACAGAGAAAACATATTTGATGACAATGAGAATGTGTTAATGGAATGGCCATAATAGCTGGTGTGTGAGTGTGTGTGTGTGTGTGTGTGTGTGTGTTTTATTTGTCAGTTTTCCAAGCCAAGAGCTTGGATTTAGGAACACATGTTACTAGAGCAGATTATTCAACCAATTTAAGAATGTCATTTGCCATCGTTATAATAAATTTGTCTAAAGGAGAAAAATGACAGTGTAGTTAGTTCTAAAAGGCAATAATCAGAAAGCAATTCGTATTGGGTTTAAGCACGAGTGTCTATGTGTATATCTGTCTCTGATATTCACGGTATTTCCAGCATGTCAAACAAACAACAGGAGAACAACACTGTCAAGGCCTGACTTTAAAAAGTTACAATGCTTCTCCCTCTTGACCTCAGTAAAATTAGGAAGAGAATTCAATTCCATCCACCAGGATCTTTTATATATCTAGCATATATTGCTTAGTGATTTTAAATAACAGGAAGAATCTTTAGCCAGCTTCAGCCCCAAAGGGGGATTCTTCTTTAAAGATACAGTGTAAGAAGGCATCTGGGTCTCAGGAACAAAGAGCAAACAAGACTTAGGAAGCTATCAGAACTCTCTCTCATTCATGTCTCTCTCTTTATTCTGAAGGACTTGCTCTACTTAGACCATAGACAGAAGTTTACATCTTAACATCTACATAGACAGACTTGTAATCTCTGAACAGGAAAACATATTGGCTCAGTTTCTACTGATAATCTTATTGGCTATAGTTGATGTGACAAGATCACGTATATAAAAGCGGCTAAATGAGAAATACCCCTAAAAATGGGAGTTCCCAGAGGAAGGAGGTTGCTTAGAGGTGAACAGATCCTTATACATTATATATTTAGCCCAGAATAAGCATAGCAGGAACAAAAGAGATGCTTATATTATAATTTCTGTCTTGACCAAGGTCACCATTTCATAAACCCACATATACACATGAAGGAGTAAAATTTAGTACTAAGATTAAGTACTGAAATGATGGCTTCTTCAAAAGGAAGCTGAATATCATGGAAATGTGATAGAACTTAAAATAAAAAGAGGTGGGTTCAAATCTTTACTCTGGCTCCTACTCCTTATGAGTCCTTATAAGTCACAGATTTCATTTGTGGGTCTTCACCTTATTTGGAAAGTGTGGACGATTATATTCAAATCAAAGGCATTTTGTGGTAAGTAAATGCAGCACCTGCCACATATACAGTACACGGTGGCATCCAGGTTACAACAGTTTGTTTCAACGAGCATGTATTAAACACAGCCCCTGGAAGCACTGGACTAGGTTTGGGCAATAGAATTAAGACATAGATGTTGGCCGTCCTTGGCATGTGTTCATATTCGTGGGGGAGGTTGGGGGGTGGGTGGGAGTTGGAAGGAAACAGATAAACAGATAATGTTAATAAAATGGAGTACATTTTGTTGACTATGATCCTGGACGTAGTTTGGATTGATATGAGAAGGTTTCAGGGAGGTGCTAGGCCACAAGCAAGGCCTTAGGTAGGTGGGTGGGATAGAAACACTGCCTATCAAAATGGGGAAAACCTTGAGCTGAGCTGACTCAGCTCTATAAGGTTGATAGCTCATATTTTAGGCAAGGAACCTAAATTAGTAATTTAATAAGACCTTTTCCAAACACCACTGGGCTTAAATAAAGGAACTAAAGGAGACAGCAATACAATTTTTAAGCAGGTTTTTACATGGTAAAGAATCCTAGAAAATCCAGTGTATATCACCCACCTATAGGTCATTTCTGTACAGATATTCTGTGCTCCATGAAAATAAATATACTCAAGAAAAGAAATGTACATTTGATTTAATAGTGGAAGTTCAGAAAATATATGTCACAAACGAACACTGGATAAATTGCAAAACCACTCTTTGCTAGATTAACTGGAGGAAAAAAGAAAGAAATGATACCAGGATTTGACATTTTAAGGTTGCTGCCTCGATACACAAGTCAAAGCCTGCCAGTGTGATTTCCCATCTCAGAACAATTTGTTCACTTCACTTAGAAATTAGAAGTGTATTTGGGCCAATAAATCTAAATTTATTTTGTAGTAGTCATTTTTCTTAATGGAAGTGTTTTCCAGATGTTGCCTAAGTCTAGTCGTCTGGGCTCCCTTCCAATAAATGAGGAAAGTTTGATCTCGGTGACAACACTGTTGATTTTTGTCTAACCTTTGGACTAATTGGTTCATCCCAATGTGTTTGCACTGATATATAAGACTTCCAGGACTTTGGAGAAATTCATCTATCATTTTACGGGTAAGTGTCAAAGTTAACTTGCTTCGTGGAATTAAATGTGTTTTCATTTCAATAGGGATAAACTTTATTAAAGGTATTTGAAAACGATTTATAAGGATAGTAGCTGAAAAGGTTTGAAAAAATATCACATTAATGCAATACACCTGTTGGAAGCTTATAAATTTATATTGATAGTTAAGGGAAAGTTGGAACAATAACTCCTGTGTTTATTAAATTAGATTTTACTGAAGCTGGTTATTTTTTCCCCAAGATAGGACTTAAACCTTATATTGTAAGTACATGTTTTAATGTGAATAGAGTTTTAAGATAAGTCGGCGTTCTATTCCGGGGAATTCTAAAGTTTTAAAATCATCAGTAACATGAGTGAAATGGCGACTTGATTATTTTGTCTGCATAAGATTTAATCTAATGATCAAATATTTATTATAGAATTAAAGCTAATTACTTTAAAAAGTCTCGTTTCAAGAATGGGATGATTTTATCATTAAATTGCATTTTAAAAGTTCCCCAAACTTTTTAGCAGAAGCATAAGTTAGAGGCGAGATTAAAGAGTACTTTTCTCATACTTCTATTGTTTTTTTCTTCAGCGAGAGTTCGGTACCTGAAAACAACCATGGAGTGGAAAACACTTCCCATTTACTTGTTGCCGTTGCTTTCTCTTTTCTTGATTCAGCAAGTTTCTTCTCAAGGTAACTTAATCATCAAAAATAGTTTTATTTCACAGCTATTGCTAATCATTCCGTTCCAACTTTTATGACAACACATGAAACAGATTTCGAAAATCATATATTTGTTTAAGTATAATGCGTAGTACAACCTTAAAATTTTGTAAAGCACAATTAACATATTTGTAAGCGTTTCGGAATTGTCACTTTTTTTCTCATGTATTATGAAATCTTTCAAGAAGTTTTGAGTTCTCCTATAGAATAATTGTTGTACTTATCTCCGTGGTTCTCTAAAAATTTAAAAATATACAGATATCACTGGAACAATACAATATCATCAGATTAACCAAAATAACAGTATTTAAATAGAACGTAATTTTTATCTACATGTTTACAAAGAAATTTAACTAGTCTCTTACATCAAATAAATTATTGATAAATAACTTGTTTGGGCATGATGTAAATATAGATGTCATGTTACAATTAACATCTGCAGTGTTTCAAATGGCATTTTGTTAACCTTAGAAGTGCTCTCTTTTATAAGGAGTATTCATCCAGATACGAACTTACACAGATGTGAATGTCATTTTTTATTAGGTGCATGATTGTTATGGTGAAATTACATTTATAAAATAGACATTTCCAGTAAAATAATCAAAATTCTTATGAACCTGAGCATGAGAGATAACTCCCTGCCATGGACATAGTTTCAATATCGCTTAGATAAGAAAAGATGGGAAATGCATGAAAGCAAATATAAATATTTGCTAAGGAATGAGGATTGATTACTGTGGTGTCTCCCGACTTGTCAGCAATCTCATAGTAAAATTTCGAGGTTCACAACAGTGGGTGTACTTCCTAACTCACCTTTCCCTTGAAATAAAATCAATTGTTCACTAAAATGGCTTTACTTTTCTTTAAATAAATGAACTGAAAGTTAGCTGTTAAAATTAATAGCGGTAAAAGCAGGACAGACATATAATATAGGAAAGTAAACTTTTCCTGTAAAGACATTTGATTTCCTATTTCAGAAATCTGCTAACTGGAAAAGAATAATCTTTTAATGTCGTCTTGTCTGCTTTTCTTGCCTGCTCATCCTCTTCACCTTTTTTTTCTTTATATATAATATATGTATTTATATACATACACTATATATGCATTTTGTGTGTATTGTGCACATATGTATGCAAAAAGTTCTGAAAGGTGTCCTAATATTTGCTATTTTATTTGCATATTAAGACTTTGACCTTCCTGGACTCATTATTTTGAGATTTTTTTTCAGTGTGTTTCAAAGTCCCTCTATGGATTTAAGACATTGCACCTGTCAATTTCTATTCCAGAGATGGATTCAATTGTTACGTTTCTGTGGTTATCTCTCAGGGAGGTTCTCAAGGTGTTTTCCAAATGATTTAAAAAATATATTCAAAGATAATTATGCTTTTATTCTTGTTTTTTTTGTTGTTTTGTTTTACCAAGAATAACTCTGTTCATGACCTTTATATTCATGTCCAGACGCTATTTCAAGAGTAATCTATTCTATACTCGTTTAGCAGTAGTTGTAAGCATCTGATTCCCCCAACATTTAAAGAACCCACTGATCCCCACCAACCAGAGGAAGAGAAAGCCTAGTAAAGCATAACCAGCTTACTTTAAACTCATCGTCAAAAATGAGAGGCCATGTGATTGGGTAAAAGAAAAAAGTTCAGGCTTTAGAATCAGATATATCAGAATTCTAATTCGAGGTGGGCTATTAACTTAAGATGATCATGTAACTTATTATGCAAATCAAGACACTTGTCAGGGTGAACGAAGTCAGTGCAAATAATTAACGGGTATTGATTGATCTGCAATACGTATATACTGGGTCTATTCACCAGCTGTGTGCCCTTGAGCAAGTTATTAAAATTTCAATGTTTCAGCTTCCTTAACTCTAAAAAGAAGCTATTCATACTCTCCTAGCAACATTTTCATAAGCCTTAGAGATAGTGTATGACTCAGTGCCCAGCACAGAGATGCTCAAATAATGGCGACTAGCCATCATCTGAGAGGCAGCATCAGTAGAGCTGTAGCTGCCACGCTCCCCGAGAAGTGCACAGCTATTACTTTGCCTGATTTTTAAAAGTGTATTTATCTTCTCAGTCTAGTAAAGAATAAAGTGGCATGATCGAGGTCACATAAAAGATCAGGCAAAGATCACCTGAACCTACAGCTAACTATCATTCCTAACCTTTTCCAATCAACAAAATAATTCTCTCTCACCAAGTGGCTTTGTCCCCCTCGTTAGATCCCTCCCTTCCGGTAAAGTGGTTTGGCCATGTTTACACTATATTGTATAATTTTAGATTTACCAAGCTGTGCAGGGAGATGTGGGGAAGGGTATTCTAGAGATGCCCCCTGCAACTGTGATTATAACTGTCAACACTACATGGAGTGCTGCCCTGATTTCAAGAAAGTCTGCACTGTGGGTAAGTCCTGAGAGCTGGTGTCCTGTCAAGCAACACTGTTCTTGAGAGCTCCCTCATCCCCCCTGCTGTGCTGTTTTCACACTATTTCACTTCTTTTTGTTTAAGTGCCTTTCCCTTCACTTGCATAAATGTTGCGTGTGCTGTACCTAGGTGTGGTGTCAAAGCTTGTGATTGGGGGTGGGGGTGGGGGGAAGGGAAGCCTGGAATTCTGTCACTTGCACAGAGGTATTGACTAGTGCCAAGTAAAATGTCTTATTTTAAATAGACTTAACACTATGACTCAGTAGTTATTAGGTAAATAGTAATGAGTAATTATTTACTACCAATTGGAGATGTAATTATTTAGTGATAGGGCCCTTCAACAGTTACAGCAAAAGAATCCATGGACATAAAATACGCTTGTTTACTACTTGACTTTGTGGGTTTTTTTATATTAACATGTTTCTAAATTACTTGACAAAAGGCATTTTAAAGATGAAGCATTAGTGTTTAATGATTATAATGATTAAATGATTAATGATTAGTGTTTAATCCTTTCAATGAAGGATCTGAATTTTAAATTATGAGTAGTATTTCTCTTGAAAACATATTTTGGGCCATTTTGATGTTAACACAGAACCGCTTCATATTCAATTTATGAAAATTATAATTAAAATCGTTTATGTTACAATCGCTTTAGAATTTGCATATAGTCGATAAGTATATTGTTGTACAGTATTATGTGTTGTATAAGGTAATTATTTCAAACAGGCCTCAGTGGAGCCCCTGTGCCTCTAACCAAGGCTTTTTTAAAAAAATAAGCAGGCCTCCCTTACATAGTCCATGCCTTGGATTAGGCTAAAATCTTTCAACTCCACACCTTGCCCAGTTTGTCATAACAAAAGTCTCTGCCAAAACGGTGACCCGTTTATATTAAGCCAGCTCCTTGGAATATATTGCTGTAGGATCTGAATGTTAAATTAACAAAAACCCATTACGAAGCAGTGGTGTGAGAAGGAGAGGATGGAGGGTTTCCTTAGGAAGGGCAGTTTACTATGGAGACATTTCCCAGTTTTCCATTGTCCATACACGTAAAGGACTCAGGCAGCGTTGGGGTGTCTCTTGGAGCATCCAAGCGCAAGGAAGGTTTCCCTAAGTCACCATATTTCTTTCTTGACTTGGGCTGTCTCTGCTTGGGAAACCGTCCATTTTCCAAGTTCCAAATAAGGGACTTAGAAAGGCACTTTCGGAGCTCAAGTCAGCAAGAAGGTGGGAAATGGCGCTCCATCCACGGGAGCGGGTGCCTCATCAATAATCCGTCATGTTTTGTTTCGCTCTGGGTAGAGCTTTCCTGTAAAGGCCGCTGCTTCGAGTCCTTTGCAAGAGGGCGGGAGTGTGACTGTGACGCACAATGTATGAAGTACGGCAAGTGCTGTTCAGATTATGAGGATTTCTGTGCAAAAGGTAAGCATCAATCACAGCACCGGTCGGCGCTTCTCGGCGCAGCCGGATCTGTGCACCTGTCTTAGCTCCGCGAATAATGTCTAACGCGCAGTCCATCTAAGGCCGCGATTTTACTAACAGGCGAGCTGTTTCGTATTAATTTTGTTTCTCCAAGATGAATTAAAGAAGGAAAGCCTCTTCCGACAGCGCTCCCTGGCTTGGCCAGGCTCTGGGAGCACTAGAGGTCACTGGTTAAGTAACAGAGAGGACGGGGCCTCGAGTGTATATGCTTTTTTTCTTCAGGTGTGGTTCAATTTCAGGCTAAATCAACAGTAACCGACTCCCTTGATGATTTCTTGTCTCACCCGAATGTTGCTGATGCCACCAAGTCAACTGTCCTTTGAGCTGCCTTTAATGTTTTTGAGTGTATAATTGAGAGAATCAACACTTTCAGCTTCTCTAGTAAATTTATGAGTTAGGTAAAGACACTAAATTTACAGGCGAACCTACAGAGAAGTTGTTAACTGTCTGTTTTATGTCTCTTCCTGTCTTGACAGTCACCTCCATGGTCTCCCTGAGTGCCTGTGCATGACAGAGTCAATAAAAAGGGACTGTCCCACTTTTAAAATCTTCTCTGGTTGTAGGTTTCCAAGGAGTACTCCGAGAGTATAATAAAACCCTCTCAATTTTACAAAAAACAGATTTAAAAAAGATACTTTGATAATGTTTTTGTTTGTTTTGTTTTTTTACCAAATGTTCATTCTGAAATCCTACTTTCTTAAAACAAGAATATTTAGGAAGATAAAAGTGAAAACAAGCAATGCTTGCATAATCTTATCATTTTATTTAAACAAGGCTGCACTTCCTGCTTCTTTCAAACAGTTCGGGAAATGGGGTGGAAAACTGTTAATCGGCACAGCTGAGGGACATTTCTTAACTGTTCAATATTTTTATTGGAAAACGTTCTAAAACGAAAGGAGACAACACCCTTATAATCAAAACTCAGAGCACAAAATTCCCACAGCTTTCAAAAGACCCGTGATGACTGCTGCATATTTACTCATCGCCCTGATAATTGTTTTGGCCGTGTGACAGAAAATAAGAATTTATTTTGGGCAGAGGATGGATGGGGAGGGAGAATGGGTAGAGAATGCTGAAGCATTGAGAGAACCTGTTCGTAAAGACAGTGCTTTATGCTATAAAGATTGCCTGAGGTTTATGTAGAACTCAATGAAAAAAAATGAAGGTAGTGCTTCATTTACAGAATTCACGGAGATGATCAGTCAGGGTCCCAACTGAAAAGAAAGGAACTACCTAGAGCTTCAATACTTCATTTAAAAAAAATGACAACCAAACTATCTTGCAACTAACCACTCAGTTATTTCAAGATTGCTATGGATACTGGTTGTAGGCATCTATATATCTCAACGTCATGACATTTCAGGAATTGAAAGGATCATAGCTATGAATGTGGCTGAGAAAACAGTCTAAGAGGTTAAGAGTTTTGCTCAAGGTCACTGGCTGATATGTGGCAGAACTGTTTCTCAAATTGAGGTACTTGGTGTTTTGTTGGGTAGGAGTAGGAGGGAGATGTACGTCAGTTCATGGAGACTGCAGCAATGGAGTTTGAGGGGATGCTTGCTAAAAGCAGCAGGATTTATCACAAGTCCCCACTACCCAGCGTGTCCCCACTATTCTCTGCTTCCTAATCTTGCAGAAATCCCTCTCTTTTTCTTCTGGTTCCTAATGTCCGAAACATGTCCCGTATTTTCTCTTCTGGATATGAAAAGAGGAGGGAGAAGGGAGAGATAAAACATTTAGAAGATACACATCAAACCATAAATAGTTGTTAAACTTGGAAAAGGGCGACAAATTTTGAGAAAAACATAATGGGAAGGTATAAAATGTAGAACTTCTATAATTAAAAAAATGAAAGGAAAATTGGCATCATTTGATTTAAATGAGTATGAACATGAAAAATGTTAATTATCATATTTCTCTTCTCGAGAGCACAAATACCTATCATCCACATGCAGTAATTATTTTTATCATCACAGAAAGCAAGCATAAGGGATGGATTTTATAAAGTATTTTTTAGACAGGCAAATACCTCTAGAAGTCATCTAGAATAAACATCTCAGTTTGCAGACAAGAAAACAAAGTTCAAAATGGGTCACAATGGTAGATATAGCCTTGCAGGCCTAGGACTAGAATTCAGGTCTTCTGATGCCTGAGCCTTTGCTCCATGTCATCACTTATAGTCATTTGAGAACCAATATTCTATAGCAATGCATCTAGTAATTAGTGTTGGACTACAGTCTGCCTGCACTGGTTTTCACCAGCATCTATTCTTGAAGCCAGATGCATCCATGCCTTTCACAGGTAGAGTTGCTGATGAATATAAACAAGATGTTAACTGACCTGTCTTGCTTGGACTCAGTGCATAACCCCACATCACCACCATCTTCAAAGACCGCACCTCCGCCTGCAGATGCTTCTCAGGTCATCAAATCAACAACCAAACGTTCACCCAAATCAACAACCAAACGTTCACCCAAATCAACAAACAAGAAGAAGACTAAGAAAGTTGTAGAATCAGAGGAAATAATGGAAGGTAGGAAGATGACAGATTTAACAGAAGGAGTTTTCTGAGATGAAATAAACTGTAGGTGGATTGCTTTTATAAGACTCTTCATAGAACAGGGTAATCTTATGAGTCATTAAAGTCTCATTATACTTTCTGTTTACTTGTTTTAAGTCAAAGTTAAAGCCAAGGTATAAACCCTCAGATATTTACTTTCCTTATTTACTGAAACCAGTATGGGGGTCTAGATTAAAATAATCAGAAGTCTTAATGTAAGAAAAAAAATGATCTTTTTTACAGAATAATTAGATTATATAAGATATGGGAAAGTCGAGAGGAAGTTATATATATTGTTAGTATCTGTGATAAGCTCAGATGACTTGCTTTTAACTGACAAATTAGAGGAACAGTTGATCATATTACTGATAAAGTAAAGCAGAACACAGACATTTTTAGACCAATGAGTAGCATTTCTTGTTATATTTGGACTGGCAGTTCTTTTTTTGCTTTAAATCACAATTGGTGTGATCAAACTTTTTATTTGATTTATAGAACATTCAGTTTCTGAAAATCAAGAGTCTTCCTCCTCTTCCTCTTCCTCTTCAACTATTCGGAAATTCAAGTCTTCCAAAAATTCAGCTGCTAATAGAGAATTAAAGAAGAAACCCAAAGGTTTGAGCATTGATAAAGATCAAAGACTATATCAATGCCATGTTAACAATAATTATCTAAAAGTAATGAGTGTTGGTAGAATGATTTGAAGACATTTCAATATTTGAGGGGTTATATAACTTCGTAAAAATTATTTTAGAAGATACCAATGAAAACTTCCTATAGGAAATTAGTGCCAAGCAGCTAAGAAACCACTCTTTAAAGCAAAGGATGTAAGATGCCATAGCAGCGACTGTGGAACCACAAGATGGCGCCAAAGATGATTATTTATGGTTTTCTATTTCAGTTCTTGCTACCCAATATAACATTTCTTTCTTCTTCCTCTATCTTCCTTGTGTTTTCATTTTTCCTTCTCCAGATTTCTTTTATTTTATTTACAATCATATACTGCTTTACATGCTGTTTTAAATGTTAGTTCATTAAATGCTCATATATACCTCTCTGAGAAAGGCAAGATTATTCACATCTTACAGAACCTCTTTATTATTTTCTTAATTATGTATCTGGCTGATTTTTCTGTAATAGTGAATTTATTACAGATAGGCTATTACCTCCTAAAAAGAGGTTCCCTTTGTTCTGCTTTTTATTATTTCCTGAAATTCTAAACTATATTTTCTTTCCCCAGGAAATACTGGATTTGGGATACTGCTTTTAAAGAACTCTATCTCCTGGGCGGTTATGATTTTCCCTGAAGTCTGCTCTCTAGCTGAATAGCCAGATATTTAATCTTTGAGTCATCCAGAAAATCTTGCGCACAATACAATTGCAATACACATTTGCTACGTAGAACCCATCTCAGTGATGCACCCCTTGGGCTCTGTAGTTTACCTATGGGGTAGCTGCTGTGCGAAGTCCTGTTAAATAGGGTCTTTTTGCTGCCATGGCATCCTAATCTCTTCCATCTCTTGGGTCTGGGCAGAGAAAAAAGAACAGCTAACAGCCGTGTGTATGGAAACAAGGCTCAGCAGGGGCTACGGGGGTGACTGGAGCAGATTCCTTGGATGTAGTTTTAGAGGCCTCTCAGGCAGTTGGTGCAGTGAAGCAACAGGGTGTTGGAACCAGGTTTCCAGGAGGAAGGAAGGGGCACTGAGCAATGTGGTACAAGAGTGGAAAAAGTGAAAAGCAAAGAGCTTTAATAAAGAGATGAATTGGTGTGATTGATCATGTTGGTAATTTCAAATTTGCCACTTGTTTCCATATATTAATTGTATAGAGTTTTACTCATGCTTTTCATCCCTTATCTCTATCATTCCCTGAAATATCCCAATAAGATAGTGTATTTAACATTTTACAATAAATTAATAGACATATTAGAGGTTAGCAACCTGTCTAGAGACATACAGCTAGTCAATAAGAATGAGATCTTTGTCACTATTAAAGAAAAAAAAAAAACTACCCCCAAATAAAAGATGTATTTTTTTCTTTAGTAAACGATAACAAGAAGAAACAAACTCCTAAAAAAAAACCTACCCCAGAACCAGCAGTTGTAGATGAAGATGGAAGTGGACAGGACACTGGCGATGTCAAGATCACCCCAACTCCTGACAGTCCTACCACCCAAAGCAATAAGGTTACCACAACTTCCGAGACCACGACAACAGTAACAACAACAAATTCTAAACCCAGTCTTCCATCTAAATCTGAAACAACTAAAGAGACAACTTCAACAGTCAATAAAGAGACAACGGTTGAAACTAAAGAGACTTCTGTAACAAAGAAACAGACTTCGGCTAGTGCAACAGAGAAGACCATTTCAGCTAAAGAGACACGAAGCACAGAGAAAACAACTGCCACGTCCGAAGGTCCTGCCAAGTCTACATCTGAAGCTGAAACTACAACTGCTCCCACCACCCCTCCGAAGTCTGCTCCCACCACCACTAAGGGGCCTGCGCCCACCACGCCCAAAGAGCCTGTTCCCACCACTCACCAAGGGGCTCTGCTCCCACCTTCCACTCACTCAAGGGAGCTCACTTCCCAAGGAGCCTGCGCCACCACTCCCAAGAGCCAGCCCCACCACTCCTATGAGCTCATGCCATCCACTCCTAAGGAGCCTGCGCCACCACTCCCAAGGAGCCTGCGCCTCACTACTCCCAAAGAGCCAGCCCACCACTCCCAAGTGAGCCTGCGCCACCACTCCCAAGGAGCCTGCTTCACCACTCCCATGAGCCATGCCCACCACTCCCAAAGAGCCAGCGCCCACCACTCCCAAAGAGCCAGCGCCCACCACTCCCAAGGACCCCACTCCAACTTCTCCTGAGACACCTGTTCCAACCACTTCAGAGGCCTCTACTCCAGCTACCACCATGGAGCCTCCCATTCCAACCAAGAACCCTGATGCATCAACACCCGAGTTTCCTGCAAAACCCACACCAAAGGCTCTTGAAAACAGTCCCAAGGAGCTTGCTGTATCTACAACCAAGACTACAATCACTTCTGAAGTGACCAAGCCTGCAATGACTACCACAGCTAAGGATAAGACAACAGAAAAAAGCACACACACCACAACTAAAATTACAACCACTGCATCTGAGAGTACAACAAAAGAGACAGCAACCCCGACAGAAGAAAAAACCACTGAATCCAAAATGACAAGTACAACCGTGCAGGCAACGTCTACCACAGCCAAGGATTCCACCACATCATCCGAAGTTGCTCATAAGGAAACAACTGTCGCACCCAAAGTAATGACTGCAACAAAAAAGACAACTACCACAACCGAAGAGACCATGGATACATCTGAAGTAACGACAGCTACAGCAGAAGATACAGCTACTAATTCTAAAGTGACAACTACTGACCTCCCAAACCCAACCGAAGCACCCCAAATACTCACTTCTACCAAAAAGCCAAACACTACACCTAAAGTGAGACAACCAAAGCCTACGCCAAGTCCCCCAAAGATGACTTCGTCGACAGTGCCTACACCGAACTCTGCCCCTTCAGGGGAGGGCATACTGCAAACCACCACCGGCCCTAACCAAGCTCCTAACTCAGAGACAGTTGAAGAAAATCCGAAGAATGAAGGTGAAGATGCAGATGAAGGAGAAGAGCCTCCCATAATTCTCAGGCCCCATGTGTTAACTCCCATAGTTATTCCGGGCAGTGATTTCATCGTGAGAGGACCCAGTCAAGGCATGGACTTCAACCCCATGCTTTCGGGTAAAGAGAATCAGTTGCTTTCATTTTTTAAACTGGTAATGTTAAGTTAAATCTACCAGAAACAGAATGCCCTGATTTAGTATCACTCTGTTGATATATATATATATATATATAATCTAGAACCTTGAACTTGGTAACTTGTGAAGTTTTATGGCTTCTCTGTAGGTAAGCTGAATGATTGTTAGGAATTTAGTGCATCTCTGTCTGCAAGCAGAGCCAGTGTGCAGAATGTCAAAAATACTCAGTTGAGAGTTTATCCTTAAAAGAAAGCACAATGCAATGTAAAAATCTGAGGTATTTCTTTTCCAAATCAATTCTAAAGGGCAATCAGAACTGAAAAAGAGAATTTCATACTGAGATCAAACAGCCAATAATTGTCTAATTTACATGCAGACCAGGTAACCTGGCCCATTCCAATTCATCATTTATTTTTATATAATTTTAAAATATCACCTTCAAATAAAACAATTATGATCTCTCTTCTTTCACCTCTGAGACACCTGCACCTCAAACTATACACCCTTCAAGAGCTTAGGAAAGTTGTCAGAGGAAATAGAACCCTGCAGGAGGATATGCAAAGAACATAAACACTTTTCTCATTTTGTTTTGTACTGACTTAATTTTTTGTTAATGTTTTAGACGAGACTAATATATGCAACGGTAAGCCGTTAGATGGACTGACTACTTTGCGCAATGGGACATTGGTCGCATTTCGAGGTGAGCAATGCGCATGTTTCTTCTTCTGCTCATCATTTTGTTCTTGGCATTTATGAGAACCAAAGCCATAGGAGATGGTAGTTTGGGTTGAGCCATCTCGAGGGGAACCTGATTGACAAACTTACCTCACACAATATTATGAGAACCTGAGTAATTACCAAAACACTGGAATAACAGACTTAGACGTATTAAAGTAACAAACAAAAATAAAAGCGTTTGAACTGATACTGATTTTTCCTACCTTCAGGAATTAAAAGGTAGTTCGAATTTTATTTTCATATCATGTGAAATTACAACAGGATTTGTTTTCCCTGCTCTATTTTATTTGAAAATAACATCATGATTGTGATGAGTTCAAGTGTTACACTCTGTGGAAGAGTAACAGTTATTACGTGTTAATTCTCTGCCGTACTGACTGCTAGTCCAGTCCTCTTAAATTACATTTAGATTAAATCCTAAAGGAAGTAAATCACAGATTTGTACAGTAAGGCTATAGAGATTTTAGGGGTCACTTAACTATGACTCCTTAATTCTGAAAGATAAAAAACTGAAGAGAAATGTGACTCTGTATAATTTACAAAGTCAGCATGTTCTTTAGAGAAACTGGAATACTAAAATATTTCAAAGGTTATGCTAAATTTCAGACTTGAGAAATATCCACTCTCAGAAATATTCAAATAGTACCTTCTGTACCAGTATAGTTCTCGTTAATTTCTAGTCATAGAATGCTTGTCAACCCATTCAACGTTTTTATGGTAAATTACTTAAATTTTTTTTTTCCACTTTGGTTTCTTTTAGGATAGGTTTTGGTATTCATTCAGTTTACTGGCTGATCACTTTCAATTTTAGGTCATTATTTCTGGATGCTAAATCCATTCAGTCCACCATCTCCACCTCGCAGAATTACTGACGTTTGGGGTATCCCTTCCCCTATTGATACTGTTTTCACCAGGTGCAACTGTGAAGGGAAAACTTTCTTTTTTAAGGTAAGAAAAAAAAAAAAATCTTTGTGAGAGAAATCAGCAAACATTCATTCTTTATTACAAAAACATTAATCAGCTTAATCTCTACTCAGCAGGGTTTCTTATTTTAATGAACTGTTCTATCATCAAAATTCAATAAAGGTTAACAATTTGGTAACTTTAATGGTCAACTTAAACACTTAAGCTAAAATGTTCTCCTTACGCTTAAATCTAAGAAAGAATTCATAACCTTATTTTTCCACAAAGCTGTTAACATCATTTCCTCTTTTAAATTATCAGGATTCTCAGTACTGGCGGTTCACCAATGATAGACAAGATCCAGGGTATCCTAAACAAATTGTAAAAGGATTTGGAGGATTAAATGGAAAAATAGTGGCAGCTCTCTCAATAGCTAAATATAAGGACAGACCTGAATCTGTGTATTTTTTCAAGAGAGGTATGTTACATAATTGACAAAATTTCAAAACTTTGAAGAATTGATTTTGCCAGGGAAATTTTATTCAATATTTCCATTTGCTACTGAGTTTACTGTCAAAATACATCTTTAATGGCTGAAGTCAAATATTTTCAATAAAAAAAATTGAAGGCAGTAAAAAGTATTTCGATCTCAACATGCAAATAGCAGCTTTGCCTGTTTTTTGCATTGACATCAAAAATGTCATCATTTACTTTCAAAGTTAAACATATAACTGCAACTTGTTGGCTTTATTCATTCAACAAGCATTTCAAGATTTAGTAATTACTTTTATAACACCTTTGACTAAATAGCCATTATTAATGTCTAGACATGCTTTATGAAAAACCTTTCCCCCTCCACCTTGTAAAAGCTTTCCATCTTTTTTGGGGGGATTAAAATTAATTTTCGTATTCTATGTGATTTTCTAATATGCAACAGGTGGCAGAATTCAGCAGTATACTTATAAGCAGGAACCCACCAGAAAATGCACTGGAAGAAGGCCCGCCATCAACTACCCAGTGTATGGAGAGGTAACACAGGTGAGGCGCCGGCGCTTCGAGCGGGCCATCGGACCTGCACAAGTTCAGGCTATCAGAATTCAATACAAGCCCGTCAGAGTCCTCTATCAAGACAAAGGTAACGTTTTTTACTGTTAAAAATTCTTATACCTCGAGTAGATATAATACTTTCTTATAATGTAAGGCTTATTAAATATAATCACCAAATAGCCCTAATCCTTTAAGCTTATGACACAAAACATCAATTTGCCTCAGTAAATGATCGAAGGTCTTTTCTTTCTCTTTGCGGGTAAGGTATGCAGTTTGAATGTTGTTAATTATAATAAATACCATTTATTAAGTATCTCTTACCAAGAACATGATTTACAAGTCTATAATCCGCAAAGTAGTGATTAAAGGTAGGTAGTCATCGCAGGTCAGACAGGGCAAAAACTGAGGTGCCGAAGTTAAATCACACCCAGGGTGTCAGAGCTACCAAGCGACTAACCTGGGATTAAGGCCCAGTCTGTCTGACTCAGTAGCTGCTCTTCCCGATAAGGTACATTGCCTTCCAGTCTGATACCTTTAAAAAGTGCCTTCTACAGGTTTCCTCCATAACGAAGTTAAAGTGAGTTCACTGTGGAGAGGACTTCCGAGGGTGGTTACTTCAGCTATAGCTCTGCCCAACCTCAGAAAACCCGATGGCTACGATTATTATGCCTTCTCTAAGGGTAAGTTCAGTAAAATCTTAACAGATTCCCGAAGGTGTGACCTAATCCCTGAAATATAAATATAATCAAAACAAAAACACCAAGTGTTCAATGATGACTGGAGGGGAGAAGTTGAACTCTAATACTTATTCTAATTGTTCTAAAGAAGGTGAAGTTTAAATTTTCACTTTACTTTCACATTAAATTGAAAGGATTTTAATTGAATTCTGTCTTATCTTTCATGAAAGCCTATTATAATAAAAAATCCAATTATTGAGTAAAACTGCTACTGAAAATATTATTTTACTTCTGTCACCTTGTTTGCCATAGTTACATGGATTTGCATCATTACACAGACCATATGAGATCAGAAAGAAGTTCCTGAGAAACTAATTTTATTAATCAAATTATATGACCTAAGACACTTCTTTGAAAAATCCAGAAATCCAAGTTATTGTGCTTATATAAATGACATTATAATTTTTTAAAAGGATAAAACCCAAGTGAATTATTATTTTTAAAAATAACTTAGTTTTCTCAAATTCTTACTTTGAAAAAGAGTTACACCTAATTTTACTAAAAGGTAGTGAAATGTTAATCTGTCAAGGCAATTGGTTTTCTTTTTGTCAGAAAGTTCAAATTAATTATAAACATTTTTGATAATAAAATAATAAACACAGCCTTTGAGTATAAAATCAACATAATCTATTTTTAAATTCAAGTGTTTTGTTTTCTTTTTAATAAAAAAAATGATTTCTCTTCTATTTAGATCAATACTACAACGTTGATGTGCCTAGTAGAACAGCAAGAGCCATTACTACGCGTTCTGGGCAGACCTTATCCAAAGTCTGGTACAACTGTCCTTAGACTGATGGGCAAAAGAAGAGTCAACTTATGAAAATGAAGAAAAGAATAACAATTGTTGACACTGAAATACATTTTATTAATAAAGAATGTTGAGACAAGCATACCAATTTAAATACAAAAATGTTTTTAAACTCGACAATTACGGCACTAAAACAGATTTGACAGTCTTATTCACAGTTATTCTAGTTTTACAGAACACTTAATTAATATTTCCTCTATTTATTCCTCCTCTCCCTCCCATTGCATGGCTCACACCTGGAAGGAAAAAACAGAATCAAACGGAATGAACCTTTTAAGAAGTTAGGTCAAATCCTGAGTATTCACTTACTCTAGTTCTTTATAAAAATTGTTTTGAAAAACTTAAATATTTCCCACCTTCAATGGAAATCATTACAATTACTGTCTTCAGGACATGAATGCAATCTCTAATAGTTACATTAGAAAACACGGAGTTATTAAAATTTTCCTTTTTTTTTACTAGCTAAAGTCACAAAGCTTTATTCTGTTGTATAAAAAGTGTAACAATAGGCAGACATGTAACAACAAATGACTACATAACACTCAAACACTTTTGCTCTTCTAAATCTTACTTTGAATTCAAGGAAAAAATGAATAAACATAAATATATTTAATATATATCTACCTATCTGTCTGCAAGAAGCTTACAGATTAGATTAGCAAATGTCTCACACGCTCAACGTATAATTATTTAACCGACCCTTGAATTAAAAAAAACTAGATAGAAGATGGAAGCTTAAGGATTAGAAAAGTTTTTCTATTATCATCCCACCTCCTATCATGTAGTCAACATGTTACAAATTTACCTCTCTGTCTGTTAAACTGGCGACCACGGACACCTTGTCTCAATGTTGTCTGAAGTCTTACTCGTCTGAAAGGCTTTGGCTGACTACTACTAGTGTCTAAGAAAGAAAAACGTTAAGATTCAGAAAACAAGCTAAAAAACAAGAAAGCAGTTATAGTGGCAAAAACTATAACTACTAAATAAATACAGGGATAAAGTGCAGAGGAGTCCATTTGTGTTCAATATTTAGAAGTTGTTTTTAACAAAAAAAAGTAAAAAGAAAATTTCCTCATTTAAAAAAAGTTCTTGACTTTTTAAATTCATTCACTCAACTAATTTACTTAGTGCCTAGTCACGTGTCACACACTGTGCTAGGGGTTGAGGAATACGATGCAAAATAAAATATCACACTTCTCAGGAAAAATGTCTATCACAATATAACGTGAGTCACGTCCGACTCTTCTGTTTTCCAGATACCCCGCATCCAATCATTAGCAAATCTTGGCAGCTCTGATTGAAATATATATTCCAAATCTAACTTCGCCTCACAACCTTAACTCTACAATCTTGTCTAAAACATCACCATCCTTATCTTGAATTACTGTAACATCCTCCAAACTTTGTTTCTGCCCATTACTCACTTCAGTCTCCTCTCTACATAGCAGCCAAACTGATACTGTTAAGTTTTTAAATCAGATCATGTCACTACTGTTTGAAGGCCTCTAAAAGCTTCCTATATCCATGAGTCAAAGCGATTACAATGATCCACTGGATCTATCCTCCCCGCTGCCCACTAGTCTCTGTCGTTACTGTAGTCCAGCCACACCAGCCTCCTTGCTGACCTTGGACGCATCACGATGCTGACTTATAGACTTTGCATCTGCTATTCCTCTCATTCTGGAACACTCTTCACCCGAATAACTGCATGCTTCGCTCCCTTGCCTCTTTCAAGTCTTTACTTAAATGCTACCTTCTTAGTAACGCTTTCTGTGAAACTGCCTGGCAATTGACCAAATTAATAACTGCTCAGATGGAGAGATTTAGTGTTTTATATTATCAAATAAATTTATATTATCCAAATTTCATATTATACTATTAAAGGGAATAAGAACCATGTTTTCTCATGCAAGCTCTAATAAGATACAACTAGTGCCAATTCTGTTGAGGAAAGACAATTTTCATGAGACATCAGAATATAATTGGGGGCACAGAACTTCAGTAACTGTATTAACAGTTACAATTTTTGAGCATCATTGTATATAAAGCATTGAGTTACATAATTTATATCCATTATTTCTAATCTTGACCACAGATTATTTATGAATGTCCATATTTCATAATGAAATGCACAGTGATTTAAAGTTCCCAGTTGTTAAAGGCTGGATAAGAGATCTGAAATTAGGAGTGTTGGCTAACAGGTCGATGTGTCACAGAAAAGCAGCTGAGAAGAAGAGATCTTGAAATAGCAACGTCTCATGATTGAAAAAACTAATAACTGAGCATGTCTTCCATGAAACTTGGCAAAGTTTAAAAATTACTGCTATAAACAATTCAGAATGAAAATAATCAGACTAGATGAGTAAGTAATGTATTTCTTCAATAATAAAAGTAACTCCGTACCTAAAAAATTTGAGCTAGAGAAGCTGGTATAGTATATTGTTTAAGACTTGAGTCTCTGGAGCTAAACTTCTTGAGACTGCGCCAGGCCTGCCTATTACTTACTAGCTACGTGACTTTGGAGAAGTTATTCAACCTTTCAGTGCCTCAGTTTCCATATCTATAGAATGTGCATGACTGCTGGCCACACTGGGTCGGCATAAGCATTCGACGAATCAATACATTACAGTAAAGGGCGTAATGTATTGCCTGATACACAGTAAGTGCTCACAAATGTTATTTTTAAAAAGTATTGCAGAAATAATTTTATTGTAGGAAAGATACAAAAAATGGCCTTTTCCGGTTAACTTCAAAAACGTGAAACGCCAAACTTTGAAAATGTTTACATCAGTAAATTTCAAACATCTGTTTTGAAGAAAAGATGCACCCCTCCCCCAGCCCCCCTTTTAACTTTCTATATCAAATCTTATATAGAACCTTGATGTGCTGAACAACGGAAATGGAGCACCTCTGGTCAGAACAGGAGCGGAGGCCTGGAGCCACTCCTTAGCTTCCCTCCCAGCAAGCCAACCCCCAGGCTTCTTTAGTACCTTGACTACAACCAACTCCCTTTAATAAAACAAAATTTCCCTTTTAAATAAAGCATTTTACATTCAGGGAAAAAAGGATTATCAAATCATTAACTAACAAAAGTGTCTTTTGCAAATGAGTTTGATGTATAAAGCAGTACTGTAGTCAAGAGCAGAAACTCACCTACAGAAGAACTGGAAGGAGGATCCTGGCTGGTGGAAGGAAGGTCTGACTCATCAGATGCCTGAACAGGCTCTTCTTCCTGCTGGCTATCGATTTCAAGGCCTGCTTCTGAACTAATAATACTGAGAAAGGAAAGCAAAAATTGATTAGAAAATACAAAATTGATCCTAGAATGTATCCTATTATTCCCAAACTCTTTGATATAATTTATGGCTTAACACAGAGCTCCTCTCCAACTCAAAATTGCAAACTCTGATATCAATGGCCCTATGTTTTTTAAAAAAGGCAGGGGAAAGGAGCTCAGGCTGCTTTTTCCTCATTCCTCTTCTCACTAGGACGCATTCCAATTTTAGTTTTTGTTTTTCCTCTTTTTGACAAAGGATGTTCACATTCTTGAAATTCACTTGAGATATATTATCCAGACTTTGCTAAATCTCAAAAGAGCTTTCTAGGAAAATAGAGGACTAAAACAATTCGCAATAGTCACAACTATTTATAACAAACTGACTCACCATGGGCTCTAGCCCAGATGAGATAGGCTGTGGGTTTGTGAATTCCTGGCCAAATGGCTGTAACTTCATTTCTTTCTCCCATTCAAGAAAGCACATTAAAAAGCAAGTGAAAGAGGTAAGAGTATAAGAATAACTTGAATCTGCTCTAGGTTTTAGCATCTGCAAACTTAAAGTATAGTTATTAGTAACAATGTACTTGAGCGATCTCTCTCATGACTGTGTGTTGAAGTTGAAAAGTGCTGGTGAAGTATAAAGCGCATGGGGCTGAAGCCAGGGGTCAAATGCAGTCTGAGCCAGTTACCAGTGATGTAGCCTAAGCAAATTATTTTAACATGCTCTGAGTCTGAGCTTTCTCATTTGTGAAATGGAGAAGACACTTTGCAGAGATACTGTGTGGATTAGAAATGACACATATAAAGTGACTTCCATTCGTGGTATGGAATTAATGGCAGCTAGTATTCTCAGTAGAATCTGTAACCTCCCCCAAATTAAGTGCCACTGTGTTAGAGCACAATAATACACCTGCTTTCCCCTCAAATACTAGAATGGGCCTATAATTATGCTAAGAAAATACTGCTAAATAAAACAAAATCTTTGAGCTCTACCTAGGAAATCTGGGTTCTTCTTCTGGCTATGCTTCTGACCAGGAAGCAGTCCAACTTCTTATTTTATAAAGAATTAGATTCCATCTCAAAAATAATACTTCTCCCAAGACCACTGTCCAGTGGTTCTTTCCATTAAATTACTCCACTTCCTTTGGCTTAAAAAAATCCAGATGATTTGTCATGTAATACTTGTTTTGTTAAACTTTGTTTATAACTAATATGTTAAAAATGTAGTCAGGTCTTAAAAACTACTAGATAAGTCCTAATTTTTAATAAGTCAGTATTCCAGACACCAAGTTCTAAATGCACATAAATAAAAGGTCAGTGAGGTTCACTTGAAAGCCCACTAGAAAAGGGAAAGTGAGTCATTTCCTAATATTCCTAAGACTTCTTTCTTGGAGAAAAGTTCAAGCAGCTTTTAATAGAAGGGTACCAGTGATTTTAAAGAAATACTTTGTTCTAGAATAAATACATCATGTGCAATTCAGGGAGACAACATTTGTCTTCTGTAATAACTTCCAAGGCCCAAAATATTACTATATGCAAATGTTAGTCTTTCAAAGTATATGGCTTAGTTTCTTTTGTAATAGAATACTACAGAAAATACAGCTCAACAAACTGTTTCCTGGGTAAAGGAAAATAAACGCAAAAGTCTGCAAGTCTAAAGCAAGCAAAAATTATAAAGTAAACATTTACCCTTCAGATTCTGCCTCCACAAACACTTCATCTCCATCATCACCTGTTGTTGTTTCATTGGTTGTGGATAAAGTGCCAGTTGATGTTGTCACCATTGGAACAGACTGAGAGGCATGATCTGAAGCATCAGAGGCGGTACTCTCAGTAAATACGGTCACTTAAAAACAAACAAAAAAACGGAAACGCAATGAACACTTTAACTTTGTGGTTTACCTAATTGCTAGCCAGAAGATACCTCACCAATTTCTATTTTACCTATAAAACTCACAATCCTCTAGTCCACCTCTGACACCTACCCGGGGCTGCTACCTGCAGAGGAGTGGTGGGAACACTTCGGCCCCCGGACTCTTCTTCATGCGCTAGGAAGAGCGGTGTTTCATACATTCCTAAACCTGAAGACAATTCCGAGTATTAATGAATGACTGAAAGAAACAAAACTGTCAATATACGAAGTATCTGAAATAAAAAATTAATCAGCGGACACACACAACTTTGTTGAAGTCCAAAATTAGCCCATCAAACAAACACCAATCCCTCAAAAATGTAAATACAATTTAAACACATCCTTTACGCTCTCTAACACTAATATAAGTACCCTTAAAAAAAAAAGCCAAAATGTTGATCTTAAAGTTTTATACGGGCTAACTTTATTGAGTATCTAATTATGAACTATGTGTACTATGTTAGAATCTATGCATTACCCAAACTGCAAAGTATCATTAGTCCCCTTTTGCTACAGAAACTGAATTTCAAGGTTAATTAACTTCCCCAAAATTACACAGCAGTTAAGTGGTGGCAACCCAATTTAAGCCTAGAGTTGACTTCTAAGTCTAGAAATTGTCCTATAATACAAAGCCATATAAAAATTTTAATTCACATGAAGTCAACTCACAATTTCATATTGGCAGAGGCATACGGTGTTAGAAGTAACATCCTAAACCTTCAGGTACTGAGATATATAATTTACATGAGGGCTGCAGGTTAATCTCGTTTGGGGCTTATTATTAAAATATTATGCATTTCCTATTTACTTATAAAATGCTGTAACAGATTCCCAGAAATACAGTGGGCTATATGCATCTATGTACAAATTGAGGATTAAAAGTAATCAATTTCAGAAACTGCATAATTCATTTCTAAATAACCAACTACTACTACTTAATTTAGGGGTCATTCTATTCCACGTATTTTTAACATTTGTCTCATTTTTAATGTTAATAAAAATTATCTAACTAGTTTTTATGCATTTAACTAGGAATGTTAAATGTCAAACTAATAAAAAAATAAATTGTATTCCTTTCAAAAACTTTAAAATGACTGGTAGTACCTATGTATATTTACTTAGAAATATTCCTGAATACTAAGCACATGTATGATGCTGTATTAGGAACCAGAAGAGATACAAATGTAAAAGCTAGTCTTTATGTTGTAAAAGCTAGTCTTTATGTTAAAAAAGCTCAGAACTTTGTTGAAAGACTTATATGTAAGGCAAAGTTCAGTAGTAGCAAATACATGATAGCTTTTCACACTTAAAAAAATCACATCAGAAGAGTTTATTGCCAAATACATGCAAACCCAGGAGATGTAAGGTTTTATTTAGCTGTTTACCTCCTTGAGAAGCAAGCTGGCCAAGATCAGAGTGACTGGAACTTGTTTGTGGCATATCTTCCGGTGGCCCAAACCGGAATCGAGGAACACCAGCAACCTGTGGGGAACTAAACAGACAAAAATTAACTTAAGGTGAAATTTAAAGTTATGCTGTTTAAACCACAATGATATAAAGAATATACAAAGAATGAGCATAAAGTGGGAAGTAAAGAGATTGGAAATAAAGTTGATAAAGGAATTCTTACGCAAACATTTAAAACGTATCAGTTATCAAAGGATTTAGGAACGATTTGAATCAATTCATATTACATGTGATTTATATATAACTTTCATCTCTCCTGAACTTTGCCTCGCATTTCTTAACTGCTAGAAATCTCTATGTAGCTACATTGAAAGTGACACAAACTCAACATGAGATGTAACAAAAAAGTTTGAATGATGTCACAAGGCAAAATCTTGTCTGTTTTCACTGTTTAGTCAGAGATAAATCATGTCACCTCTCTATACCATTTTTTATCTGAAAGAGTTCACTAGATGGCTCTGAAGGTCTTGAAAAAAATCTAAGATGGCTAGAAAGTTGTTTTCCTTTTGTCCTAATAACACTATCACCCATCTCCTGCCCATAATCCAGGATATAAAACAGCATTATTTCATTCTTTGCCCACTCTTTACTCCATTCTTCTTTAGCTAGCCAGCTACTAATGTTTATGGATTATATCTCTGTAATAGCGCTTGAATGTTTTCTTTTCCATTTCAACACTATTGCTTTGGTTAAGAATATTCTCTTCCGGGTGGATTTTTAAACATATCTCCATAAAGTTATTCTACTATGGGAATATTCTGAGTTTTTCTGAGCTATGCAATAATGCTATTGGTTGCTGGCACTGAGAAGCTGTTTATTGGAGTGACTCTCTTTCTGACTGGCTGACTTTCGGAAAAGAGGGATGACAATGATGGGTTGGCTTGTAAAAACTGTTAGCTGAGGTTAAGTTATGGTGAACTTGAGCAAGTTTAACACATGCTCTGACGGCCATGTTACCAAATACTACAAAACAATCAATCTTTTCCCAAGTTTGTGGAAATTTTTAAATCCCGATCTTCAAGTACATCCTGTTATATAACTAATACTTCAGCCCCAATTAAACTGATGTACTTGCACATGGAAATCCTTTTTACCGTTTAAGGGGAGTGGTATAGCACAACAGTTAACATAGGTTCTAGAGCCAGACTGACTGGTTTGAACCAAAAACTGCCACTTCCTGGCTTTCTGACCTCTGGCAAATTTGTCAACATCTCTGTGCTTCCTCATCTACAAAAGGGCAACAATAATAGTCTCTCATAGTTATGAAGATTAAATAAACTGATTCATGGAAGTGTTCAATAAGTGTTAGGTAATTATACTCCACAACTCATCTCAATGTTGTTTCCCAGTAAGTTCTCTGGGATTCTTTTTCCTTAGTTGTTGGAATAAGTCACTTCTTCATTTATGTTAAAAAGGCCTATTGCTTATGCCTCTATTCTCCTAGATTGTTGAGATTACAATTAGCTGCTCATATGCTTAGCTTTCATAATAATACTACCCATCATGATCACTGTAATTACCAACATCTTCATAAAGCATTTTACTATGTGCCAGGTAATGTGCTAAACATGCTAACATAAATTAATTTACTTAATTCTCACAACTTACAAGGCAGGAACTATTGTATCATTATTCCCATTAGTCAAATGAGGATACTGAGGAACAGAAAACCTAAGTAACTTCACACAGCTAGTAAGCAGTAGAGCTAGATTTCAAACCCACGTACTCTGGCTCTAAGTCCATGTTCTTAACCATTGTTACACCAACTTTAAATTTCAAATTCTTGATAGAAGAAACTGTATTTCCTTTACCTCTATATAATTTTCTCCAACACTATATCCTTAAGCCCCTTACACTACCTCCAAGAGCTTAGTATAGAAGACTAAACGAATAATGAATCAGTCAAATGTAAACCAATTAACAGGGAAACAGGAAAAATCTGATTAGTCACAAAATGTTTCTCTTTCATTAACTTACTGAATTGCTTCAGCAAAACCATCAGTACGATGTGGCACCACAAGAGTTGGGGTACTTGGAACTGTTCTATCTTCATCATCAAAAAAATGCTGCTGCTAAAATAGACAGAAAATAGGAATTGAATGGGCATGACAGGAACACGCATATGAACTATACAAATATTTGCTAAACAAATGAATTGCTTTTATATGACTGGGAGGTACTTGCCATGCCACCTATTCCTGGAGTCAACTGAAGCCCACGTCCTACAGACTGCCTCCTAGTCATCTGAATTCTCTGTGTCAGGAAAGGAATTACATTTGTTTTAAGAAATTAGGCAACAAAACAAACACCAAGTATCAATAGACACAGCTTATTATGCTAGTAATAACTAAAATGTTAGCAGATGATGCAATCATCAGGATATTTTTCTCAGAAAAAAACTGCTACTCATCTTGTACTAAATCGGTGACAAATTTTCACTTATATAGACTATAATATTAACCAACAAATATTTCACTAGCCAATACATAAAATATTAATATTTAAAACCAATCTAACAGTATCTTATTTCTTTGTAACTAATTTAATTGGTACATATGCCTTCAGATCTTAAGGCTTAATTATCCTTTGGAGTTCAAACAGCAGTACTAATGACATATAAGTTTTTCCCAATTTCGACAATATTAAATTGATAAATTTGGTATATTTTACAGGATCTATACACAATCCTTTAATACTTTATATTTTCACAAAATGAGTTATCTTCATCAGTGGTATTTTGGTAGCATCTACACTTGACAGCGCTCAGTACACTAAAAGGTTAAGACTCAAGCTAGATTATTAATCGAGCCTTTGCACTTTTTCCGCTGTTTCTGAAAGAGCTTCTGATTAAGATATCCAAGCCTACTACAAATACTACATATAAAGGGTCATGCACACTTTCATTAATTTTAACAGTGGGAATTAACATATGAGCATAAGAAAGAGAGAGAAAAAGTAGAACAGAAAATTTTTAAAAAACTACGTGCACATTAGAGAAAGAAGCCTTCAAAACAGATGGTGGTCAGCTCCTAAAATATATTTTACATTAATTCAAATCCAAGAAAATCTTTTTTTTCTTTTATAACCTGTAGTGACAGTGAACAGACTTTATTTTTTTTTAATTCCTCTCTTTAATTCCCTCTCCCCCTTCCACTCCTGACCTATGGATGTTGCCGATTCCCCTTAAGAACTGGATCTCTGAAGGCGGGGGAGGTGTCTCCTTCCACAAGCTCACAGCGTGCACCCGAGGCTTGGCGCACCCGGGGTATGGTCCGTGGCTCCACCTGAGGCACGAACCCCGGACTTTCTGCATATAAAGCAGACGTGCTAACCTCTGTACCATGGAGCCTCCCCTGAACAGACTTTTATTTGCTATATCTATAATCATATAAAAGTATAGACAGCTTTTAGTCAACCTTGCCTTTCCAAAGTTCACTCCATTAATGAAGTGAATTAAGAAAAAGAAATGAGAGATTCATTCGGTTCAGTTCAAAAAATGTTATAACATGCCAACACATTAAAGAGTTTATTTAATTTCTCCAAAAAAAAGGAGTATATCTATCAGAAAAGAGGAAAAAAACCAAGATTTTTTTAAAGTTCATTTTTCAAAATGACCAAAACTTTGAATACCTGAACTGGTGGTCCCAACTCTTGAGGTGGGGCATGAATGGTCAGTCTTGGGGGAAGTGGGTGTGGTGGACGTCTAGGTGACTGAGGTGCTCGAGGAGTCTGTCTTTCAGATGCTGATGATGGCTGCTGTTCTCTAGAAATCTCCTGGGAAAAAGAGGACTCTGCGGTACCTATATTTCCTTCACCTATAGAAAATGAGATTATTTTGAACTATTAAAGTTACCACAAAATAACTGGGACAATCCCTACAAGTAAAAATCCTGCCACCTTGCTAATATTTTCAGAAGTAGTGACAATTATCAGTTGCGTGACCTTAGGCAGATCCCTTAATCTCTTTGAGTCTATTTCTTTAGTTGGTTAATGGAAGAAATGTAATCTACAAGAAATGTTTTTTCAAATAATAGGTTTTACAAATAAAGATTTCAAATAATAGACATAAAGCACTTAGCCTAACACATAATAAAATAAACATGTAATAAATTTTGGCTCATATTATTCAAATGGGCAAATTACCAAAGGTCAGACCACTATGGTATCACTATTATACTCAAACGTGAGGAAAGAGATTGGGGAAAAGCCTTCTATGACACTTTTATATTTTGGTTTTCCTAAATTTTTAATTTCAATGGTCCTTCAGATTATCTTGGTCTTCTATATACATGGTAGAAATAACAGAAGCTGTTTCCCACTATGAGAAGTTGAATAGGACATCACAAAATTTAGTAGTTTAACAGTATGAGCTCTAGAATCAGATTTTAGCTCTAACATTTAAGAGCTATCTGACCTTGAAATCACTTTGCTTACTTCTGTTCCTCAGATTATTCATTGGTACTTAAACCTGATAACCTTCTTGTGAGAATTAAACGACTCAATTCAAATATACATGCTTGGAAAAGCATTTTTATAATTATTGGCAATGTAGCAAAGCTATATACACTAACTTAATTTTATCCAGAGTAGTAGGCCTATTTTTGCTTGATTGTAAAAAAGACAAGTATTTAGTGATGATGTTACATGCTTTGTATCTGGGAAAAAGAGCTATGAAAATTTGTCCTCAAAAGACTTAACTTTTAGTGATAATACCTAAAGATGCTACTGCAGAATCAGCTCAAAATGGCCCTATCCTGTTTTGTTTAATAAGATACCGAGTTGCTTTTCAGAGACGACAGACCCAAAACCACAAATCATGCAACCAACGCATACCCAGAGAACTCTGACCTCCAGTTGCACCCAAAACCAGTCTCACCCCCAGTTCTCTGCAACAGAACCAAAAAAACCAGGACATAACCAGAACTTGAACACCAGAACTCTTCCAGAAGCCAAGGGTCCATTGTCTAGGAAGATCCAGTGTTGACACCCCTTTAGCACGAATGGTCAAGTTCCAAAGTCCTCCAACTAAAACTTGCCCCACCAGCACTTCCGCACGCTTCCTTAAAATCCTTTAATTCAGTCCAGTGAGCAAAATGGATTTGAGGCACCATTATGAGGTCTACCATCTTCTCAGTTGGCACCTTCTTGACCGACAAACCTTTCCTTACTCAAAACTCTGATGTTTTTTAGTTTATACCTTTTGAAGCATCATGCATGCACACGAACTTTGGTTTTGTTAACGACTTGGCAAGCCAGCCAGAAGCTGGTGCTTACGGCAGGCCAAGCCTGCCTGGGGTTCTTCTCTATGAGTCCTGGGCACCTGCCAGGGTCATTTTGCCTTGGGGGCTCGCAAGGGACTTTCTCTGGCAGGCAATGGACACCACAGGCACATGGCTCATCTGGAATAAGGAGACGTCTTTGGATTTCAGTCTACTGCTGGTCTTGTTTCAGGGTAAACTGTACCATCTCTAGGGTAAATTGCTCCAGTGTGTGCAGCTGGAGACCATTCCTCGCTATGTGGCCTTTCTTTCCTTTGGGACAAAGCCTTCTACATTTCGAATTCAGCTGGGGGCCTCTGTCTGAGAGTAGAATCAGGATTATTAGACCCCACCCATTTGTTTTTTTGTTTTCAGTGGACCATGTTAAGTGTGTTTGTCATGTCTATACCTCTGTGTCTCTGCGAGCTGATGGGCTCGATTTGGAAGTAAAGTAACACAGGCATGTACAACCAGAAACTCCCTTCCTTTCCATTTCGGCTTCTCTCTTGGAACAGGGCAATTTGTTTTGCATTGGTTTGGGGTATCCTATTAGAGAAGAGAATAATTATAGGACTTTTACTCCATTTGTGAACCAGCTCATTTACATTCATTTCTTGGGTGACTTGAATTTAAAATTTGTAGCTTATCTAGTTTATCTGAAGTTTGGTTAGGAGAGTACTCAATTTATTTCTTTGTGTGCTGTGTATTGATCTTGCTTTGTGTATACTTTATTTATTGGCTTGGAAATAAAAAGTAAAATGGCACCTGAGGCTTCTTCTTCCCCAGCTCCAATCTTTGTCTCTAGACATGTGGTAGCTGCCATCTTGTGTTCAGACTCTATCCCAGTATCCCAGCGCCGTTTTCCTCTGAGAAAATCTGCCACCTTAAATTCAGGCATTCTGAATGCACTTGTTATACCTTCTGAGCTTTCCAACTTTATTGTGCACGCTTGCTTTCCATTTTCTGTTGTTTGTGTTTGTTGACAAGCCCACCTTAAGGGGCACCCTTAAAGGAAGACCTCAGACCTCTAGAGACCATGGAATGTATTCTGATTACAAATTTTAAAACAGCTTTAAAGGAATTCTTACAGATGTAAAGCTTTGGTATATGAGCAAAACCCTAATTTAGTCCATTTGCCAGAAACATAATTTGGATCTAGTTTTACTTCTGAGTTTTGCATTGCATCTGGGACGCAAAAGCTATCATTTTAAAATGAAAGCTGTAAGACCTGTTTATGTTTACCTGTGTGTTTATGTACATCTATGTGTAGATATAGTATAGTATAGTTCTAAATATAGTATAATTCCACCACTGAATGGTATTGCTAACTTGTAATATTAAACTGGCTAAACAAAGAAGCGCTTTATATGAGAATTCTCAAAAATATAACAGAGTTGTATGATCTTTAATATTTGATATGAAAGCTGGTTTTAAGTTTGATTTGGTTTGGTTAAATAGGCATTTCTTTAGAATCATCAGCATTAAGTAATACCTTTATTCGACCTGGGTTTATTAGTCAAATAAGTTCGTGTTATGCCTACTGCAAAGTTTGTCAGCAAGAAAAATAACTTGGTATGACAAAATTTTTATAAGTAATCTAAACTTAATTGTTAGGAGCAAATAAAATAAATGTAAGCAGAATACAAAGTTTATTTTAGGTTAACTGGCAATAACTGTACTTAAAATAACTTTGTAAATCTCTTTGATAACTTGGAACTTTAAAGTTTGTTAGCTAAATTAAATGATGGATATTCATTGATTAGCTAAGTCATTATCTGAGAAAATTTTGTGTTCCAGCTTACTAAGATTAAAATAAATTTAATGAAATATCAAAAGTAAGTTGACACAAAATTAGAGTTAGGATTTCTCTTTCTTCTAAAAAGGATATAGGTTTATTGATAGCATGTGAAAGTTTTCTGCCTAGAAAGCAAAGATTCTGTGTTTTATCAAAATAATTTTGTTTTACATTGTCTTAATCAGGTACTTAATTATTTAAGAAAATGAAATCTCCTAAACAGTAAGAGATAAGTTTCGCTAACAATTGTGTAAACATCTACATTTTTCTTTAAATGGATAACTAAGTATAACTTTGCAATGTCTTATGATCCTAGTCAAATATCCAAACCTTTGATATATTCTGCAAACTTCCCAAAAATTTAAATTATGAGTCTTGACCTGGGAATAACTGAGGTATTCCTGAAGGGACCCTGGAATCTCAAAAGATTTGTTTTCTCTCTCTAAAAAAGAGAAATATTAAGTAATTAGGCTTATACTGGTGTGTTGAAATTACATGGGGAGCACTATCCAATAAAAAATAACATTGAGCCTTCTTTATGTTGTATTCATATGTTATGAATGTTCCAGAAATATATGTGAAATCGCTGGAAATCTGAGATATCCTGATGTAAGATGTCTGCCATCAAAATTGAGGGACACACTAAAATGATGAAATCTGAGTATCCAATTGTGGTACCTGTGGATGAAATCCATTGTTTTTGCAAAAATGACCCCTTCATTGCCAGACTTTTGCCATCCTGATGTTCTTGTAAAATGGCAACAGTCTGTTGCTGAATCAGAGAAATTAAGATGGGCAAACAATGACTAAATTAAATGGACAGTGGAGGCTGTGGGAAACCCAAGATGGCTGCTTGGTTAACCTGACTCCCTGACATTTTTTTGGTTTTTACATTCCTTTATCCACCATGGTACATTTAAACTGGACTTCATTCAACTGCCACTTAGTTTGAGTTATCAGTACGTTCTTGTTTTTGCCTTTATGTTTTCTGGATGAGCTGAAGATTTCCCTTGCCACAGGACTCTTGTTCTCGCAATGGCAAAGAAAGTGGTAGAAAATGTGTTTCCCACTTGGGTTATATCTTCCACAATCTCTAGTGACTGGGGCACCCACTTCACTGAGCAAATCATACGAACCTTGACGAACAACCTCGCCATCATTGGGCAAGTTCTAGAGAGCTAATGGAAAAACTGGATTCAAGCAGAACAAGTTTAATTACATGAGACTGAAGAAACTGGTGAAATGGTTACACTTTTTATAACTTTTTGTTTGTTGATGACTTTTTAATCGTTTGTTTTCCAAATAAAAGCAAACATGTTTACCTATGAGTTAGCAATCTGGTAGATTATACCTCTGTAAGTAGAACTGAAACATTTATTTTTCTCTCCCCAAATGATCTCTCCAGAATCTAGAAACTTTTAATGAGTATTTGTATTTTCATGGCAATGTAATTATTTGCATAAGTTAAAACAGAATCTGTTCTCTTTATAACAGAATTGGAAACTAATTTTATTACCGAGGCTTTGGAATGCCATGTTTGAGAGAGACATGCACACACTCAGATACGACCAGATAGCTTTGAGGAGTTAAGATTGATTTTGGAGGCCAAAAAATCCCCTTTGGAAAACAACCTGGTACCTTGTTTACATGGTTCACAGTAGTCTTTCCAGGTGAGGAACGAAGGTTGCTTCCTGGGAGTTGCAAAGAAAGAAACTCAGGATATGCTAGGGACCTCAAACAGAAAGGAATTTACCCAATTTACCCTATAGGTATTGCAGGAGAAGTCTGATGGCTTGTATGTGGCTTGGCTTCTTAGCCTTGAAAGACTATTTAAAGTTCAACATGAAGATTTCTTAGGAAAATTCCAGCAAAGCAGATTTAAAAATGCCTATATGGTTAATTACTAATCTTGTTGGATTTATTTATACAATCAGTCCAAGTTTACTGAAACCAGACTTATTTTGCAGGTGAATTAGTTTTAATTTGTCTACCTTCGATAAAAATGGAGGTGATTTTGGAGAGAAAATTTTGTTTCAATAGGAACTATAATATACCTTTGTGGAAATTAGATTCTAGTGCTGTCTATTGTCTCAGAGTTTTGTTTTGTTTTCCGCTTGAAAACTAGACTGAATACTGAATTCTTCTAGTGACTTGGAATTGTTGAGAACTAAAACTACCCTTCCTTTTCCTGACCTTGCCACTCATCATGGTTTGGGTCCTGGGAGATATAATAACAAAAGTTACTCTTTATCTTTTATCTCATATTCGGGTACAGGTATCCAGGCCTGCTGCTACCTCTATTGTTGCTGTGGTCTCTGCTTGTAAATTGAACACCCAGAATGCTCCATCAAAAATTCAGGTACCATTGCAGAAAAGGTAGACTAAGAGCCACATAAGAGGGGCACAATGGCCAGCTAATCCTTGCTCTTAATTGAACCTGGACCCAACTGCCCTATTTCCCTCATGAACAACAAAATGGGAGGATTTTTAATTGTAGAACTCAAAATGGTCTTATCCTGTTTAATGAGATATTGAATTGCTTTTTAGAGGCAACAGATCAAAACCACAAGCCATGCAGACAATGCATGCGCAGAGAACTCTGACCTCCAGCTACACCGAGAACCAAAGCTGAGCCACCCCACCCCCACGGAACCAAATGACCAGGACAGAACACCGGAACTTGAACACCAGAACACTTTCAGAAGTCAAGGGTCCATTGTCTAGGAAGATCTGGTATTGACGCCCCTTTACATAAATGGCCAAGTTCCAAGGTCTCTCAATTAAAACTTGCCCCACCAGCACTGCTGCCCATGTTTCTCCTAGCCCCTTAAAAACTCAACCTAGTCCAGTGGGCAAGATGGATCTGAGGCACCATTACATCTACCATCTTCTCAGCAGGCACCTTCTCAATCAATAAAACCTTTCCTCACTCCAAATGCTGACCTTTTGAGTTTTTGCCTTTCAAAGAGTTGCACACATGCTCTTTAGCTTTGGTAACAATGAGGCAAAAAATTTCCCTCTATATCCCAACTAAAGATGTTTCTTAAATCTACAAAATGTTACATAAAATGTAAATCGTTACCCAAAATATCATTAATCTCTCCTTACCTTATCTCCCTTAAAAAGCAATACTGTTCTTCATTATGTGGTTTTATAGTCATTATTTTCTCTTAAAAAATTTAAAAGTTGAAAAGACTGCCTGTCCTTACTTTCTTAATTCCAATGAGCATATAAACCTCGTACTTTAAAACAGACAGGCCTATATGGAAACTCATATACCCTATTTTTTCATTAGTCTAAGTATATATGTTTTTACTGTATTACTATTAACAACTTTAGCTTAGTATCATCTATAAAACCAGAATATTACACCAAATGATCACTAATTCTTTAAAACACATTTTAAAACAGTTGTAAAATATAATTATTTTCTATGAATTTCATTATCCTTTGCTGCCTACATTTCCTCCAGGACTCATCCTTTCAAAGATTTAATAAAAAGCATGCTATATATTGGTCAAAAAGTCTTTTATTCATTGGATAAGCAGACAACATTGCAAAGCTTCAATACCCACAAATCTTGAAACCCGTAGCTGGATTAGACTGACCTCTTCTGGTTGGGAAGTCCCTGATTTAACTTTCCCACTTAATATGAACAGCAGCAACACATGACATTTATAATCCTTTATGGATTTCAACATGTTTAATCTTACAGTAGAGTCCAATGAGGTAGAAAAGACAGTGTAATGACTGCGCTTTACAGATATAAATATAGTAGACTTCATGAGAGAATAGTATGACAAAGCTAGAACAAGGGCCAATCTTTTGCTTGCTAATTTACTATCAAGTTTTACTACCTATGTGATAATTAAATGCAATCCTAGTTTAGAAAAATATCTCCAGACTTGTTCAATGAAAAAGAGACTAAAAATCTCACCACTGTTTTGAGAATCAGCAGCTCTCTGATTACTTTCACCTCCACCCATACTTTCTTCTGTTTCTGTCCCTGGATCTGTCCCATCACCACCCTAAAAACAAAATATAAATACTAAGTGCAAATAAGTCAAATATAATTATCTTAAAAAATAATCAAACTAAACCACAGTAAAAACAAACCCAAAGGTATAAAAACGTTGGAATATTCTAAGAATATAGGCCTTTCTATACCCTTGGAGAACATTAAGTTTTCCAAGTAAGCTTGTAAAAAAAACCAGATGGCCAAAATTCTAGACAGTTACCTCAGCATCATCAGCTTCATATCCATCATTGCCATCTGCACTACCGGTGCCTTCATTGCTATCATCGCCCTCATCTCCCATCCCTGTGTCATCTTCATCATCATCATCATCTTCCTCATCTTCTTCATAATCCTAGTAAAAAAATCCCCAAGTAGAAATAAAGATCCAGGATATGGCATACATGTTCTGCACATCTTGATACCATGCTTAGAAATTTATGTGGCACACCATTGACCAGGATATAAGAGTTGTCCTGAAAGTTGTTATGGGATTAGTTCAGTGGCAGCAAATATCAGAACTTTAAAGTTTATTAGAATTAGTACAATAATAACTGATTCTGAAATCTAATTGTTTGCATGAGATCAGTTCAAAGATTAAACCTCCTAGGTGTCCACAAATTGTCAAGTGGTCCACTTTAACTCTAAATTTAAAATGTGATGTTGAAGAATGATGAAATTACACTATGAGCTTTTAAAAGGCACTGTCTGATTAACAAAAGAATCAAAAATGAAAAGTTGTCAATACAGGATTAACTCCCAAAATAAGACACAGTTTCACTTAAAAGATGCTTCAATTTTTATGATACCTCAATTTCTTTTGAAAACAACTATGGGGCTCCATGAGGAAAAAAATCTTAGTTTTGTCTATTACTTCCTGAAACCATAGAGTTTATAATTAAATCCACAGCAACTTAACTGATAAGATTTAAGATTAATTTTAATTAATCTAACAAATTTAACAATTCCTAAAGGGCCGGCAATCATTTAAAAAACAAACTAGGTCTTTCTATCACCTGTTCCAGTCGATTTCAGTATAAAATAATAATTTAGGAGATAATCAGGATAAAAAAAAAGCAAAATAATTTATTCAAACTGACAGGAAATCAGAATTTATTGGTCGATGCATTAGTAGTTCCAAGGATTTCAGCATTTCATCTAGCAGTTTAAAAACAATTGATGATCTCAAACCAAATTTACCTCATGTTCTCCATCATTTTCATCATCATCTTCTTCTTCGTCATCACTGTCAATTACGATGACATCATCTCCTTTGCCCTGACCATCTTGAGATGAAGTTGTTTGCTGATCTGATTGAAGGGCTCCAAGGTCTATTTGCAATGGTTGAGAGTTTTCTTGAGTGTCTTCCATTGGAGTATAATCTTCCTGGGTGACTCCCTTTATAAATTAAAAAGAAAAAAAATTATAAAAAGGCAAATATACCTAAATCTATCAGTAACATGCTGCAGATCTAACTAAGTAAAGACAAGAATACTCACAAATTACTAGCATTTTATTTTTTAAAATTGTTTTCAAAAGGAGAATTAAAAAAAAATAAACTAAAGAAGATAAATCTTGGGGTTTCTTTAGTCTTCCAATAGAACTATTGTTATAAATCTCATCGGGTAATAAATACTGCAATAAAAATGAAAGAGAAGTATATACATATATATGTGTAAAAACTACCACTGTGATACTGCAGATCAATATTGCCCAATAGAATTACATGAACCATAATATGACTCACACATGTAATTTAAAATTTTCTAGTAGGTAGAGACAAGACACAGGTAAAATCAATTTTAATAATATACTTAAGAGACCCAAAACATTATTTCAACATATAATCAATGTAAAGATTATTAACCAGATAGTCAACATTTTAAAATTTGTAGTAAGTCTTCAAAATCCAGTATGTATTTTACACTTATAGCATATTTCAAATACTCAACAGCCGATGTGGTTAGTTGACAGTGGAGTTACAGACCAAAGACAGAAAAAAAAAAATATCCATGGGCTTCTAACATATTATTTTAAAAAAAAGTCTTTCTCTCCAAACCAGAAATAGCCTGGAAAATATACTAAACTATTACTGTTGTCTTTTTACAAAGCCACCTCTACCCACAAAAAAAATGACTATCCTAAGCTTTCAAACTACGTTAAGATATCAGACATAAAAATAATTCTTTGCTTAATCTATCTCCTCACAATTCCATTTGTTAGCTACTCGAATAAACTGTAACTTTAAATTTACTCTTGATATTATTAAAAAATTAAATGTCTACCTTTTAGTTAATCGGTAATATCTTTTTTTTTTTGAAAGGTGTTGTATTTTTATTCCATCTTTAAATATCAATAGAGTTTATATTACAGTGGTACCCAGAAACTTAATCATTCTAAATATATTCATATTTGTGTAGCTTGCAGGTGATGCATGGATAGCCTTGTAGAAATCTACTTTAGTTAAGCAGTTAATACAGATGAGGAACCACTAAAATGAGAGCAATTATTCACTGAAATGCCCAAGTGGTATACAGACATAAAAAAAGCAGATGGTTAGAAAATAACATCAACCAATTCTTATACTAAAATTAAGGGATGATCATTAATAAATTTAATTTTTATATTATATATACTAGATGTCTTAACCATTAAAGATAACATTTTGCATTAAAATACAATCTTTCGTAATTCAGTGAAGAAAAAAAGTGATTTGTCTTTTTTGCATACCTATTAAACAGCCAATGGACCTTAAAGCAAATTACTTTTTAAATTTTTTAAAATTATTTTTTAAAAAATTTATTAAAATATACCTAATACACATTATTATATTAGTTTCAGGTGTACACCATAGTTATTTGATATTTATTTATCTAAAGAGGTGATCACCATGACAAGTCCAGCAGCCAGCGGACACGGTACACTATCACATTATTGACAATATAAGTGCATATAGCGTATAAATGCAATTCCTTTCACAGAGTATTTTAATTCAGTAAGGAAAGCGATAGAGGGAAAGCAACAGACCACCAAATTGGGCACTGCAGATTCACTCAACACTCAGCAAGCACTCGTCCTTCCAAATAATTAAGACTGGATAATCTTTACTCATGACAACTGTTAGCATGGAAAACCTGCGCTAAGAAGCAAAAAATTTCTTTACTATAAAGTTTAGAAGGCATTATACTAATTAGGAGTAAAACAAAGCAGAAAATTGCACAGTTAATTCTAATAACAGTTCATTAAATATAAAAACAGCCAATTAAAAAAGTCCAAATGATTAAATTTGTCAAAGCTAATTTCATTCATTAAAAGAAACAATTTGTTACTTTAAATATGTTTTACTTACTTCTCCAATGGAATCTTGAGAATCTTGGTTGTATACCTGAGTCTCTACCTCTCCATCGGTACTTTCTTCTGCCATAACTTCTTCCTGAATTATGACATACAGTGTGTTTAATATTTCAGTTCACTAGATAAAGCATTCAGCTAGCTCTCCCAATAAAATAAAACTCAAATCTGTAATTTTAGGGAGCTGTACATCAGAAATGTTCATTTATATTTACAAAACATAATCACATTCTTTAGTATATACAAAATAAGGCTACTTAGCAGTAATCAAATATAAGCTAATGAAATTAATTTAGTAGTCTCAATGTTTGCTAGTAAAACAATCCATTACAATTTATCCTCAATGAAAGAAAATAAAGGAATATAATTTTGGATAATCTGAGAAAAAGATGGCAGGTAACAGTTTAAAATGTCCATGAAAATATATAATTCCTTATTTTTTGAATTAAATAAAAACAACTAGAAGGGAATTTGATTTGTTTTGTAACTGTTTTTAAGTTGAAATGGGAACTAATTTAATTAAAGATATGCAAAGGTTATAAAACACTGTCAGCAACAGTACCTGTGTTGTCAGTGGAAACTTTGTAGTAAGTTAACAAGAGAGAATTTTCTGGATTTTGGCCCCAAAGGTTCATTCACCTAATAATACTGTAACTGAAAAAAAAATCTTAGCTCTATTGATAGAAGTAAAAATAAACAGAAGAACCTCTACACACCTCAGTTCCTACAGGTGTAACGCTTTTCAATTTCTTTGGAAGAGGCATTTCCACAGTATCATCAGAGACCTGGTCTGACGCTTCTATGGTGCTATCCTCTTCCTCTTCACGTGTACGCTTTGGCAAAGAACTTGGGGTAGCTGAAACTTTGAAATTACATAATTTAAATCTTGAATTACAGCGCTATGATAAACTCAATTTAGACAAAGTTATTTTTAAAAACAATTTAGTCATTTTACTAAAGAAAGACACAATAAACACTTACTTGGACAGATTGACCCAATTTATTCCATTTGCTGATCTATGTGCAAAGAGCAAATTACACTCTGAACGATCCAACGACCTAACCTTTGTAAGCCGATCAGCCTTTACAGCAATTCACCTGACTCACTGCCACTGTGCTGATACATAATTGCTATTCACAAAGTATACAGAGGGCCTTCTGTATTTTTTAAAACCCAGGCCTTCCTGGATAAAAAAAAATTTACTTCTGTGTTTAGATTTGGAAATCCTTATTTGGTCTTTTCTTAGATATCTTTTCATTTTTAGGACCTGTATTAAGTCACACATAGATTTTACGAGTTGTATCACCTTTAAAATCAGTCAAAAAAAACTGGAGAAGAAAAAATTAAATGACAAAAACAAGTGATCTGAAATAGAATTCAGTAGTAAACATAAAATTAAATATTAGGAATACATTTATCCATTTTAATGCCTGGCAGAAAACAAGTATGTACAAAGAATACTTGAGATCTGTTCTATATCCAAGAAACTATAAATGCACAGGTCTACTCAAACTTCATTAATCTTACCGGTGCCAAATACTGCTGTGGAAGTAGAAGGCCGCTCAACTGGTGAACTCTGAACCACCTCTACTATATTTGGAGACAACTCTTGATTTGCAGGCTCAATCTGAGGATGACTCTGTTGAGTGGGTTGCACAAAAGCCGTGGCCTGTGTCTGTTGCTGAACAGTTAAAATGGGTTGAGGGATAGAAGGCTGGACGTTAGGACTAGTAGAGCGAACTGATCCACTGGTGCTTCCAAAAACTGGAACATGTTCCACAGGCCCTTCTGATTGCATAGCTGAAAAGTAATTATAATGTGAAATATATTGTCTTCCATGTTTACCGAAGCTTGGGTCATTCTTCTTATTCTGTGTTATAGGTAACATTTTGCCTATTTGTGGACATATCTCTTACCACTCACTAGATAAAAACAAAGAGTAAAGATAACAGGTGCATTTTTGTACTGCCATGTGACTGATATGGTAGCGTGCAATAAATTGCTGGCTGAATTAGATAAATACCTGAAATTGTTTTTTACATCAATTATTCTACTTAAATTACGACCAAATAAAATCAATGAATTAAGAAGCTCAGAGTCAAATTACAAGTTTTTATTAAGCATCATTTTGTTTGACATAAAATAATGATTAAGTTTAATTGGTAATATATCAGAAAATTACTGTATTGAATGTAGCTGAAGTAAAATATTCTGTACTTTTCACAGCATATACACACATTATATATTTCTAAATGCTTAAATGATTTACTGAATTCCAACGTTTATTAAGACAAGAGGCCAAGGAAATTGATTTAGTAAAGTTTTACTAAACACCTATCTTGGGCTTGGGTAAAGGAATTAAATAATGAAGATTCTTACCCTTTAGGAACTCAATCTATTAGAGTAAAAAAAGGCATGTATTCAACTGAAATGTAACTGCTATAGTAAGAAAATGTCATGAGGACAAAGTGGAGAAAGCAATTAAAGTGTCAAGACAGTTTCAGTGAAAAAGCAGTGTCTGGGTTCAACCAGTGACAATATGGTTTTCTGAAGTGGGTTTCACATCATCTTTCTTTGCCATTAGAAGTGAAAATTTTGATCCAGAAAAAATATGCCTTATATTTATAGTGGTGTATTTTCCCCTTTCTTTAGCTTAAAAATAAAACAAAGCAGAAAAGAAGGAAGGGAGGGAATGTGCTGCATTAACAAATATCTTGGGTGGTAATGCACTTGAAAACATTAACTGCCCATTTTTATTATCATGTCTGACTTTAGCTTCAGTGGAAGCCTCACTTATTCTTAAAGTTACCATCATCTTCTTATGATAAATCTCAATAAGCAGTCTATCTAATTAGATCAGTGTTATTTTACTTACCTTCCTGTGATTCCACTTGTGTAGTGGGCATCACAGTAGCTGTTGGGGTAGTAGTAGGATTTGTAACAGTGGCAGGTGTAACCATTGGGCGGATACTAGCCCTGGGGGTTGACTTATTCCCAGCCATAGCTGCAGCTGTCACTTTACTTGGAGTAGATACAACAGGAGTTGGCTTGATATTAGCTGTTGGTGGGTCTGAGGTGCTGGCACTTACGGAGGGGAAAAATGCAAAAATAAATGAAATTACTATAACTATTCCTTATAAAGTACAAATGCTCTAACAAAAGCGAAACGTATGTATTTCCTGTAGTGAGTGTTCCATAAGTATGACCTTAATATGCATTCACACCTTATTAATTCTGTTTTTCCTAACACTGGTTTGGGTAGACTTTTGACAGTTTTAAAAATCAGCAGCCTATCTTAGAAGTCAATCACGTCTTAAAGATGAAAGATGTTTTCTGTCACAAAGTTCTACCTGATAAGAAAGTATGCTGAAAACATGAATTCTGGGAGAAAAAAAGTTGCCAAAGAACACAATGCAATGTTGCACAGATAAATAGCTCTTTAGTACGTTTTTGTTTTTCTCTCTCAAAGTCAGTAGACTTTCCCTGAACTTAAAAAAACAAACAAACAGATAACAGGCTGTAAGAGAATCAAAACTCACATTCCTCTTTCACCAGAAGCTGGGGTTGTTTTCAACGTGATCTGTCTCTGCTGTTCAGGGACCTGAATAAAAAGAAAACTATGGATTATTGTGCTTACCCTACACGAGTATGGCACTGAACAATGCCATCCAAATAGTTTACTTTTTTTGAATTGCGTTTTTTGTTTAGCTAAAATTCATTCAGAAAAAGGCTCCTAAATCACCAGAAATGTGCAAAAGGATTTGTCAATGAAATGTGCAAAAGGATTTGTCAATGAAACAGAATTAGCTTATCACCTTATTAGTAGGTTCCTGGGGCTCATCTCTCTGCTCAAGGTGTCTCTCTTGATGCTCCCTGAGTTCTCTTTCCAAGCGACTAATTCGACCTTCATATTGGGACTTCAGAGCAGTCATACGAACATCCAGTTCATCTTTCTGCTGATCTAAGGCTCCATTCCTTTGTTTAAGCTCCTCATTTTCTTTAGTTAGCTGATCTTTTACACCTAAAGAAGTAACCATGTGATTCTATTAATGTTATAATCAAACAAAAATATTTATGTGCTTAACAGGTACTCAGAAGTCTTTACCAGATTCTACTCCTGAACTTTAATATCTGCAGCAATTCTGATACACTAAACACCTCAACAGGCAAAGTTCCAAAAGTATCCATATTTATTACTCCAACATAAAGTATACTCACTCCAACATAAAAATATGTAAGTTTTCCCAACTAAGATCTCCAAAGAGATAAAGGATCCATCATCAATCTACAGTCAACAGAAGCCCTTTTAGATGGCCTTTAATATTTCAGTGCAAGGATATTATAAGTTGCAAACTTTCACTACATACAATCTATAGCATATACTTAAAAGTAACTTTATTTTTTTAATAAAATAAGTTGCTGGGACACTATCTCAGAGATCATTAAAAAATTTCTCATAATAAAACCCAACAAATTTGGCATTTTATTTACCTACTAAGCAGAATGGAAAGCAAGGTACAGTAAGGCCGTGAGTGCTGCAGCACTGGGCTCCTCATAAATCTGACATATTTTCCCTGAAGGGCTAGAGGGGCCTTACGTAAAGTGAGGAACAGAAAAATTTCTGGCCTGGTAAGACCCAACGCTGTCTAGTTTACAGAAAGCCTCTGGATAGTACACTGTGGACCCAAAGGATCTCCATCAGAAGGTCGTAACACTGAAGCAGAAGGACAGCAATACACCCCATCTATTTATTACCAGTTAACAACTAAGACTTCATCTATCAAGGACATCCTCATCCCCTGAAAATTAAGATTGCTCTAATTTTGTGTCTAATTAAATAAACCCAATATTTAAAGCACACACAGAGAAATCACTTCATAGTATTTACTTTCTTTCTTTCTCAGTGAATTTTAAGCTTATATCAAATTAACTTTCACTATCAAGTTCAAACCTTAGCCTATACAGAAATTTACCAGCTAAATGTGCGATTTTTGATTTTGCCGCTACAATAGCCTTTCTTGTTTTTTCCTCCTTTTCAGTTATCTGCTGGCGGAGCTGCTCCTCCTGCGTGGTTCTATCTTGAAGATCCTGACGGAGGCGTGAGAGTTCAGACTGAAGCTGCACAGTCTGTTCCTGGAGATTTCTTGCTTCCATCTCTTTCTCAGATAATGTCTTTTAAAGGAAAGCAAAGGGTTCACTACATAAGTCAATCAAACTACTATAATCTGTATGTTCTACAAACTGAAAAAGTAAAACTTGTTAATGTGCTTATTTACATTAAATGGAAGTATAAACATAAAATGGTGGTCAAACCAAGTAAGTGAACACTTGAAGATGACTAGATGCTACATGAGTCATTCAAAGTAAAAAGGATAAAATACGTACATTTCCATATAAAAGTGTCTGTGTAACCCATATTTTTTAAAATTCCTTTTTTTATGACTGAGTAATAGTTCATTCTATTTCTTTAGGTATTCAACAACAAGGAAAGAATTGGTACATAAAACTTTCACTATCTCACACTCATACCTTCTGCAGATTCTCTACTTGACTCTCGAGTGATTTTGACTTTGTTTCAGCTTGGTTAAGGGTTTCTTTGAGCTCCTGCATTTCCTGGACTGAGACATGCTGTTCCTGATGGTCTCCAGAAGACTGAGCTGAGGTCTCCATGATCTAATATAACAAACAGTAACAATATACTTCCACATTTATATTCAATAATTCCACTTTTGCAAGTTCATCTAAGGAAATAATAACTATGCAAAGAAATTTATCTTTAAGATATTCATAAGTGAATTTTCTATGGAACAACTTTAATGTTCAAATGTAAGTTATTAAATAGATTAGTGTTTTCCATATAACTGAATATTAAGCAGCTAACCAAGATGATAGTGCACTGTTTGACATGGAACTGTTTGGAAAAACAAATCACTCATATGCAAAGAAAAGTATCCTTAAGTGCCAACAGTGGTTAACACTGAAAGGTAAGAATTTTGTATTTTTTTCCACATATATTTTCTAATCTAACATGTGGCAAATATGTAATTAAGTGGATATAAAGTTCTTTATCTTTAGGAATTAAAATTCAGATTCAAAATGTAACAAGGATTTAAAAATTCTTTTTGATCGGTAGTTAACAGATTAATTTAAAACTGTAACACTACCTGATTAATTATAAAGAACTATCATTTTTCGATATACACAATTTTAGTCAGCAATGACTTACAAGAAAAGGAAGAATATTTGAAACTAGAATATTAAACTCAAATATCTTGGATTTATTAAGATTTCTCCATGAATTTATAGTGTACTTTGGAACATATTAAAGAGCTGATTTTAAATAAAGATATATATAAGCTTACACTCGTTTAAAATCTAAACATCAATAATCAAAATTACGAAGATTTTTATAAGTTATCCTTAAATGGTGTGTGAATTGTGTACATAAATGATATACTGCATACGTAAAATATACATATAAAACAAAAATCACTTCAAAATACCTTATCCTGTTGTGCTTTAAGTTCTTCATACTGAGTCTTGTACCTACGCCCAATTTTCTTGACTTGAGTAATAGTTTTGACTTTTTCTTGTATATCAATTATTTTGGCATCTAAGTCCTTCTGGATGTTTTCCTTTTCAGTTCTTACTTTACTTAAATCCTCCTTTAGACTCTGGATTAAGTTCTGGTTGTTAGTCAAAGATGCATTTGATCTAAACAAAAAAAATGGGGTAAAGGAGAAAGACTAAGTATATGAGACATTTTCAAGTTTTAAAATCCTTTACATTTTTATTGTAAGATAAAAGTAAGATTTTTATTTAAAAATCCTTAAAAAACACACACCCATACTTAAAAGATAATTCCTTAATTTATGAATCTGTGGTCCTTTAGAAAGATTGTCTGATTATTACATGGGCGTACATGCTCATTTTAGAGATAAGAAAAACCAAGCTATAAGCAGTCATATAACATGCACAATTTTAAATAGTAATCAAGTGTTGGTACACAGATTTTAATCTACATTTGCCTGATACCAAAATCTATACTCCACTCTATTGAGCATTAAGTAAATATGTTAGGTTTTGTAGGTCACATAAAGTCTTCGTTACACAATTTTTCCTTTTTTACAATGCTTTAAAAATGTTAAAATGATTTTTAGCTTACAAGCCATACAAAACAAGATTGTGGGTTATAGTCTGCCAAATCCTGTACTTTATCATGAACTAAACTTAAATCTAATTACTTGAATTAAGAGTATGGGTTTAATCTTGTGTATCTTTCTGAACCTTACCTTTCTCATTTTTTAAAATTTAGTAATATTATAGTAAGAGATATATTGTTATGAAAAAAGTATATGGGACAAAAATGTATAATCTTTTAAGCTTATGATGACATGGACAACTCATATTAAAGCTTTAAAAATACAAACCAGAAACATTAATTTTAATATTCAACTTATCTTTAAAAGGACAATGTAAGTTCATTTAAAAAAATTTAACTTAAAAACTTCCTTTATTAAGAATTTTCAAAACAGGTTCATGAATATATTCTAACCAAAAAAAAAAAAAAGGCAGACCTATTTGCAAGTTATTTAGACTGTTTAGAAAAACACATTTAGCTTTAGACTCACATCAACTGTGTAGTTTTTTTTAAAAAAGTAACAAAATATAGAGAAATAATTCATACATGAAGACATAAAATTAAATTACTGCTTGTTTGGCTCTTGAAAGTAATAAAGGGAAAAACACATGTAAGGGCTCCAGCACTTTCCATTCTTTCTAAAATCAGGAAGCACTCGTGGAGTCTTACAAAGAGTAGAAGTCAACTTCTTTAAGATTTCATGTATTATATACAATTTAAGGCTTCTTCTGTATACCTTGCAATCTCAGCTTTAAGTCTCCCAATTTCTTCAGTTAACTGTTGAATACGCTTAGTATGAACTTCCTTTTCAGAAAGGAGCTTCCGATATTCTTCAGTATCTGGATCTTTCTGTTGACTTATTAGATGCTAAAACAGCAAAAATGCATAACATGGTCTTACAGGTTTGCCAAACTAATGTATAATAAAATAATAGAGCATCTAATTATGTTTACATTGGGTATCTTGCATACAAAATGATGAAGCACCAAACTACAATATACTTAAGATTAAAGCTTTAGTTGTTTAGCTAAAAAGTCTAACCAAAATAAAGAGAAAATAGAGTAAATGTTATTAACTATTCATTATATTTTCATAGTTGCAAAACATTTCAGTATAGTTACAATGGAACCAAATAATAGAATCCAAAAATCTATAAGCTTTTAATATTAAACAATTTCATTAAAGTGACATTTATAAGAAAAAAAGCTTATATTACAATCCAAACAAAAATATAAAAATAATTCTAAATGTAAGTGACTACATCAGCCAAGAAGGAAAGCAACACAATAGAAATATATCTAGATTTGTGTAGGTCACCCTCCTTGACTTTTCAGATTGCTTGTGTGATTAAAAAAAAGGAATGAATGGGCTCTTAAATTCTACAGTCATATTCAGATAATAATGGTTTCCATTCTAGAGCGTTTTGGGGTGAATTGCTTTACGCTTATTATTTAACTTTTGTAACATGAAAAGTGATTATTATGTCATTTTTACAAATGAAGAAAATGGGCTCAGAGAAACTCTCACAACTCATGTAACTAGTGTGTGTGGCACGGCACACATTTACCCTATTACTTAAATCAACATGTTTCCATGTTTCAGAATGGGTTTAACTGCATTTACCTGGTTACGGGCTTTCCAACGTTTGACATCTTCTTCCAATAACTTCTTCTCTGCTTGCAGCATACCGCTTTTCTCACTCAGCTCAGCATTTGCTTCTTGTAAGGGTAAAATATCTAACTCCAGTTTCCTCACCTAAAAATGTGCCAGTATTTTTTAATACGCAATGTAAAAATTCCTACATAATATTACTGAAAATAACATGCCTTTACTTTTGAATAGTCAGTTACAAACCTTTGCTTGCATCTGCTGCAGATCCTGTTCTAGCCTCTCCTTTTCTTCTCTTAGCATCTTATTGGTCTCCATAACTACATTCATTGTTTCGGTTTTCTTCATCAGTTCTTCATGCTGGGCCATTGTTTTTGCAGTTACCTAAAGATTTCAAGCACATGTATATATACGCCAACATCTAACAACAGGTGAAGATCTATCTTTTCCTACCAGTTCTAATCATTCCTACAAAAAGGGTTTAAATGTCAACTTTTAAAAATAAATTTGTGAAAGTTTTACATCTTTTTCTGTGATACGTACTAATTATAGAGTTTAAACAGATGCAAGAAATTATAAAGATAAAAGCAAAAAGATATCACAAATCCCACCAACAAATAATCCATTTTACCATTAGGTAAGAACATCAATCCACATCTCTTTCCAAAGCCATACTTTTTGCTGTACTGAATTTAATAGTTCTAAAATAATGTTATCTTGGCCCTATTTTTTGCCCCTTGTACAGAAATTCTTTTTCATTTTATTCAGTTGTTTCATCACTTGTTTTGAGCAATTTTATCGAATATTTGTTTGTCAAGAAATTTTTTCCTCTTCTCATTGGGTGTAATTATCCATCTTTTGCACGTTACTTTATTCCCTCACCATTTTTAAAGCTAAGGCTCATGGCTGGCATGCTAGTTTCACACTGCATTCTATGATTTTGAAATAATGTATGTTACTTCTTGAATCTCTTCTGACTGCAAGTCAGAGCTGGTTCTTCCCCCTCTGAACTTGCTTGTGGGTTGGACATTTTCTAGTATTATTTGCCTTTCTATAGGCCCAGGGAACAGCAAAAAGAAGAGACTGAGAGAATATGCAGGCTTTCTTAGCAACTCTGGTTTTCCCCATTTCTCCAAGTGTTAACTCCATTAAATTAGAAGGTCTGTTTATTATTTCCATGATGAGATATATTTGAATTTGGATTGTTTCTCAAGAGAATGTAATTCTGGAACTTCTGATTTGTCTGAAAACATAAATCTCATAATTCTAATTATTCACTTTCCCCTGTTTCAATGGTTTCTCTCTAGCAGTCATTCCAACTATTAGTTAAAAGATAAGTGATTAAAAGTCTTAACTTCCTTCCAGATATGGGGTTATATTATTGCATCTCCTCATGCAATAGATATACAAGAAGTATCTGGCTCGTAATGAGGATTAAAGAATCAGACTTGTGCCGCAACTATCCATTCACTATAGTATCTTCTTTTCCTTTCTTTGATTGAAAGTTTTTACTATTTTTTTGCTTCTTTGATGAGGAAGAAATATTCTGTAGCAATTTCAATCCATCGCGTTATCCCAGAATGACCATACTGACGTACATGACAGCTATAACAATTAAGGTAATTGATATTTATTAAGAATTCATTATGCACCAGGCATGATTGTGAATGCTTCATGTGCACTAGCTCACTTAATCCTCAATATTACAGATGAGGAAATTTAAGAGCAGGGAAGTTAAGCAACGTACCGAAGGCACATGTCTAATGGTAGGCAGTCTGGTTACTTCTGGTCTCTTATCGCTAAACTGTATCAATATCCAATAACGTTTAATGAATTTACAGGTTTAGAAAAAATGCTCATTTCAAATGAAATTTTATGTTACAAGAAACTAAAACAAGCCTTTCTCTTGATTTCACCAATAATTTCTAAAGCCTGAGGACATACCTGGACTTTCTCCCGTTCAGCATTGAGACTATCCTGCAGCTCCTGCAGTTCTCTTTCTAAAAGTTCAACCCGTTGTCGATAACGCAGACTCTCAACCTGAGCCACCTCAAACCTCGTTTCAGCAATTTCTTTTTCTCGTCGTATAAATCTACAAGAATACATCACATTTTATTTAAATTAAAATAACAATAGCATAACATTTCAAAACTTGGGTAATTTTTAAGATGACAAGATCTATTTACTTTAATAACTATTTTTACATAATGTTTTCATTAACAAATAATGAGATATACTTTTTATTATAGTGTCCTTAAAAATGTAAATTTCTTTTTTTTCTATTACGTTTTCTTAAAAAAGATTTTTATTAAAATACGGCTAACATATATTATATTAGTTTCAGCTGTACACCAGTTATTCAACATTTATAGACCTAAAGAAGTGATCACCATAAGTCCAGCAACCACCTGATACTGTAAAATGCTATCACATAGGAATGTATATCTTTAAAATGATCTGAAAGGCCTTTAGTTTTCCAAAGAAACCAAATTCTTACTTTCAGATTCGATTTAAAGTTATTTACATATATCTAAATGTCAGAAGTGATCACTAATTGGGTGGTAGTGGGTTTCTTGGCCAATAAGAGACAAAATAAGCTTTGTACCTAAATTGCTCATTATTTCCACTTCTCTAATTTATACATTTGTAGTTTCATCTCATAGTTGATATACCATAGAAGTAAAACATTAAGAACATTTCAAGTTACCTGAGAATTTCTAAAATTTGTTCTTGAGATTTTCCTTCTTCACTGAAAGACACATTCAATGGACCTTGTACCCCTTCCTTCACAGAGGCAACGACCTTATCACTTAATTTTTCAATCTGATCGTGAAGTAATCTGTTTTGTTTCTCCAGATCTTCACAGCGAGACACACATTTGGAAACTTCATCCTGTAAAAGAGTTTGTCATGAAACAGATTTTCCTATGTACATTAAAACAACACACAAACCTTTCAGTCCTCCAGAATATTCTATTATGATATACGATAATACCTTTAACACTCTCTCTCTTTCCTCCCAAGATGCTTTACACTCCAACAACTGTGACTCCGCTTTCTGGGTTGTTTCTTCCAAATGCTGACGAACTGATGCCATTTTGGAAACCTGTTCCTTGGCAGCTTGTAGAGCTTCAACATCAGCAGCGTGTAGCATCAACTCTCTCTCATACTTATTCTGAGCTTCCACAGCTATTTTAGCCTGTAAGAAGTTATTCCATTGACACAAAAGATTAAAAATCTACAAAGCTGGTTTGTACAAAAGATGCACATTGTGTTACTTAAAAGTGAGGATAATCTAAATGCACCGAAATAGGAGAATAATTAAAAGCTATGCTATTATCTATTTGATGAAATGTTAAACAACTATTCTAAATGAAACATGAAGATTATGAAATAATCTGGAACACACTATAAAATATAGGCTAAATATAACTTAGTTATGTAAAATACATATACACACGAAAATTTAGCACAAAGAAAAATGAAAATAATTTATTTAAAAATTGAATTATGGATACATTCTCTAATTTTAATTTTCTAAAGTTACATTGTTAGGCAGTAAGACAAGGATAATTCATTTTTGTCTAAACTAGTTTTGAAGTATTCCCCCTGTGTTCCACTTTTAAAGTAATCATGATACATGTTATATACATGTAAATAATAAAGAATAACTAAATGAATGCCTATTAATATACTACTAAACTTAAAAATGAGATTACTCATATTCTTACAGATATTCCTTTCCCATTCTACCATTTCAATAATCTCCATTCCCCTGAATTATGTTTTATCATTTCTTGTTCATAAAAATTATAAAAAGTTTGATCACATATGAGTGTGGGCGCGTGTATTTATATACTTAAAATAAATAATGTGGTTTTGCATTTTTAATGCCTTATAAAAAGTGGTATATAAAAACCTATAAGCCCAGTAATACATTAAAATGTTTTCAAGGGGTCCTTGTTTTGCTAAGGGTTACCTCTATCTTGTCTATGACAGAACTAGTAAAGGACCTCAATTGTTAAAAAAAAAAGGGGGGGGGTTTGAAAATGAGAGCAAATATACATTTACTCTCCTACTCCTACCTTTTTATTTTTTTTCCATTTGTCAAGATTGCTTTGTTAATGGATAATGCACTATTTACATTAGCTTTCGTCTGTACTTCTCAACTGATCTTAGTCCTAGTTCCACAAGAGTAGAAATAATCTTGTATTTCTGTAAAGGTCACCAACCTCCAAAATGCATTAATATACTCAAAAAACTTCCCTAAAAATCAAAGCTCATTTATCAATAACTGGCTGTGAGAGTAGTACTTACTTGCTCCTGACAGTCACGTCTGGCTTGCTGTTCATTACTCAGAGCTGTGCTTGCTCTCTGAAGAGCTTCTTGCACTTCATTCTGAACACTATTAAGTGTTTTCTTTAACTCAGATACCTAAATTAGAAGAACAAGATTAAAACCAGAGTTAATTGCAAACTTAACTTTAAAAATACTGAAGACATTTTAAAAATCCTATTTAGCTCAAAGGGACTCTTTACTAAATTTAAAATAATTGTGCTACACAAATTTTGCAGGTCGACATTTCCTCCCTGTTAATATTTGCGAAAATCAGTTCTCAGGCAGAGGCTTCTAAAAAGCCGCACTGATCCCTACTTCCTTAAAGTAGTCTATAATATTCGAAAGAAATACATACAGAGTAAAACATAAAACTAAATTGCTGGGTATGTGTTCAACCAACATCTGTTGAGGTGTACTGAATGGTAACTAATGAGATACTTAAAAAATCAAATCCTTAACACAATGAAAAAAGGACTGATATGGTTAATGACCTAATTTACCTGTTGTTCCATGCTTTCTATGGCTTTTCTCTTGTCATCCTGAAGTTCCTGTTTTTCCTTCTCTACTTCCATCAACTTCTTTTCCAACTGTGTCTGAAACTCAGCTGACTCTTTTAAACGAACTTCAATATTCTTATGTACTTCTTCTGTTACCTTCATCAACATCCAAACAGTAGGATAAAAGTTATACACATTTAAAATTATATAATTACTTTCTCGAAATCTGAACTAAATTTGTAAAGTACTAAAATTAATGTTTGCCTGTATTTAAAAAAATTCATCAAATGCTGATTAAGAGTTAAAAAACATTTAAAATTATAAGCATAAGCATAATTTACCTATTAACTTGGCTACTGGCCATTTTTTCTTTTGAAGTGAAATTTCCAATTCTCATTTCTCCCTCAATCCTCATATCCACTTGCCTAAAATCTGTCCATTTTACTACTGAAAGGATTTTCCCTCTACATATTTTGATTCCTATGATGCTAACCACAAAAGGATCTTCTAAAACTGTGGCCCTGGACTATAGTTATAGCCTCCAAATGAACTTGGTATCCTTCAATCTACTATATTAATCTTTCTAATTAAAACATTCTAGCTATTATATTTTGGGAAAAAAAATCAATGGCTGTTAATAATCTTACAAAATATGACATTCAAAACATTTCATATTTGATTCCTGAAATTATGATTATATTCCTCACTACTTAGCTTCACAAATCCAACACTCTAGCCAAACTTATATGAAGCCTTTTTATCTTGGCTGAGGGTTCCTGCTATAAGGAATAACTTTCTATCTTTGACTGTCCAAATGATTCTTTCAAGGCTGTGCACAATGCCATTTCTTTTGTATAGCCGTGCATACTCAGAAGACAAACATCCTCACCTACCTCCCACTCACATTTGATCTGTTCCCTTCCTACAACAATTAAATACTCTGTTTTATGAATTTTGTGGGCTGTTTTTATCTGGCTTACTAAATTCAAACACTTTAAAAAAGTAAATGTAATGATGTCAGTCCAACTCACCCTTAATACAGTGCCTTACATCCTGCAGGCTCCTAATTAAAATAAAGTTAATAAGTATACATTCAAATTGAATTTAAAATCATATATACCTGCTTTTCCTTGTTAAGGGATTCTTCCAAACTAGTAACCATTGCTCGATACTGTTCCACATTACTCGTACTTGTTTTGAGTCTTTCCTTCAAATCATTCACCTGCTCTTCTGCCTGCCTTAGTTGACTCAGAAGATCATCCACATCTTCTTTGTTGTTGGGCTGACCTAAAAAATTTAACAATTTTCCTAAAATTAACATTTTAAATGATATTAGAGATGACTTATCAAAGAGTTTGTGAAATTAGGATTAAGGCTCAAATGTAGAAGCACTTAATTATCTACGAAGTATAACTCAACCCATGCTGAATACCAAAATAAAAATATAATTTTGTTGGTTTATTTCTTCCAGAAAAAAAAAATCAAATATTTGAAATCTGCTGTTAGAAATATCAAGAAAAAGATATTTAGAAGAATATCAACTATTTCCACTCAATTGAACAGCTACTTGAAGGAATTACCAGATTTTTAATTTATTATTTAAACACTGTTTACTCTAAAACATCAAATCTTAAATTTAGACCAATTTTCAATCTAAAATCTAAGGAAAAGGAATAAATTGCAGATTGAAAAGGATATTTATATATCAATAAAAAAAGACTTGATAATTATATATACTGCATGTATGATACATATTTACATACAAATATACATACATACATACACATATATACACACATACATAAACAATTATATTTTTAAATTTATCTTCTATTAAGAAATAAAACCATGTAGAAATATCTGGATACAAAGCCTTTGCATTTGAAATGGTGTATTCTCAAAGAAAAACCATAATCTAATGAAATAAATCTTTTATCAGAGGTTATCAATGAGCAAAGATTGAGAATAAGAGACACCAAACAAATCAATTATTTTTGCAAGTGAGCCTTATCATTACAGAGTTAACAAGTAACCTCATTTCAACAGGGAGTTTAAGATTCAAATATTAGACCTCCTAGAAACATTTTTAAAATATCAATAAATGGTTTCATCAATTGAAAAACTAAGAGCATACCTTGGTCAGATACCATGCAGAACTATTCTGAATCTTCCAAGTCTGCAAATTTATTGATTTAGGCCTAAAATGGAGTTTTACTATAAGAAGAGCAAAAGGAGTTTTACTAAATTTTACTGAATTTATTAATTCAGGTCTAAAATGGAGTCTTACTATATGAAGAGCAAAAGTTTTTTTTTTTCTTTTGCTAGTATCTAGTTATTACCTTTACCCGTCCTCTGTGAGGACTGAGAAGCAAGCTGGACTTCCATATTGCTGAGGTGCTGTTTCAAAGCAGCAGTTTCCTTTTGGGCATTTTTTAATAATTCTTTTGTGTTAAGATGAAGATTTGTCTCAGTATCCAGCTGTCTCTTTGTATCTAAAAGTTGAACCTATAAGAAAAAAAATACACTAATCTTACAAACATAACTTTTAGGTTCTTAAATCACTAGAGGTTCATCTTTTCAGAGAGCTTTAAAACTCTGGCCAAGATAGAGAAGGAGAAACCCGATTTACCAAATTTATCTTTGAAACAACCAAAAACCACCCACAAACAAACAAACAAACAAACAAACAGAAATAGATGTAAAACATCAAACAATTTCATAATTGTGGGTTGATAGGAAACTAGAGGCGAGCCCTACAATGGCCCTAACTTACTAAGAGTGTCCAGGCTATCGCACAGGATAAAGGAAATGAGGCAGAGACCAGCAGACTCTCTGAATCGAGAACACAGAACTGAGAGTATAAGATTATATGAGCTCGAATTCATAAAACAGACTCTCAGAGAGAAGACTGCTGCATGGATAAGGGTACCCTGGAGATTAGCAGAAGATCCCTCTTAAATACCCAGCAAAACAGTGACCAATGTACGTATGTGAAATTACCCCAGACAGGGTAAATCATCATCCAAAGAGACTGGAGTGAAGAATGTATGGAGCTCCCAGAGTTTGGAATAATGCCTGTTCCCAGACTGAAAACACACTGGAACCAGTACTCAGGAAGGTCTCGCCTCAGCAATAGGGAATGATTAGTTCTGTACTGAGCACTGCTTTGGGCCTGGCTAATGATAAAAAGCAAGACTTAAGAGAACTGAACTCTTTTCAATTAATTTTACCACATCCCAGAACGAAGTTCAAGATTTATAGGAATACAAAAATATCTAGCACCCAACAGGATAAAACTCACAATGTACTGTGCCCAGTAAAAATTACTAGGCATACAAAGAGGCAAGAAAAACTTGAATTTGTAAGAAGTTTTTTCAAAACCATGCTTCGACATGAGATGGTAGCATATCCACACATCAGCTTAATTTTTGAACATAAACAAATCTACAGAAATTCAGAAAACTGACAGACTCACATCTAAATTTCTAGTCAGTGTATGCCTTTGTTCCACTTCATTTTCCAACTTCTTTTTTAGATGCGATATCTCATGTTCCAATTTTTCTATCTGGCTACTAAGTCTTTGTTTGGTTTCTGTTTCAGATCGCTCTAGTATTCCCTAAGGATTAAAAAAAAGATCTTTGGTTATACTTAAGAAAAAAGTCAAAAAAGCAATACAAAGAAAATTAAAGGCTACAGGGGATTATGGAATTACGATTCATTTCTACATGAAATTAAGATCTATAACATTTACCAAGAAAGTTATTTTGATATTTTACATACTAAAACATCTACTACTTAGTAGGGAAAAAAGAAAAACATAGTAAGTCACTCAGCTCTCTTCAAGTTTAAAGAAAAAAAAAAAAATCCAAAATTTAAACTTGTAAACATTTAAACTGCACAGGACTCTGTAAATAAAGACCTGAAGATCAAAACTGCCAAGTGCATGAATTCAATCAGGTCTCTTTCAATGCTTTATTTGGAATTCTGACATGTCTTAATAAACCTCAAAATTCAATGACCATCATTATATACAATAAAAATGACAGGTACAATTTTCTAATTAAGGAAACTGAGAACATATAATGTTAAAACTAGTTAAATTTAACTTAGAAATTTTATTTCTCTATATGCCTTATTTGGTTACCTGAATTGTTTGCAGATTAGTCAGCAGCAAGTTTTGCCCTCTTTGTTCAGCTAACAAAGATTCTCTTTGCTGAGAAAGACGAACTTCTGACAATTTAAGCATTTCCTTTTCCTTTTTCAAATTTTCTGCTCTTACCTTGAGGCAAATACAAATGCAAGAAAAAAATGTTGGAAAACTGTGTGTCAAATGTAGTAATACCATTATAAAATTAAAATGATCTTTCATTACTACATATTTCTTAATGCTAGAGACTATATATTTCCATTGTGTAAGAAAATATAACTTAGTTTCATGTGTTGTAATATGAAGCAAAAATTTGGAACACCAATGGATCAAAGAAAAATTTTGCAAGTACCACAAATACTTATGATTTCTTTGTTGTAACCAATCAGACTTTAAAACAAAAAAAATCTAAAATAGCAGAGTAAAAAAAAAAATTGCAAAATTATGCAAGTATTAGAATGTAGCAGCAGATGTCAAATGATAATGTACATCTGAAAATTATATAATTGTATTAACCAATGTTACCCCAATGAACTTAATGGAAAAAAAAAAAAGAGAATGTAGCTTGGATACTATTTGAGAGTCTTGACTGATCTTTTTAAACTTTTTTCCCCAAAAAGAGTACACTGAGTGCGAGGATATTAAAAATTAATATCCTCAAAGAATTCATATTTATGATTCATGCCTACCAAGCATAAAACTAACTCCAGCAGTTTGAAAAAGTGCTATTGTCCATTCTCCATAAAGGAGTAGGAGCAAGATAAAAATGTAAGAATTAAGCTAATAGACTTTGAAAACCTAGTTTTAAGTCTCAATCACTTATGAGTGCCCCAAAATAGGATAATTACTTAGTTTTTGAGTCTGTTTCTCAACAAATAAAGTGGGGGACAACGTCACCTAGCTCATAAACAGCAATCAAAAGTTGAGAGTGATAATTTCATAAAAAAGCAAAATACTACAAAAAAATTAGTCATCAATGAATTCTAATTCTATTTATAGTTAAAAGTACTGTCAATTTCTGAGACATTTATATTCTTGCTGAAATTCAGGAAAATAATTCAATGCTAATGAAACTTGGTCATCGAAGACAATAAAAATGAGTAAGAATGGATGAAATATTCATTTTTCTTTGTTGTAACTAGAAAAAGAGTGACTTACAAATTTATTTTGAAATGGAAGATGTGTAAGGAACTCAGTTCAGAAAAACTTCCTATCTCTTCAGTTTTAATAGAAATAATCACCTAGCTGATGCAGAGCTGGATAAAACCGTCAACAAAGTGGTGGTTAGGGGCACTGACAGCTACACAGTTAAAAATCCACATATAACTTAAGTCTGCCCTCCACATAGAGATTCCCAACCTCAGCTGAAACTAGAGTTGACCTTTGAAGAACACGGGTTTTAACTGCACAGGTTTACTTATACCAGATCCACTTATATGCAGATTCATGGATAAGAAAATCTTATTACTTTGTAATAAAGACTTGTAATACACACAAACAGCTCAAATTAACTATGTTATATCAACCAGTAAAACCAAAGTTATAACTAAGAAACAAAGGTTAAATGCAATTTATAATGTAGTCAGATGAGAGAAATTGGTCTCACTTCTGCAACAGCTAGCTTTTCGTTTGCTCCTCTCAAATCTTGCGTCATTGTATTGATGATCTGTTCCTGCTTTTGAGTGGTTGCAGTGAGCTTCTGATTTCTCTCATGTAGGGATGTTATTTCTCGGCGATATCCTTCAACATTATCTTGTAACATTTCATAACTTACATGAAAAAAAATAATTCCAATTGAAATACTAGCTTAATTCCTTAAAAAGTTTCACAATAGATTAAGAAAACAGTGGCTTTTGTAATGTAACGTCTCCATAATTTTTTCTAAACTCCAAAATTAGCAGTTAAATTCAAATTCTAAATAAGCACAGTATTTCACGCTGAATTAACTTTTTAATCTTACTCACTTACAAGAATTTTAGTTATATCCAAAATAATACCAATACAATGCTGATACACCAGATACCTGCCACAATGCAGTATGCAATCTAAGATATTTAAAAATGATTAGTGATGGATTTTTGCCAATTCTTTTTTCTGCTGTAACTCTTCACTGTATTTTCTTATATGATTGGAAGCTTAAAAAATGGCTAGCTAGAGCTATCAACATAGGGAGAAAAGATCTTTTTATTTCAGGTATCAAACTTAGAATGTATAGAGATAACTGCTTGCCATATCCTCACAAAAACATAGTTTTATCATGTAGCAGGCATACCTTATTTTATTGTGCTTCATAGATACTGCATTTTCATAACTATCAAGACCAGACCTTTCACCAGCAAAAGGACTGAATTGTGGAAGGCTCAAATGATGGTTAGCATTTTTTTAGCAATAAAGTATTTGATTAAGGTATGTACATTTTTTAGATGTACTACTGCACACTTAATACACTATAGTATACTGCAAACATATGTACTGGGAAACCAAAAAATTCATGTCACTTGCTTTATTGCAGAATCTGTTTTATCACAGTGGTCTGGAACTGAACCCAGTCTCTCCAAGGTGTGCTGGTGAACATAAAAATAAATTTTGTCCTTACTTATTAAACTAACGGCATCCAATTGATCTAGTAACAATGATGTGATAAAATTTACTATTATTCCTTTGTAAGTGACCAAGAAAGTGAATTTTCCCTTAACTATCTCGTACTTGCTTCTCTTCTACCTAGAAAAGGCTGAATGGAATTTGTTCACGCTCCCCTCACCTTTTGGTACACTCAATGATTAAGTCTTTCAATCTCAGGAAGGAAAACTAGCAGCATTCCTCACATGAACTTCAACTTTAAATAACTGCATGGACTTCTTAGCAATGCCCAAGAGAATCATTAACCAATATTAAAAATGAACCCCCACAGATACTCATCTGAACTATACAAATTAACCCTTGAATTTGGTTCATTTGAATACTGAAGTATACCATTTAGACTTGATTTTTGAACAAAAGAAAATTTACCGTTTAGAGGCAAAATCTAGCTGGGTAGAAATTTTGGTGTTTTGTGATCGCAAATCTGTGACTTGCTCCTGAAGTTTTTCAAGCTGTTCGTTTTGTATTTTTTCATTATCTGCCTTTTCTTTTTTGTAGTTTTCGAAAATTTCCTGCAACTAAATATTATAAAGATTTTTAGAAAATGATCCTCTGTTCTCCTGAAAAACCTAACCCAAGATAAACATATAAAGGGTCATCTTTACCTGTTTAAGGGCAGCCTTGGCTTCTATAGCCTCTGCTGACTCAATTAGGGGTACTGGAGCAGGAGTGGAAACAGTCTGTGATGTACTTGAACGTTTTGGAGTTGACATAAGAGAAATATCTTCTAAGCCTGACGCTTCAAAAATGTAAAAAGACTGATATAACATTTGCAAATACATTATTACCAAAATCAACAAGCTAGACTATATGAAATCATAAGGTTATAGAAATTATGAAACAAGAAATCTACTAAATCAACTATCATTTCTGGTTTCTGATTAGATATATTTGCAAGTTAAATGTTCAAACAAAACATAACCAAAAAAATATCATAATTCATTGATTCTAAGATGCATCCTTTTCAACAATGAAAAGCATTTCTTCTTTCTAAATAATACCTAAAACAATGATGTGCTTTAGAATTGATGACCTGTTATGATCTACTATAAATCTTCATTTGAAGTGTGCACACTGCTAATATTGCAAAATCCATTCCCTAGTACACATTTCAGAAAAATTTCCCCAAAATATTGGAAACTTTTCAGATAACATACAAAAACCTACCTTGTAAAGGAATGACAACTCCTGTTGTTTGTGACAACAAAATACGGTACATATCACGCTGACGAACTATAGAATCGACAAGCTGCATTTGGTGTTGACGTGACTCACGGAGTTGTTCCAATTCAGTGAGGGCACTCTCAAGTTTGAGCTGAAGCTCGGTGATTCTGCAGGAAAAATCATCAGTCTATTTCATAGGACTGAGATTAAGAGGCAGTTATAATTTCTACTGTAAACTGACTAAGTATTTTAACATCTAACAGTAAGCATAGTATTTCCATCTCTCTTATCCTTTCTTCTGATGATAGTTTAAGAACCACTTTTAAAACCGCCACTATAGAGGCTTGGGCACTCACTACTGTCATATGAAAAATTTGTTTTCAAAAATTAAACCAATCCAGTCAGTCCAAACTCATCTTCTCGCATTCAAAGCCATTCCTCCTCCTCTAACACAAAACATTTTTTGAAAAAATTCTTTACTCTGCTTAATTCTTGCATATCTTCTCCATGTAGTCTGGCCTGTTGCTTAAAATCTAGGCTAGGTCCTCCACCTCTACGCTCCCACAGGTAGGCTTTTATCTATTATATCACTAATCATGCCGAACTAAAAGTACCTACTTATTTATCTATCTTATTATGGAGCTTATCCACAAACTTGAATTTTTTTTTTTTGCTATTATTGCTCAATTTTTTTTCTCTCCTAAATCACTATATTCTCAGCATCCATCACTGTTAGGGGGTGCATGATAAGTTTTTAACAAATGTTTGCTAAACTAACCGAAGTAGTCAATAGCTTACTTGGATGAAGTTGTTTCTTGTTCTTCTCTTTCTCTGGTTTCCCCAAGTTCTCTAAGAGCCACTAAAAGACGTTGATTTTGCTGTTGAAGCTCTTCAATATTTCTGTAAGATACTAGATGCTGTGATATTACTTCAGATGAACTGCTTATATCAGCAGAGCTTACTTCCTCATCACGAATTACATGGTTACCCCTTGCTTCTTCAAGTTCCATCAAAAGCACTCTAATCTGAAAACAAAGTTTTAGTATGTTATCGCATGGTACTTTGATTCTAGAAATGTTCAGAAGAAAATGGAAATTTCAAATGAAAATATTACTTTTATAAACACCATTAAGTTATCCTAAAAAACCATCAAACATATCACTTTAGATATTAAAACCTAAATAAAGGAAATGGTAATGGAAAAAATTTTTCATTTATATAAAAGTGTGTAATGAGGGCTGCTATTTTAAAAAGCAGCCAAATTACAAGTCCAGAAGCATGGCTCAATTTCTATAAAACAATGGCCGAATAAAACACACAGAAATAGGTACCTATTAGATGTACATGTGTATGTTTGCACATATTGTATGATGGGGCAGAAGGAGAACATGGACAATAGATTTTAATTCCACTTATGTGGAATTTTTATGTATTTTGTTATGTGTGTAGACCCACAAATAAAAATTAGGGTAAAAATACAAGAACAAAAAATAGATGCATATGGCATGTTTTTAAATCAGTAAAAACAAAGAACGCCTACATATGTTTTTATATGCTCACGTGTTTGTATATAGAAGAAAGAATACACAGTAGTCTGTTTTTTGATTACACTCTGGAACTTGATCAGGAGGAAGAACTTTTACTTATCTTTGAAATATTTCATTTATTACAACCACTACCTATAATTTGAAAATTTATCAAACACTTAAAAAAAAAAAGGAAGGGCTATGGAAAAACAATAACTAGGCTGCAATTCTGCTAGAGCAGTATTCCTAATTGATGAGAATTTCATCTGTTTTCTCTTAGATACCTGCAAACGGATTCAAACATTACTGGGATGTCAGTTTAGGAAAAAAACAGAGAAAGAAAAAAATTCTAACCTGTTGTGAAAGATCTTTTATTTGTATTTCCATTCTCTGATTGTCTCTTTCAAGGACAGATGAATGTTTGTTCGCTTTATCGGTGTCCTCCTGCAATCGCTGAATCTCCTTTAAAATGTATATACAAGTGAAAATTCTGTATTTCTTTCTAAGATCTATGCTCAAACAGTAGTCCCCAGAAATTCTTTATAAATATGAACACATGTATATAATATCTCAAAGACTGATCATCATAATGCTCATCACTATAAGAAAATGATGGGGAATATGCCACTTCCCCCTAATTAACTGTCAATTGCAATCTTAGAGCCACACCAAATTCATAGTATTATCAAACGACGACACACAAATAATCTCAAAAGTTTTGTTACTAAGATAAAAACAAAGGACTACATTACAATAACAATCATTATTACACTGGTTCTAGAAATAAACATCAAATAAGTAAAAAAATGTCGGGTAAGATGCATAAAAGTTGATTTTATAAAGAATGCATTAGGAATGAATTCTAGAGAAGCAGTAGCCAATGTCACAAGGCTGTTAAAAAAAAAGATAGCATATGCAGTGCTTTGCAAAATTTTGCATCACAAGTACTATCAGGGATTTGGAGGGACAGTTTTAGGGAGTCTGATATAAGCACAAAATAGCTTTGAAATCTTATGTTTTATCTCAAATTCTTACAAATTTTGCTTAATATGTTGTTTTCACATAAAAATGTCTTAAATACTATTCCAGTAAAAGATGAATCATATTTATCCTAGTGTTTCAAGTATCCTTGATCATACTGCCCCCTAAAGTATGCATAAACTAATTTCAGTAGGAAAAAGTATGTGACAAAACGAAGCAGGTGAATATTCATGAAGGATGGCAATGATAAAAATCTACTGAGCATAATATGGGACTGAGATGCCAAGGAAATTATTTGGCTGTAAAACCTTAAAAATCTAACAAATGAGCATCACAGAATCTAGACTGAAGGACACATAATATATGTTATGTACAGAAGATTCAGCTAAAAAAAAGACAGGAATTATCTTTAAATCTTTTGGCAGTTATAAAAGAAGTATTCCCTCTACCTCGCTATGCCCTTCGGACAATAAACTCCAGGCAATACGCTCCTTTTCAACAGTGAGAAAATCAAGAAGATCTAATTAGATCCAAGAAACCTCTTTTCAAACCACACAAGGGGAAGTGGGTATCACAAAGCCAATACTCTGTCAAGGCAAGACTGCTGGCCATCATTTGATTCAGGAGAGACAACTGGATATAACATACCTTGATTCAAACTGATGCCTAAATTCTATTAGCAATAACAACAAAAGTTTAAGTTTAAATTAAGGTACAACTTATTTATACTATTTATAAAAAAAAAGAAAGGGGGGAAGAGAAGAAGGGAGAGAGAAAGGAAGGAAATGAAATTGATGAGTTTAGAATGGCAGATACAAATTGATTTAACTCAATTTTCTCGAAAAACGTGTTAAATAAATCTTGAGTTTTCAGTGATATACTCTAAAAGCAAAAGTATCTGAGTGTAAATACTCTTAGTCATTATTTATTAAAAAGGAATCTTAACAGATGAAAGATATTTATGAATTTCCTTGGTACTTCTAACATGCAAAGGAACAATAACAAAATAATGTATATAAAGATTTGCCAAACTGTCAAATGGTTCTTTCCTGTGAACAATATTATCAGTTCTAGACAGACTATCAGAAGTGTCTGACAAAGAATGGCTATGCTAAATTTAGGAGAGTTCTTTCACAAAGAGAGATTGTTATTAATTTGAATAGTGGCTACTTATCATCTGCTATAGAGCCCTACAGACCATATCCCAAATGTCTTAAAAGTCAGTCTCACAATTTTAGCTGAATAAAGGTAGAGCATTTTATAATTATAGGTGTCTCATAATGCAATAACAAACTTCACTGAAAAAGCATATTTAGCTCTTTTTCTATTCAAATACTTAAAACTACCTAGTAAATCATTTCTCATATGTATTTTCCCACAGCTAAAATTTAGGAATGGAACTAACCTTCATAGCTTGTTCAAGTTTAACAGATAAACTTGCCACAGCTTTCTGTGCACGTTCATACTCCTCCCGCTGGCGTTTCAAAATTGGTGCTTTGGCTTCAACTTCTTTCACTATTTCATCTAAGTACTTATTAATTCTTTTGTTCTCTAGTTTCTCCAAAAGCAACTGATCCTGAGTTTCCACATAAGCATTATACAGCTGAAAGTAGAAGGGGGGTTGGTTCAAATCTAGGCATAACAGAAGTATATAATCTATCTTCAGAATAAACATCCATTAGCACTAACACACAGTGGAAATATTTATGTTACACAGAACCAAAAACCAAGAAAAGATTTCCCAGAATGACACATTACTCATCGGATGATTTTAAGAATAATTTTTCTGGGGTTTAAGTTTCAGAAATATCTGAACATTTTTGCTAAAGGAAAATAACAATATTTAAATACCATTCTTACCTCAGTTAATTTCATGCCTGGTTTCACTATCTTAGCTACGGCTGCTGCAGTAGGAGACATGGCTGCTAGCTCTTCTTCAGATAAGATGGCTCCTGTGCAAACACATAGGTATCTAGTATACTTTTGTAAAACTTCAAACTAAAGCCACTAAAATTTTTTCAAGTAAAAAGTGACACTTACTGTACATTACACATAAATTCCTATGAAAATTTAAAACTGACATCGAAGAGTCATATAACACAACCCAATTCTAAAAATCATGAAGAAACTACAATTCTGGAAATTGATACACAATTACATGTGCTCAAATCTGACAATACAGAAAAGATATATACAAAGTACTAAATTTTAAAGTAAAAGCAAGTTCCAATAATATAACTTGGAGTTTCCTATATCACAACATAACAGAAATACTTTTGGTGAAATTGACAACTATGTAGGAAAGTTCTAGTATTTCAAGCCACTAATAAGCATCTATTAATCCATACCTTTACGTTTTGTGGCAGAAAGCAGGTCATTTGCATTCTCTAATTCCTTCTCCAATTTCCCTATTTTCTCAAGCATTTCTTTCTCCATCTGATCTTTAGATGCCTCCACCTCTAGAAGATGATCTTGTATTGCCTTATTTGCTAAAAACATTTTTAAAGACAGATTATTCAAACACATAATTAAAATCATGGAATTTACAAAATGTAACAGAATGGTCATTTTTTTCCCTCGCCAGACAATATTAAATTTTAGAGAGGCTGTGGTTGACCCACTGAAAATTCTAGCTCTACTATAAATCCTGAAATGTCCTGGCCTGGTGAATCTATTTCTCCTTTTGATGTCTCCTATCCATGGGAAAAATAATGGAACTCAAATTATTAAAAAAGTGCTTCTAAATATCTTTTTAGTTTCAATTCTTTAGTCTAGAACATAGGAAATGACTGAAAAATATCATACCTAAATTACACTTCGAAAAAAGCAAAAACGTAAGAAAATCAAAGACTTTAAAATACAGTATGTATAGTTTTAAAAGTAAGGCTTATTTATGGAGTAAGAGTGTCCAAACTATAAACCCACATGTACTTTATGAAAGTAAACGTTTTCGAAAATGCCAGGAAATTTTTCTATTAGAAATCAGAATATATATAAGGTTATTAGATTAAAAAAAATAGGAAAACAATAGTTATCTATATTTTTAAATATAGTATTTGCTGAAAATATAATTTCAAATTACTTAATCCAAAGATCTTTCTTCTATACCAGAGTTTATCCCTATCCCTAATAAAATTAATCTGACATCTAAATCCAAAAATCTACACAAAGGTTTAAAAAAAAAAAAAAAAAAGCACCTTCTATCTAAAAACAAAATAACCTTCTCATAATAGAAAAGTTACCTTCTCCAGCTTCTTTCAAAAGTTTGTGTAGTTCATCCACTGCTCGGGTCAGTTCATTGCTTTTTGCCTCTGAGTCATCAGCAGCACTCTAAAATTTAATTTTAAAAAGTTACCAAATATCCAGTAATGTAACATTAGGACACTAAAATGGTGGGTAGGGTACCTACCTTGTATAGGTTAGAAAGTTTTATGTGAGCATTTAATTCATTGTGGAATTTCTCTTCCATACTGGCCTGTTGTTCCTTGGCCTGGAATAAAACAAAAAACAAAAAAAACAAAAAAAAAACAATTATAGCAGTGTCATTTGAATTGAATTTAGAATACTTATCAAATGCCAAGATAAAAACAATCCAGTTTTGTATAATAAAGAGATAAAATTAAACAGCAAAATTAAAATGAGTTTTCATGTTAAAGATGAATTACTTTAAGGATAAACTATTAATGATATTTTTACCTTAAAGTGGAACACTTAAACATTAAAATTAACCATACTCACTTTTTCTTTCAATATAGCATGTTATTCTTATATCTGATTCTAGCTATTTTAGTCTAGCTACATCATAGGAAAGTGTCCTATTTTATGGTGCCATGAAATAATTTTATAAAAGAATAGCTTCGTAAGTGCTTTAATGATTTTTTACAAAAGAGACATTTTAAAATGGTTACTACACCTCTTTCAGTTTGGTCAGCAGATCCTCTACATGCTTTTGAAGATTCTCGTTTGACGTTTTCAACCCATTCATCTGTTCTTCCATTCTAGAGACCTAGAAACAAAAAGCTGAATTAGGTTGAGGGAGAATGTTATATCAACTGATGTTATTTCGATATGAAGTTTAGCTGCCAAATAAAAACAAAATAATCCCTCATACCAAAAAAGCATTTTACAAGAAAATATGTATATTTAAGAAATGAAAAATAATAGCTCACAAAATGTTTGGATTTAGTTCATAAAACTTAACCACCACTTCTTAAATGTGTCTTCCTAAAGATACATCGTAAGACAATACTAGCATCAAAATTCATCATAGAATATCTGAAATTCTTTAAATAAAAAAATTGGTTAATTTCCAAGGCCACATGTTTACAGGTTGTGTCCTCCACATTTGACCACTAACCCTACAATATATTTACTTTGGTAGAACACTGAATACATTTTTAATAAACTGGCACACAAATATAAGTTGTAACCAGTATGAAGATACAATTTTATTAACGTACCTCCTCTTTTTTGTTTTCAAGATTACATTTAAGCTCTAGAATCTCATTTCCTTTTTCTCTCCCAAGAGCCAGAAGTTCATCAGTTTTGGTTTTCAATTCTGTATTCAGCCATGTATTCTGATTATGTAACAATTCCTTTTCTTGCTCCAAGCGTTTTTCTCGATACTAAAGAAATCCAAAAAAAAAAAAATTTATAGTGAAAGATAATATATAGTTATCCAAAAGATTTTGTCTGTAGCTAAGGAACACAAGTAGAATTTTACAAAAGAAATAAGTTATCTGCAAGGATTCTTAAGAGAAAACACAATTAAATAAGAAATACAAGCAAAGCAGTTCAAATAAAATCATCTTAATGCTTAATTCCCTGACATCAAGAAAAAAAAATACAGCTTTTAATTACTTAACCATAAGATAACTTATCTATACTTAGAATTTTAATTTAGGTGAGTTTTAAGCAAAACTGTATTTTGTACATTAAGAATTATTTACTTGCCTTAACGGAAACATCAGAAGCTTGAAGTTCATCCAATTTTAACTGAAGATCGCCCTTTGTTGTGTTACTTTCTTTAAGTTTTTCATTTAGACGTTTAACATCCTCTAGAAAGGTCAGAAGAGAATTTGAAAATAATGACTAATTATAGCTCAGGGGAACCAAATATCAAAACTGTAATCTCTAAAAATATAAACATTCAATACGAAGTAAGTAGTTCTTAACTGCTCTATTTTAATTTGCTCCTGCCATACTTAATCGCAAATTTAATTTTAACAAATAGATGATAAAAAACCCACATTCCTACGCCCAACCAAACATATAACTTATACAGGTTATTTTATTTTAAACGTATCTTGAGCTAAATATACAAAATTAACAGTAATCCTCCTGATATAAAACCAAAGGTCTATTAAAATTTCACAGCCATCTGTTAAGTTAAAAAAGCAACAATACATATAAAAACCCACTCAAAACAGCCATATAATATACATGCTTTCTTTTCATGTTCCTTGCATCAAAAATTCTTTTAATTTTACACTCACTAGGTGATCAACACCATTTACATATACTTTGAAGTAACTTCTTTTCTGAGACTGGAAAAGTATAGTTACTTAATTAAGTGTTACTGTATAGCAACAGTAAATATTTGAAAATTCTTCCTTTAATAAAAATAAAAATTTTCAGAACTCTTATAAGGAGTAACCAAAGAAACCTGCTTAAGAGACCATTAAACCGCTTAAGAGTCATGTTCACCTGGGTATGTCAACTGCATTCTATACTATGTTGTTTATGTATCTTACGTTCCTGCCTCCTAACTCCTTTAGACTTTTTAAATATGCGCTCTCCTCTTTGGTTCTTACACTGAATGCTTACGGATAACTTAACCAGCAAGGGTGTAAAAAATGGCAGCGTTTAGCCTATGTAAATGAACTTTTAAACTGATTCCAACATGCTATTATAATTCTGTAGTATCTTTGCATGTAAACCGTTGTTGGAATTATTACTTCTTTGAGATATTTGTCATTTGTATATTTATCTAGACACTTCCTTAAATCTTTGATAAAAATCTAAAGATAATTGAGTGGGAGAAATATAGGCTATTACTCTGAACTCTATTCTGAGCTATGATAAAGAAACACCATTAGAAATAGACTGTGGATTAATTCCTAACACTGGTAGAAAAGAAAAGTGAGAGTGGAGCTCTTCATACCTGTTAAATATTCAAGTTCTTGAGACAGCCTCTCATTGGTTCTAATTAAGTCTCTTTTCTCAGCTTCTAACTCTTCCTTCGTCCTTGTAAACTGGCTCTGTCATATAAAGGAATAAGCATAAATACATTTAAATAAGAAAATCAAGTGGATTGACCAATATAGGAACTTGAACATGGAATTGTCACTTTAGTTAACATCAGCTGTGGTTTAAAAATGATTGGTTTTCTTTCTCTTATAACTTATACATTATAAAGTATAAAAGTTTATCTATTTGCTCAATATTTCTGTTCATATTTTGGATTATTTAAATTTATTTTTCCCCAGGCTTACGAGAAAACTTCCTGTATCACTTTTTATCACTTGGAAGTGTCCTATTATGTAAACATGCCTTTGTAAGACATTTAATTTACTTCCAATTTTTGCTGTCATTACATTTACACTTTGGTTCAAATTATTTCTCAAGAAACATCCCTACAACTAGAATTATTTAAAATCCTTAACATATTTAAATCAAAATGCTTTGCAGCAAGACAATGGCAATTTATATGGTTTTCTTTGAGTTATCAGTGGCACTCTCAAGCCACCCATGCCAGAACTAAAGGTTGTTTTAAAAAAAAAAAAAAGAAGAAATCAATGTTAACACGAGGAAGGGAAAAATAATTACATTGCTGTTGTTTTATGTGAATTTTTCTGATAACAAGTAGGGTAACATTTCATTAGTCACTTGTGTAGCTTCCCATCTTTTTAAAATTCCTTTGCCATTTCACCCTTGAATGCTTTTTTTTATTCTTTGAAAGTGCTCAGGTATTAAGGATATAAACAGTAATATTTTTTATTGAAAAGAACTTTAATGGTTTATTTCCATTTTAGTTTTTTTTCCCGTAGAGAACTTCAAATTGTCACTAGATCCATTCTATTACTCTGCCATTCTAAGTATCTTTTATATATGAATTATCTTTCAACCTCAAATCAAATGCAAATTTTAAAAAAGCAATGGAAAGAAGTCTGAAGTTTTATCTAATTCAAGAATCACTGGGTATGATCACTTTATTAAACTAATTGGTCAACAATCCTTAAAATCAGTCAATCTGTTATTCATATCACTACTCTAAGGTAATGATTTCCAATGCGGATTCACCCATATCACCAACTGTATCACAATATCTGAAATAATGCCTGGGCAACGGTAAGCATTAGGTAGAAAATTTCTAAGAGAAAGCAAAGGTGGAAGGCGGGTAGGTAAGTGGATAAGTGGGTAGATAGATGAATCTATGAACATCTATTCTACTGATAATTCTATGACACTTTACTTAAAATAAGAATTCAAAAACACACACACACAACTTAAGAGCTTCAGAGCTAAATGCAAGTGTTTTTAATATCAAGTATCAATATATTCTAATGAATAAAAGAAATGTCCAATCTATTAATAAAACATATGAAGATGCAATTAAGATATTTATGTATACATGTTTTTGTCAGCAGCTTCTCCTGACAGAACATCTGTTTCATCTTCCCATTGACTAATAAGCAAAATCAGAATAGAAAATATCCTCAAGTATTATGTTTACAATTAGCTTTATTCATAGAAATAACATTTACCTGAATGGAAATACTGCGATCCTGAGCAAATTCAAGTTCTTTGTTTTTCTCAGTTACTGCCTTTAGTTGACTGCCTGGATAAAATAAATTTTATGACCACACACACATAAGCTTACAACTTGCAATGCCAGTTTTTATCAAACTGCCACCTATATACATTTTAAAATTAAGAAACTGAGTATCACAAAGGCTGAGTTGTAAATCACATTCCAAATTCATAAATACATCCCAAATTTACTGTATTTCTAGACCAAAATTTTAAATATGCTATCCTTTCTCCAAAATCATTATTTGTGGTCTTTCTAGCCAACCTTCATAGAAAAAAGCATATGTAATTATCAATTTCCTTATTTTTCTAAGACACCTTCCAATTAAATCATAAAAAAACTCAATGAATTTTATTTACAAATAAGAAAATTGAGTTAAAAAAATCAAGAGAGTAAATAATAATACTTAAGCTACGTAAAATATACATAGAGTAAATCATGACAATGTATACCGTAATTGTAATTCAGCTTATTTATCGCTCTAAAGATAAATCTATAATATGGAAGGAAAAAAGTATGCTTTTGTTTTTTTACTGAATTATCAGTCACACAATGTCCACTTATAGTGGGCTATCCCCTTATTCAGTGCTCTTCTAAACACATGCAGATTAGAAAAGAGTGTAGTTTTTGAAGCTTTCTTCCATTAAAACTCATCTGTATCATGCGTCAGCAATTTAATAAGCAAATACATTACTACTACTTCCAGTCTTAAATTCTATTTAAACAATTGACTTATTAAATGCAAAAAACCTGCTAAATTAGTCTAAATTTTCTATTTTGCTGTTACTGTTTTCCAAACTTATAGATCCAGAATAAAATGAAAAATACAAATCTAATTGTATACTTCAGATGTCTTTTTAGGTTTACCCCCATCTTCCCCTCCCTCTCCTTTTTCTAGCTCTCATACAAGCAGCTGTAATCAGTCATTTTCTGAAATTCTTTAGCATCACTACTCTATAGAGCTTTTTATTATACCAAGGCAAAACTACATATAGATGATGAACTGGATCTAGCTACTCTACAAATATTTATGTCCTCATTATGTATGCATACCATACCATCATATGTATATCACGTTTTAAAGATGAGGTCTGCCAAAATTAGCTGAAGTTATGACCCAAACAAATAGCCAATGGGCATGAACCTGGTTAAGAAAGAGGGTTGAAGTACTGACCACTCTTCTTATTAGCTTTCTGAGTTCCCAATCAAATTAAAATCTAGCTATATCTAATAACGAATATTATGCCTCTACTCTGTAGAGGTCTTTTTTGACATGTGCTTTCTTCTACTGTCAACAAAGCACATAATACACATCATCCTCCTAAGAAATGTCAGGACCTTAATAAAATCTTGTGTACCTTCTAGGACTCAATGATGTAAGAAAACTAATGAAGAAGGAAATTACTCATCTTCCATAGAAACTAGGCCTTAAGTAGAAAGTATCCCGATTCATAAATATTTATAAAAATTATAACAAAGAGATTTAAAATATAAGTATAATAAACTACTAGGTTTTACTTTTTCGATAACAAAAATTAAGTCACTCTCTTTACCTTGTCTGTGCATAATGCTTTCAAACATATATCTGGTCAGTATAACTGCATAAGTGGATGGATATGTGGTTCCAGCCATTTTATGAACAGTGGCACAGTTAAATTTATATATGGCAAAAGAGCTTTTAACAGCACTCAGAATTAGAACCCAGGCCTCCTAACCATTAAGACCTGTGTTCTTAGGAAATCTTTACCACCGAATGAAAAATAAAATGTCACTATAAGCAAAAACAATGACCCTTAATCAGTACTTCATATACAGTAAGTAAATGTTTCCAAAGGAGTGTCTGAAGATTTCAACACTCCACAAATATTATAAAGATGTAATTGAATACTTACTGAGCTTCTCTAGCTCAAGACGCAAGCTTTGGCACTCTCTAGTTTCATTCACAAGTCTCTCCTGACTGTGGGACAGCCTCTTTTCTATCTCGAAGTACTGTTGTTCTACAGATGAGCAGAAAAAAAATTAAAATCAAACACAGATGTACACACAATTCTGATACTGCTACTTATTTTTAATAAGCTTAATTTTAAAACTGAATGCCCAGTATTGGAAGTGCACTCCAAATAAGCGATATCGAGAATGAATATGCCTTAATATTTCCAACTGACTTTTATGCATATGACAAAAGAAAATAAGACCTTAAAGGGGATTTTACAAATTACTTGTGTCTATTCCACAAATTATGAACTTCTTCAAGGCAGGTAACATGTCTTATTTATCTTAGTATATCCCTACACATCAGTAGGCTTCTTAGCATAAAGCAGACAAAAGATTTTATTAAATGGAGACAAAATTACTTAGATTAAAAACTGGTTTACTTTAAGTCTTGTTAAAATATATGTAATAATAAATGTGTTAACTTCCCACAGGAAGAGACTGAGTATGTACCATTTAGCACAGTATCAGGCACATAGAAGTCACTATTGTCAGTTCATGAATAGAATGCTGTGTACCATACTAAGTTTTGGGAGTCTGATAATTTTCAACATCAATTCTGCTTAGTAATTACATTTTTAAAGTAAAAACTTATTCAGAATTTTCAATCGATTTATCAAAACCCAGTACCAATTCCCCCAAACAACTGGTAAACCAAAACACACAACAGAAAGTTTGTATTTTACTAATGGTAATTACTTCGTTCTTAATCTTTTTTCAAGGATGTTCAAGTCACTACAGTGGGTAAATTTCTTATTTGACGGTCTACTATAGGCATTTATAAGCAGACCTTAACATATTTTCCATAAAACTCCAACTTTTAAAGGTAAGTCCAACATAGTAAACTTATTTACTACGAGTTCACTTTGCTTCCAACCCTGTCTTATGCACCTACTCATTTCTGCGAACATCTAGCTCGTGAGCGGCCCAGAGCGACACACAAAACAAGTGCACCAAGCAGACAATTAGACAAAGGCCTTTAAATGCAGGTGACTAGAAAACAGGGCAAAAATCATCATCATTTTACGCGCAACATACAAACAGGCTACTCTGGGCTTGCAAAGATAGGGAGTGCAGACTCTCTTTAGTCTGGTGTAAATAGACACAAATCTCCACAATTTCTTAACAACGTTAAGTGTCTCTCTATGAGACTTCCCTGATTACAAACGAAACGGACTTAAATGTGGATTAAAAATAAAAAAGGGTCCTTTGTATCAAACTATGAAAAAAGCAGGTAAGGAAAGGCCTAGGGTGCCCACGGGGCCGGAGAAGCGATGCTATGGGTGAAGTCGTAGACATAGTGCAAGCTTGCAAGGGGCTAAAACCAGCCATAGCTACGGAGGCAGGCCTAGAATTAGGAGCGAGAAAAGCATCGTACTTACCGCTCTCCACCTTAAATTTCTCGTGCCGCCCCTTCAGGCCATCGATCTCGGACTGCTGGTCTGCCAAGAACTTCTCAAGTTTGTTCTGGACAGACTTAGGCAGCTTGTTCAGCTCTGTCCGCTCCAGGACTTGCTGCAACACCGCCGCCATGTCGGCTGGGCCAGGGACCGCAGCGGCAGCGGCCGACGGAGCAGAAATCGAGAAGAAAGGCGAAGACCAGGAGGACCCAGAAGCCTGGGCGGCCGCCTCTGCCACCTCGCTCGGTGGCTCGCGCGCGCCTGCCCGCCGGAGACTCCCGCGGCGGGACCCTGGGAAATCGAGTCCCGCGTTAGCGGAGGCACCTGAAGCGCCACAGCGCCCGCGCCCGAATGCGTGCGCAGCCGCTGGAAACTGTGTACGCTGGGAATCCGAGTTCAGAGGCGGCCTCTGACCCGGTGGTGCTTTTGGATTTCCGGCTCCCCTTTCCACCCGCTTCAAGCCTCGCAGGCCTCTGGGAAACGTAGTTTTTTTCTCAACCCCTCCCGGGAGCTCGATTCCGCGTTGCCCGTTCGGCTTCCTCTTTTTTCCCCGCCCCCCGGCTCTCCTTCCCCGGCCGCGTGACCACTGTCCGCGAGGTGGCGCCACATAGTACTTATCAACCCACGTCCCTTCCCGAAGAGCAGGGCGTCCTTACCGTCAAAGCTTCGGGATGCCATGGGTCGTCCTCTTTGGCGGCTTCTAGACACTGAGCCACTAGAGGGCATCGGTCCCGGCAGGGCCGGACGGCAGGCGCCGGGCTACCGCCACGCTCTCAGTGGTGCCCGGAAGGGGGCGGGGTGGCGACCGCAGTCGCTTTGGCTGAGGCACTGCAGTGAAGGCAGGGGGGCTGCGCGCGTCATCAATCTGCGCCAGCCGACTCCGGAGACCCTGGGTTTGGAGTGGGAAGTGAGGTGTGGGAAGTCGTCGCTTTCTGATGAATTCATTGGCTGTGGATTTGGGACTAGAGGAGAATCTGGCCCCCGGAGGCTCGTATTTGCAACTTAAACTCCTTTCTCAGTCGGACTGACAGTGCGACAGATTTGTCCGCCACGTGTGCACATTCTTAGCACAGGTGAGTTTCAGCGTACGGGTGTAATTCGTGTGTGTGAGGGTTGTGTGTGTGTGCACTTGGGCACAAGAGGGCTTCCTTTTCAACGAAGAAAGAAAGGAACAGAGTGTAGGAAATATATGGACAGGCACTCCGGTACAACACACTTAATTCCAGTTATGACAGATTCACCTTATTCGAAACGGCATTTTAGATGCCTTTTTAAATTTTATTTTATTGTTGGTGGCGCGGTGGGCAGTGGGTAACAGTGATCCAACAGGAATTTAAGAACCCGGTTCATTTTTCAGGAAGATTTAAGGAAGCTAGGCATTTGTAACCTTTGTTTGCATGTTTTATGGTAACGTTGCAGAAGATGTTACCTTATATTTGCGTTTTTAAAATTGCAAAACTGTTGTAACAAAATTTTAAACACATTCTTTAAAACCACTTCTCATTGTTACCATAAGAGAACTACTTGTTTCCAGATCTACTTCTGTGACTTCTCAGCTGAATCTGTAGATTGTTTCATGTTTGATTACTCTTCTAAAATAATTTATTAAGTTATTTATCGAAAATAAAGCATTAATAATGTTGTTCATTCTGCAGTTCCCACAGTGCCAGACTTTTTGTATCAGTAAAGAGCTTATTGTTGATTTTTCCCAAAATATTTTATATTAGCACTTTAAGACTGCTGGTTTGTGCAGCATTGTACTATCCTAGGCCCACAATATTATGTTATTGATCTACCATTTGGAAAATGGAGATATTCTGCACTTGAACTCAAAGAATCCTAAAATTAGTTAGGCTAATTCTTTATTTTGTACACTAGGCAGAGTCCAGGGAGGTTAAGTTGTCATAAGTCACAATACTTGGATAACTTTTAAAGCTTCTGCTGACACACAACATTTCAGGAAAAATTGAACTGTGTAAGGCAAGATCTACCTTTTTAGCAGCGTCCTTTGTAAAGTATGGTTGGCTACATTTGAAAGTTTTGAAGGAACACTAAAAGAAATTATTTGACATTCAACTAGATTTCATAACCCAGTAGGTTTTTATCATTTTATTGCATTCAGAATCTCGTATTAGCATAGCTAGTAGGTGACACCTTGGAAGAAATGAAATTGCATATCATAATTTTGGAGTCACTGTCACTGTTATTCCTTGCAAGAATTAGGAATTATTAGGCTAAAAGGAAAGTAGTAAAATAGCCTTACGAAAGTTTAATATGCAGAAATGCATACTTTAAGTCTCTACTGAAAGCAGAAAGCCCTTTCTAAAGGCATTAATGATTTAAACAGTTCTAGTCTTAATCTAAACAAAAATGGTGTCAAAACCAACTTACTTGCATGGAAAAGAGGTATGGAAATAAGTTCCATCTCTCATGTCAACTCTGGTTGATTGGTAGTCATTTACTGCAGCACTGTGTTGAGAATTTTGAGCTCCATTTTAACTTTGCAAGTTAGAATACCCTATTTAAAAAGCAATTGCTGAAAGGCATAGGGTAGCACGGGGGCAGTAGCACTTCTCTCTATATAATTCTCCTCTTAAGAAAAACATTGCAAGTTGTGTTTTTTCCCTAAAAATACTATATATTTTTTCTCTTTAGGAGATTGAATTCATTCTCAAAAATGGGAAGAACCTACATTGTAGAAGAGAATGTTGGTCAGTATCTTTTAAACATCGATCTCCAAGGAAAGGCTTTTGCTTCTGGTCTTTTAATAGGGCAGGTATGTATCTTTTACTGTGCATTTATCGGTGAGACAAATTACCTGTTTATTCAAAGTAAAGATATGCTATTTAACGATAAACTCAAGGTTAGGGGATGGAGGGATGGCATGTAGACGTAAATTTAAAATAGATCTTTGAGGAAAAACGTGGAGAAGTAAGATAAACCTAGTCCAGGTTTGCTCAAGTTAGAACACATTCCCTTTTGACAATTTAAAAATTATTTATAATGTAGAAACTCCAAAATTAGAAATTTTACTGACTACATTACTTGTATTGTGTTTCCAAAGTGTTTTGTACGCTCTCCTAATCTTTATTAATTCCTGGTTGTTCCGTTATTTACAAAAGTACTTCTTGACAATTTTATTCCCATCCTAGTTTGTCTTACTTCAGACTTGTAGCAACAGTGGTCATATATTTTGTTGTATACTATAGTACCAATCTTATTGGATTTTTTTAAACACTGATTCAATGGAGAGGGAGGGAAAAGAATTGGGAGAAATTTGAAAATTAGACAAATTCTATTTCTCTCATAAGGTAAGCCTTGAAAATCGACACAAAATGGGCCAGAGATTTGGACAGTTATTTTGAAAACCATAAGCACCAATCTGTGTAATTGAAGGAAGACCGTATTCATCAGGAGGGAGGACTGATCAGCAATACAAAGGAATAACGAAAAAAAGAGAGCCACGTAGACCAACGGTCTATATCTGTCTAAGCACTATTTAGGGAGAGCGCTCTTGGACTTGATTTTGAGACCTACTATCACATATCGTGACAATTTTCTTTCTGGATATTTTATCACGATGGCTTAGAACCTTCAAATTGCATAATTAACTTTCCTTATTCTGATCTATCTACATTCCCAAGCTACTTATAATTTGATGCCCCGTGTTAACTACTTATAAAGAAAGCACTGTCTAGAGGACTCATTTATTTACTGTTTCATGGTCACAAATCTGATTTCTTGTAAGACAGAGTACTGACCCTGCGCTACTCACTCAACTGGTACTATCCTATGAGGCCTCTTGTTAGATAGCCCAACTGCCTCTCTTGGCAGCAATCTGAACTTCTTTTTGATTCAGGTTACTTAATATCAGTGTAGGGCTCTTTTTGCTAGGGAAAGGTTTTTCACTTCCCTTTATTTTAAAAAGTTTAAGGGAGGTAGAGTCGTAGAGAAAGATATGATCAGTAAAGATAAAGAAAGGCCAGCGAGAAATATCCTCTTCCAAACTTGCCTGATGGCACATGGACTGTTTTTGGAGTTCAGAAAACCACCATCTTACAAATGAGTCTCCCACAATTCGGGATGTTCTTTCTAGTCTTTCTTCATGCTGCCTTTTCATTCCCTCCACTATTCTACATGTTTTTCTTCCTTTTTATTCCAAGGTTCATTGCATTTCTCTCCTTCCTCTTAAGTTTATGTTTCCTACTCCTAGGGTCTGTTTCTTTTTCTTTTCAAAGTTATAGATTTTATGAAAGGAAGAGCTTTCTGAATCAACACCTACCTTTTTCTGTGTGCATTTGAATCTAACTCTCTGGAAATAACCTTTGGAGAAGTAATTTGTCTTTATTTTCTATTCTAGGATGCCACTAATGATGGGAATTTCAGGTCATATATGAGGATGACACCATGCTAACTTGTATTATCACCCTTATTTTTACTCTTTCTTTATAGGAAACTTTCACTATAATGAAACAGCTCTTAAATGGTCCCTAAATTTGTCTTTAGCTTTCCCACCTTTGGTTACAATTTAACTGCTATTAAAACTGAGGAACATAAATCCGATATTACTTCAATTATGTGTCTCACATCCCCTTTGTTTTTCTGTGGACACATGTAGTTCCCCCGTTATCATCATTTCAGCAAAAGTAAGATGCTCAAGATCATTTGTTGCTTTATTTCATTTGTTGTTTTTGTATTTGCTGAACCATCCAGTCTTTTCAAATTAAGGAAATAAATGTAATAACTAGAAAGTTGACCAAGCATATTCATTATCTTTTAGTTTAAATGTAGTTCATTCACTCATCCAGTAAGCCATTTTTAATGATCACTTTGTGATTCACATTTTGATGTCTAAATAAATAAGGGATGGATGTTAAATATATTCAAAGATAACATGAGAGGGAAATATTGTAAGGCTGTACATGAAAACTGCATTCTCTATAGATTCCGTTATAATATAGGTATTAACAATTTAAGCTGCTATAGATATTGCTCATGTCATAAGAACTTTACATTCCTCAATCAGATATCACTCTAATAAGCTTTTCTAATTTGTTTTTAAGTCTTCTTCACAAAAGGATTATGTGATCCTTGCCACTAGAACACCACCCAGAGAGGAACAAAATGAAAACCTCAAACATCCCAAAGCTAAGTTGGATAACTTGGATGAAGAATGGGCCACAGAACATGCAAACCAGGTCATTGTCTTCTTCTCTTTATATAGTTAAGTTTGTGTTTATTGACTGACAAAATAAAAGCCCTTTATCCTCGGGTTATTAGATTAGGACTTCAGATTACACATTCTTAAGTTTTCAAAACTTGCGTTTTTCTTCCTTGAAGTAACAACAAATGGTGGAACTAGAATATGTACCCAGGGAGTCTTACTTTTTGATCTTATATGCTGTGCTTTTCCTTTGTCAACCTTTATCCATTGTATTTTTTAAGGTATATCTTGTTATGGGTCATTTAGCTTATTTCCAGTTTTTCTTTACTTTAAAATAATACTAGTTATTGATAATATAATTTCTGGTCAGATTTAATATAGGCACTGAGGGAATAAAATCATGGTTAGTTTTTTGGGTTTTTTTTTTTTTTGGTAGCCTCAGAATTTATATTTTAACCAAAGCAGAAGACATTATTACTCAAATCGGTTGTAAGAGAAATGAGATAAAAATAGAAAAGTGCTATAGGAAATAGAGTAGGGAATGATTTCATATCTGCTAATGGCTGGATTCAAATAGCTTCATATAAGGCTCTGAACTTGAAAGATAAAGAAGACTTTGCCAGTAGAACTCAGGGAACACACCGGATACACAAAGGACAGTATGGATAGATGACCCAGAGGCATAAAAGTGAATGGAATGTTAGGAGAAGAGCAAGCAATTGGGTATAATTGAAACACAGGATATAAAAAAGAATATATTTAGATATAAGAGTGTAAGGGGCCAGTTATGGATGGTTTTAGAGTCCCATCCTAAGAAGTGAGGAGTTTGTTTGGTAGATAGTAGCTCTGTGATAGACTTCAAGAGCTTCTTATTTTGGGAAGGAGTTAATATAATTGATCTGTCAATAATTAGAAAATAATTTCAATGTGTCGGTCCAGTAAATGGAGACTGGAGACAGAACAGAAGACAGTATTTTCATGGTTTATAAGGAGAACTCCAAAGTATTAGATAAACGAATGCATGAACAAACTAATGCAGTGAGCTAAAACTTCATTGCCAGAACATTTCAGAGGAGCAGTTAATATCAAGACTGTTTGGTGATCACGTAGATGGGGAGTGAAGGCATGTTGTGAGAGAGCAGGGAAGATTGCTCAGGTGTTTAGCTTGGGCATCTGGAAAGATGGTGTCGCCATCCCATGGGGAGGAGACTGATTTGGGGGTAGGTGAAAGAATGATGAGTGAATTCACTTAAAACTAGTTATTGAATGGATTATATCATCTAATAAAGAATGTTGGAATAAGGTAAATGTAGAATTATTTCTTTCTCTAATCAACTTTAACTCTTAAGCACACACATGCTTATTGGTGTTTGTGTGTATGCATTTGTGATGGGGGGTGCTATTTAGTTATTTAAAAAAATCCAAGAAATACTTAATGCCTTTTTCTAACAAAAATATTAAATATTTTAAACTTAAGTTTCCCAAGGGTTTGTAAATATATATATACACACACATAATGTAGAAAGATGTATATTATATACATAAAAATGTATATATGTACACATACAGAAACATAAAATTTATATAGCAAAATAGGTCAACATTTTTGCCTCTAGAAAGAAATGGTTACTTTTATGTTTGTGGTTTTGAAAAGATATGCAGGTACCCCATGCTAAATATGAAAACTGTTCTTTGTTTATATGTCAAGCTTGTATTACTATAATAAGTAGAATTTATGAAGTTAGAGGGAACCACCAGCTGATGATACAATGCAGATATTTTATGGATTAGACTATGGTATCTGGTTTTTGGAACACTTAATTTTATGATCAGTTTGCTTATGCGTAAAGTACACAAAAGATACCCAGAGCACTTTTATCTCTGAGTATAGATTGTAGGAAGAAATCCATGTGGTAGTAAGAACGAGCCACAATCATGTGAAAAGAAATATCATATTATGGAGAACAAACTGGTAGTCTGTATCAGAAACCTTAAAAATATGGTAACTTCTTAACCTAGTAATCTACCTCATGAGATTTATCCTAAGCAAATAATTCTGTGTACACTGAAAGACTTGCCAGGATTTTTAACCAATACTATTTTAAAGTAAAGGAAAATTAAAAATAACATAAATGCCCAATGCATCAATAAACAGGTTTAAAAATTTGAAATAAATCTAAACAATAGGAACCAATGGATTTTCAAGTCAGATTCCCTGTTGGAATTCCAGGTTCTAGTATTCTGCTAAATATTATAGAAATATAAAGGTAGTTGAGAATTATTTCTTTCCTTAAAGAGCTCCCAGATCAACTAGTAAAGTACCCAGATAACTGTAATACAGGCTCGTGCGATAAGCCCCATGGAAAAACTACACGGAAGTCCCATGGCAGTTTGGAGAATAAAGGATCACGGAAGGCAGCTTCCTCAAGCTTGCTCTGAGCTATTCAATAGAGTCAGATGTGTAGAAGTATAAGAGAAAGTCAGTTCAGGCTGAGGGAACAGTATGAGTAAAGGTAGAAAGTTTAGAATGCCTAAGCAGATGTATAGAGAACAGTGAGAAATTTTTGATTGTTGAATATTTTAAAGTAGTGTCAAATGAGGCTCTGAGTAACAGATTAGGCAGATTTTAGAGAGTCTGAAATACCAGTCTAAGGCAAAATTGATATTTTATGTAACTGATAAAAAAGCTATTGGAAACATTCTAGAAGATGTTTTAGTCTTTGATCTCATGAAGTAAAGGGGTTTGTTTATTGATGTAGCTAAAGGGTGTCATAATTAAAGGGTTTTATTTATTAGGTAATTTTAGGGTAAAAAGTTTAGGACATTTAGGAAGACTGTGTACATAATGACACCCCATTCATCTTGGTTGTCAACCATTTCTTAGTATTTTAACTGATTTTTCAAAGTCTTTACCTCAGTGCTGTGCATATAGTTGGTACTTAGTAGATCTTTGCTCATTTAATATTTAGCTTCTCAAAAGGATTGCATATAATGCCAAATGCTTATATTAGCTAACACTACATTTCTATTTTTCAGGTATCCAGAATGCTACCAGGGGGACTTTTAGTTCTTGGAGTATTTATTATTACAACTTTAGAAATGGGAAATGATTTTCAAAATGCTCTGCGCAGAGTAAGTCTGAAATACCAAAATTTTTAATATGACTGAAGTTACGTCTTATTTTAATTGATTATCCATATATACAATGATACGAAGTTATATCTTATTTTAATTGGTCATACACATATACAGTGATCCTAGGGATAGTGTTCCATAATACTTTATGTTAAGATTATGTTGAAACAGCTTTTTCACCCACTTGCTTGGTATCTTATGTGTAGTAAATGCCAATATTTATATTTTCAGTCAAAGCTATGTATTTTAAAATGGTCTTCATTTTAAAGATAGTTTTTTACTATTATGAAACAAGTTATAGTGATTTATACAATGGCAATATTCTGCTAAAACTTCCGTTTAGTTCCAAGTGATTGCTATAATGCAAAATTAATAAGTTTTACAATTCTTTACCTGTTCAATTCTCTCAAGATTCTGAGAATAAATCATAAAATAACAACAATTAGATATTTTTTATTCCTAGACGGAGTATCTAGGAATTATTTTTGTTTGTTTGTTTTATTCCTACATCAATAATTTAGGTACCATAGTCTAGAAGTAAGTATGAAGGTCCACAAGCTTTATCCTTAAGCCTAAACCTAGAGCAAACGCCACAGTTAGCTTTCAGCTCTTTTCAGCTCTTTTGGTACTGAAGATCCAAAGGAGCCTTTAAAAAGTTGTTTCTCGTCCCAAGATAGAAGGGGACCCCATAATCCTGAAAAATACAAAACCCCACAGAATTCCCCCAAAACTTTTTGTAGTAATAATGTGTGCAGCTGAGAATCCCATATGCTACATATTCTTCCAGTTTTATAACCTTTCCTATTAAATGTCCCACCCTCAAACCTTTGATATTTGTGCCTAAGGGAATAAGAGAGGAAAAAGGAGATATTCTCCTCCCCTAGCAAGTTTTTCAACCTTCTGCCATCTTTTCTATGTTTAACAAATTTACATTTCAGTTATTCATCCTCTTTGGCATTTTGAAATACAGTCTAAATATATATTTAATAGCATTAGTCGTGCATCCTTTTGTGGTTGGTATTGGGTTAAATGGAGTGAATATAGGCTTAGTGCTAGAGAGATACAGTCAGGACCTCCTTTTTTTCCTTTCATATCTCTTTAGTTCCTAAGAAACATGTAAGACTAGAAATGTTGTATTTCAGAAATTATTGAGTTTCAGTTATCTAAGTTTGTTTCCATTGGCCTACATTCAGGGACACAATGAGAAATAATCTTATAAAACTTGTTAGCATTTCCCATAATAAGGTCATTGTTAAGAACTTTGTTATTTTATATAACATTGTCTTTGAAGAAATTTCTTTTGATATCATTATGAAGAAAGTTGTGCCTCTCTGATCAAGTGTTTTCAGCTTATGGCCCATGTGAATTCAGTAACAGATTAGGTTTCTCTGTGGACATTATTGTTAGAAAGCTTAGTCAAATTTATGAATCCTCCCCATATCAAATATGCATTTTTATAATTCTGATTTCTCGCATAAATTTGTTACTATTTCTGATTTTATTTCATTTTTATTATATTACTATATTTTATATGTTCTTATATATTTTCTTATATCTTTTTGATTTTAAATAAGAAATGCCAAATGGGCAACATGTTCCTTTTTAAAAATTTAATTAATTTATTTATTTTTATGGTGACATTGGTTAATGAAATCTGGTAAGTTTCAGCTTTACATTTTAACAGTAAAGCATATATATTTATATCGTGTGTTCACCTCCCATAGTTAAGATTTCTTTCTGTCACCACATATTTTGTAGGTTAAAAATCACTTGTCATTTCTCATTCTCATTAAAATAGTCCTTATTCTGTACTTCACTTAAATGTTAATTACCCAAAATTGATTTTTCATGTCCAGTTGATCCTAATAACAGTGAAGTTACATTTTTCTATTTAAAACTCAATTGCCCTATTTCCCTAAAAATGAAATCCATATGGTTAATAATTAGTTTCTCTCTTTTGAAGAAAAGGAAATTTAATGATAGAATCGTGGAATTTTAAAGCTAGGGGGCTTAGGGACATTGTAATTGTCCTTTTCTGCACTCACTTTTCTTCTTTCATTATGCATTTAATTGATGTGTACTTTCCTCTTTTTCAGCTAGTGTTTGCTGTGGAAAAATCTTTGAATAAGAAGAGACTATGGAATTTCACAGAGGAGGAAGTCTCAGAACGAGTAACACTTTACCTTTGCTCTTCTACAAAAAAGTATCTTTTATTTATGTGTTTATGTTTTAAAGAATACGATACCAAAATAATGTTCCTGCAAGTGTTCCCCCCAAACATCTATTTAAATCATTTAAATAAAAATAGGCATAGTTTGTAAGTTTTTCTATAAATAATGCATACTTAGGATTACCAATAATAATAATAGTAATAATGGCTGTTAATCATGTCTCAAGGTTGAGAAGGGTTTGAGAGGGGTGGCAAGGACTGGGGGATTCTGAACTCTTTCTATCAGTTCTACCCCTGAGCAGTGAAGCACAAAAGGTCTCCCCTGCAGAGAGAGAGAGATCCAACCGACAGCTTAGGCAAAGTTATACTTTTATTATCTTAAATTTTCACCTGTAAACAATTGCTATAGATAAAATGTTTAATTCAAAGCACAGGTGCATTGAGCTGGACAGTTAGGTCATCCAAGAAATTTTTATGTCTTTGGCCAAGATCAAGTGACACTAAAAGCCTGTTATAGGGCTTCCTTAGCTTTTTCCTCTACATCTTGCCAGGGCAAGCGTACCTCCCAAGCAAGAGGCAGCCTTTCTGGGGAATAAAGCAATGCAAAGTCCCAGTTGATGAATTAGGACTTGAAAAATTCAAAAAGCGGTCTTTCCTGCAGAAGTGGGCCTTTTAACTCCTTTAATATTTAACTAGAAAGTTACATGTATAGGATCTTGGACCCAATAAACATTCTTAGGCTTAACTTCATCCAAATCAGTACCTCTATTTGTTATAGAGGGTGTTTATTTGAGGAAAATTTTGCAAATGCTTTCATTCTATTAATTGTGATTAGCAGAATTTATAAGCAGTGGGAAATAGTTTAAAGCACCATAAGAACTATGGTCATGTATGTATATATATGTATATATATACCACATATATGCAAACATATATATACATATATGTGCATATATATCTTTAAGTGTATAAAGTGGTATGATTTTGTAAAAACTCTTGGATGCATGCACTTTAATTTTTCTTATTGTTTATTTTCTTTTGATGATCAAGAATTCTTTTTTCGATCATTTCTATCCTTAATTAGTAAAGAGTATTTTGTCGAACTTACGATGTCCATGATCCCAAGGTAAGAAAAATTGCTTTTTAAAGATTTTTCTGTGTTGCAAACTAATTTTAAAATAAAATTTAATTCTTTATTTATTTTTAATAGTTTGCAATGCTATATAACTTGCTGCTGATGTCCACAACCACCTGCAGCTTTTTATTTTGAAATATAAGTAATTTCGTTATAGGCAAGGAAAATTTTTTTTTTTATTGCTAAACTTTTTGTGTTAAGCTCCCCCTGCCTTGTTTATGTGGTTAGTATTATATTTGAGAGACGTAGTAAAAGTATGTGGTCTTTTGGTAGCTGCAGTGCCTGGTAAGCAAGCTACCTGTACTCAGCAGAATCCATACTAACATTTTACTACGGTGTCTAAAGCAATGTGAAAAAGTAACTTTGCAGTATTCTATTTGCAAGGGTGGAACAGAAGGGAGAATGTCTGACACCTAGTGGTCTCCCAGTAATTATTTGTTTCACATCAGAAGCTTCAGAACTGACACTGTTGAAACTTACAGATGAGAACTAGAGGACCAGAGGACTTGTCACAATTCTAAACGTGGACTATCTGATCCTTTTTCAGCCTACCTCTGGGGGAAGGGAGCTGCCAAGTTCAGTATTCTGAAGGTTTCTGAACTTAATGCACGCTTTATTTTTATTTAGTTTCAACCTATTGCCCTTTGAATAAAGGATTTGGTCAAATATGTTAGCTATCAGCTTGTGTGAGTTATTACATTGTCCATATTATAATGTTTTATTGACCTGTATATTTTACCTAAATTACATGTTTTGTGGTTTTTTCCCCCTTCCTCACTGCTAAAGAGTTCAGCAAAACCAGCAGATTGGAAGTATCAAAATGGACTGTCAACTTCATGGATTTCTTTAGAGTGTACAGTTCATATTAATATTCACATCCCACTGTCTACTACTTCTGTCCGCTATACTCTGGAGAAAAATACAAAGGTATCAGGGTAAAATGAATTTTCTTTAGTGATTGCTGAATAGATAATCTGCTTTTATTCTGGGTGTGCCATTTATTTTATAATTCTCAAAATTTGCATTTTAATTGTGACATTGTTATGGGTAACTAATTTATTACCCTAGCCAGATTAGAAATTTAGAGGTGGGACAATGTCATAATACTAATGTATTTAGCATAATAGGTGCTCTATAAATATGTGTTAACTAATCTATAGTTGTATACATTGTTAAATATAGTTATGTAAAATATAATTATGTAAGAAGATAGACTGGTCTTTTGCTTTCTCTTAGTTTTTAGTTTTGTTTTCCCTTTTCTGGTCCTTTTTAAAAATATCTATACCATTCTTTTGTTTATATCTCATTTCTCTTCTGTTGAGGCAAATGGAGCATGGAGCTTGCTTATTTTTTCCTCTTTAATACTGTTTTATATATATGTTTGAGGCTCTTTCCCCTTTCTCATATTTTTTAATGGGAATTATTGAATTTTATTTGACTGTGGTCGTGTAGTTATAAAGTTTCCTAAGTCTGTGATATTAGTATTAATTTGGGATAAAGATTGGGAAAACTATTATTAAGTATAGGTAAGGTGCCAAAAATTGGGGATATACTATTTTGCTGTTAATAAGACTGAGTTTAAATACCACATTACTGATACTTATGGTTTTTTACCATTTCAATGTATTAAGTGAAAAAGTAGAATCTAGAGCGTTTAATTGAGATGGTATTATATCTGAAAAATATCCATGTTGTGTTTCTTTTAAGAATGGACTTGCACGCTGGGCCAAGGAAATAGAAAACGGTGTTTATTTGATTAATGGACAAGTTAAAGCTGAAGATTGTGACCTATTAGAAGGACAGGTGAGTTAAGAGAAGATCATCTTAAGAAATTATTTGTGCTTAAGGAAAAATAAAAGATGAGTTTAGTTTTTTAGTTCTTGCCTTCATGAAAACAGTTTTCATCTACTTATTTCTAAAGTCTTTTAAAATAAAGGGCAAATGTTTTTCTCAAAATGATGAAAGATTATTTCTGAAATAATTGGAAGCCTGAAACTTGAAGAAGGGAATGTCTTCTGAACTCCCATCTAATTTCCAAATTGTAAACTGCTTACTTAAAACTAAAGGCATATATTCTGCCATGATAGCCATTTAAAGATTAAGTTTGGCCATGTTATTGGAGGAGTTGGTACAGGCTTCTAAAATAGCTTTGATCTGAAGAGAAACACTGGTGACCTCTCTTTTCAGAGCAAGGATCAGCTTTACGTAAAAAAAACAAATGTTAAGTGTTTTAGACTTTGCAGCCATATGGTCTCTGTTGCAACTATTTAGCTCTGATGTTGTAGCATGAAAGCAGTCACAGACAATATTAATGAATGATCTTGGTTGTGTTCCAGTAAAACTTTATTTATAAAGGCTGATGGCAATCTGGATTTGACCCATACACCATAGTTTGCCAATCCTTGCTTTAGAACACAAAGTAGGGAATTAATGGTTTTTAAAAGTATACATTAGACTGATAGAGAATACACAAAGTAACATATCCATAGAAAAATCTAAAATAAAATGATACATTTTCCCCTCTAAGTTACTTAGTATATGTAGAGTAGTTCCTGAATTGTCTTGTATATTCCACTCTAATCTCAGTAATATGGTTTTTTAACCTTTTTTTTCCCAGAAAAAATCTTCTAGAGGAAATGCTCAAGCAACTAGTCATTCTTTTGATGTCAGAGTGCTAACGCAATTGGTAAATATTTAAAATCCTACTGATCTAAAATACGTTATTTCTTAGAATAACCATTATTAAATTGTTTCTGTTTTCGTTTTTATACTTGGAGAGTCAAAGAATTTTAGACCTGAAAGAGACTAAAAAAATGCCCACTTCTAGGAAAGTTACTCCCAAGAAACATTATTTGAATAAAACCTATTTCGATCTTTTGGCCCAAGGCTATTAAAATTTTAGCATAAAGTAGATAGCAATTAAATACACACACGTATACATACCTACATGCGTGTACATGCATATATATGATATTTTGGGTTGTGTGTTTCTTTAAGAGCAAAGTTGTAATTCATAATTTAAAGGTAAAAGATGTATGCACAGATGTGCCAAGAGTTGTCATATACTTAATTTGAAGTAGATTTACATCTCCACTGATTTGATAAAAATCACACCGTATTAGCAAGTTTTATATTTTTGTATGGTTAAGTTATACATCTCTTCAGAAATGGAAAGTTGGATAACTTGAAGAATGAAAATTTAAAGCCAGTAATTATTCCTAAAATTATGCATGCTTTTGATTTTATTCCTGCTTGAAGTTGTTCTTGAGAACAGACAGGGTAGAAAGTATGTCCATGTTTTTAGAACACTTTTCATTTCAATATTATACAGGAAATGTTGGAACAGAGAAGTATTATCAGAACTTGTATATTTTTTTAACTGAATAAAATAGGTTTATGAGGATGTTTTAATTTCTTTTCCTTCTCTGTGTTTAGCAACAGAGCATTGTAAAATTGTCAGTTGGATTTATGACACTCAACATAAGTTCTCAATTTCTCTTCTCAATACCTTAAAAGAATTTTTAATCTTTTGTTTTTCTGCTTTTGATTTTAGCAGTATCCTTTGTCTTAATGCTGTTCCTCTACCTATATGCTTTTTACTAGTTATGCTTATGTAACCTCTTGGTTTATTAAACAATCAGTTAAAATTATTTTAATGATAAAATTGCAGTTGGAAGATGTGTAGAGTGGAACTATCGAAAGGAGTGGAAGAAGATATCATGAGATAATTTATTGTTAATGATATTTAATATATGGTGTAGTATATTTTTGTCAATCATTTTACTAGTCAGCCAACTCGGAACTTTAAAATGACCAATATATAATAAGTAGTCAATAAGTAATTGATGCCACTTTCCTCCTGCTCAACCTCCATCAATTCTTCTTGACTCTCTCTCTGCCGTGTTAAACTCATCTTTGATTTTTGTATGGTCCCACTGCCATCAGCCTTAGAACATTATTTTACCTAGATTATTATTTTTTAAAATTTTCTTTTCAAGTAACTCTTAACTAGTCTTTCTCCATCTATTCATTCTTGTCCAATGTGATTCTTCATCTGAAGATCCCGACACCTTTGTTTGTATATATCTTCACACATCTTCCATATTTCTAATCTGTCCTGTGTATAATTTCGATTATTTTTTCTGAATCACAGTTTGCATTCATCCACTTATCCATTTACTTATTAGTTGTTTTTTCAGAAAATATTTATTGAGTGTGTGTAAGAGTCAGATACTGATTGTGTTATTCGCCTTACTTAAAATTCCTTAATTGCTCTATATCGACTAGTTTGAAAAGTCTAATCCAGGACTCCTCATAGCCTCAACATGTGTTTTCATTATTTTCCAATTTACTATTCTAGAGGTATGCTTTCTATGCTTTTAAAATTATGTGTACTTCTTGAGCCATGTGTCTTTCCAGTGCCATTTTTTCTCTGTCATCCAGACTGTCAAAAGCCTATCTGGACATCACTAGCCCAAATGATACCACTTCCGTAAGGTGACCATAACCAGAGGGATCTTTCCTTTCCCAAAATACCATATCAGTATCCCAGAAGTTCCCGCACTTATGAACAAGTTAGGTTCCCGATGGCTTTTTGTAAGTTAATTTGTTCCTAAGTACAAAGAAACCTAGAGGAGCTGACATTTGTAGAACTCAGGTATGTTTCTACCAAAAATGAGTGAGCCAGTCCTTATATCTTTTAAAAACTCTCCTCCGTGTGTGTGTAGTCTTCTATAGAGTCTAGTCTATTTTGGAAAAAATGCCCTAATTTTTACATATATCATGTATATCTTACAAATGTGTTATATATTAAAGTATATATTATAAAGTAGATATTAAATATGTAAAATAAGGCATTATTTTCCAGAATAGAATAGTTCCATCTATAGCAAAGTTCTGCATAGTGGATGAAAGAAGCCCGTTATTCTTCCTCCACCCTTACCTTATTGATGTATCAGTGATCTCTACAAGTAACATGGGAAGTTTATTCCAAATATAGTATCAGCGTTGTCACCCTGCTGCTTAGTTTGATGATAGTCATTTTTTGAATCTTCTGACCTATTTGGTGTGTGATACATTTTTTGCCAACAAGATCATGACTGTGTTTAAGTTGAAATTCTTGAAGAAAACTAGCCTTTGCCTGATTTAAATTCTTAAAAGACAGAACTACCCTTTGTCTAATTACATAGGACATTGACTATTTATGCTCTTTCAGTAGCTGCATATTCAGGTCATTTGATTTCTTCACTGTTTTTCTCCATTTCTTCCTCGATTGTTCTTTATTGCATAGGCACACAGCACTGTTCACAAGTTGCATGTTTTGCTTTTGTTTTTCAGAACTGACCCTATTGTTGAATGATTGATTTTAGTTGTACCTAGAACATATTTTTTTGTGTCTATTTTTTTAAATCATGATTTTTATTTCCATTGTGATTTTATAGGCCTCTAGCAGTACTTTCAATGTTTCGATGTTCTTATTGTTTTGGTACCTATTAAAATGATGAGGTTAAAAATGTCTGTGAAACATCTCAAAACCAAGCATGAACTAACTCTCTTTAGACTAAAGAAAAATGGGACCGTGAGATGAAAATGACTGCTTATAACCACTGATATCATTTTCTGGTGGGAGGCTTAGTCGACTTGCTTTTTTTCTGCTGTGGAGCTTAGAGCATTACTTCCAGTTTATGAAAATTATGAGTTGAAAGTGTATAAATAGGTGAATGTCTATACATTGCTTATAATTTTACCATATTTATCACATCCTGCTTCACACTTCAGTTATTTTTGTGGAAATCTTATATTGTATACTTTATAACTTCTACTAGATCATGTCTTCTTCATATAGCTTTTCATCTTAATAACACTTATCTGAATAATCTGCAAGTAATATATTTTTAGTGACTATTGATTGGGTCTTGGTACTTTATGTTTTTCTTAGAAAAAAATTCGATGTAGTTTGCTTAATTTCAGACTATATTCAAAATACTCAGAAAATAATATATTATTTATAAGGAGAAGTATGAAGGCCTTTAAATAGTTATGGAGAATATTTGCAAACACTAGGTTCAGTGAAAAATTCCTTCATGAAATAGCTTCTATAATGTTTAAATGTTTCATATAGTTAATAATAATATAATGTTAGCTATTAGAACTTAAATTATTTTTTATCTTTCAGCTTCTGAATTCTGACCACAGATCCACAGCCACAGTCCAGATCTGCAGCGGCTCCGTGAACCTTAAGGGTGCTGTGAAATGCAGAGCTTATATTCACAGCAATAAGCCCAAGGTTAAAGATGCTGTGCAGGTACAACAGGCAGAGCCAGTATATGAAAGATTGAAGCATGTTAACATAACTATTCAGAAATCCTAAAATTTTACTTTTTTTTTCTCAGATTTCATAATTATTAATTTGATTTTAACCAATAAAGGCCCAATCTTTTGGGCAGTCCAGTTAAACCATGTGCTTGGTCCCAAGATTTTCATGTGTAAAATATCTATTCTATGCCCTTTTTAAAATGATAATTATGCACATTTATTAAGTTGGTACATATTAGTGCATTTGAAATCATTTCTTTTGAGGGAAATCGAACTTTTTAAGTAACAAGAATAGTATTCATAGGAAGAATTATTAGGTAGAGTTCTGTAATCTATGTAATACAGAAATTTTAAAAAAGGTAACTGGCTCTTTTGTCAGAGTTATACATTTCCTAATTTGGAACACTAGTATTATTTGTTTAGAAGCAAAATTTATTTATTTGGTTTTAATTTACTCTTTGGATGAGGTCAGCAGATTTGTTTTTGAACTATGAATGTGTTAATAAGCATGTTAAATAAATGGACATTAAAAAAAGAATGATATACCAGTTATTTTAGGGAAAATATTATAAAGGGAAACTAATTATGTGAGGGTTTTTTGCTAATAAAATAACGAAAATCTAAAGTAAAGAATTTTATTTCTTATTGTGATTTGTTTATGTTTTTCCATAGGCAGTGAAGAGAGATATATTGAATACAGTTGCTGATCGTTGTGAAATACTATTTGAGGATCTGCTCATGAATGAAATTCCAGAAAAAAAAGTTATGAGTATAAAATGAAGTACTTTTTTTCATGTATTCAGTTGATAGGATGTCACAATATAATAGTCATATCTTTTATAACTACTATATCTTTAATAACAATATGTTATCTTTTACTTTTCTTAGTGAATGAACATGTTTTTAGTTGCCACCCCCAAAACAGTTTGTGAACACCTTGCATTAGCAAATCTGTCAACAATTAACAATTTCTGGGAGGACTTAAAAAATAAATTCTGCGTGAATTTCTGCCACAATGGATAAACTGTGTTAATATTTTAAAGCTGATTTTTAAATTATTATCTATGAGTTTTTTTCAAGAATTCATAATCAAAATATTTATTAATGTTGAGCATTATATAATTGATTCTTTAATAGCTATCTGTAGTATACATGCAATTGATCTCTTGTTCTTACCAAATTTGTTTTGTATACTAGTTTATATACTTTTTATCTATTACTCTAACAGATTTTTAGATTTTAAAAAGGCTGGGTTATAGTATCTTAATCTTTTATAACTATTATATCTATTGGGAAACAATTTATACCATTTCAGTAATTTGTATTGAAAATAATTTTCGTTTACTCAAAAAGAAAATTATATTGAGTATGTTTTTTGAAGCTACACATTCATCTCTACCTTCCTACTATTCAGATCAGAGTGAATTTGTAATTCACAGTTGAATATGTATATAATTGAAACATATACCAGCTTGTTAAGGGAATATTTTTATGTTTATATAGGAGAAAGCGTAGCTCCGCTATATAGTACTATCTTCTTTTAGTACTGAATCATTTAGTACTGAATCATAGCCAGTATATTAGGTTTAGTGGACTAATCATAATATTTTTTATATTCCTGGTAAGATAGATTCCTGGAATTTGCCAGATTTAACATTTGTCCTTTTTGTATTCCACTAATAATGTATAGCTTTGCTGAAAAGTGAATTTGAATATTATAGGTAGCAATTAGATTGAGACTTTTGTTTTGGCAAGGATGTGAAACCCGGTTACCTAGCTACCCAGGCAGCCTAGCAACCTCATCTCATTGTGGCTTCGTTTTTGCTACTTGACTGTATGTATGGTAGAGCTCTTGAGTTAAATATTAATTACTTTACTTGCTGAGCAACAGTATGGTTACAACTGAACTGTGAATTTTAGGATTTTCAGGGACATAGAGATATAGCCACCATTAATGCATAAGATCTACCTTATCACACACATTAGTGAAATACTCTATTCCATTTAAAAATACTTCATGAAAATGGTATCGTATGACTAATTCCTGGTATTATTTTATAGTAAGTGAATTAGTATTTGAAATTTTTGCAGATGTCCAGTCAGTAAAATTAGTTACTTCTAATAGTAGTTGTGATCGTTACACATTAAATTTAATGTATTAGAAGTTAATGTTATCACCTAATACTAAATTTTTTAAAAATGAAAAAATATATTTCACTAATTGAGTGGCCTTTGAGGCCTTTGTGACAAGAATAAACCATGTATTCAGTGGAAAGAGCAAAGACTGAACTTCTTGGATTCTCTGTCTACTTTGCCACTAGAGGACTGACTTCAGGCAAATGATTCAGCCTGTTCAAACATCTGTTATCTTACATGGAAAACAGGGATTACAGTAGCTACTTTTTGAGAATTATTGAATGATAGTTGTTTTTCAAATTCTTTAACTTTAATTTTTGATAAATGTAGCATTATATTTCAAAAAGAAACCCAAGTGTAAATATATACATTTTTAAACTTTAGTAACAGGATAATTGTTCCACCGATGTGTTAGTGTATCTTAAGATACCACGATAAAAGACTAAATTGCAAGTATAATAATAATACAAACAAATGCAAATTTTGAAATTGAATACACATATATATACCAAATTGTTAGATCTTAGATTTAGTCCTCATTTTACTTAATTTATCTTTCTTAAGTACCAGTAAGATCTTGTAGCATGGTAAAATGTAGAACATATGCCATGAAATTAACCAGAACTAGAGTATTTTTGCATGCATCAGGAAGTCTGCAAAGCACATATTAACTTTATATTCCTTATCTTTAAAGTAAACACAGTCTTTGAATTCTGGCTATCCAGATGAAAGAACTTAATACTTCCATGACAGTAAAAAAAAAATATGAGAATTCCAGTCATTCTTTTCAATTATTATGATCTTCCCCTTAAGAAGTATTCCATACCTCCTTCATTATTCCCTACCAGCCTCCATTCCATTCTTCCCAACTTACTCTCAGTAAATGACCTACTCCTTGTGAAAATGGAGGTCATCAGTTGTAAAATCTCTTACCTTCTTCCATTCTTACGTCCAGGTCTATCCATACCACTCATCCTCCCAGAACTTCTGCAGTCATCTTTGCCTGTGGTCATGGTTCCATTCTCTGGATGGTGCTTCTCATCCCTTCATGCAAATGTCTCTTTATCCTTTAAGTGTTAAGTCAGATATCACCTGTTTTACAAAAGTTTCTGTAATAATTCAGTATGAGTTAAGAGTCTATTCTTAATCAACAGAAACCCAATTCTTATCATATTGGCTTAAATTTAATTTTTTTCTGTTTCGAACTTGTTAAAATAATGTTGAACTAGATACTCTGCTGTGGGAATATTACTAAAGGATTCTTTTTTAGAATACTTTGTGAGATGTGTTTTTTTTTTTTTTTAAAAAAAAAAAAGATAATACCCTCTCCTATTCTTACTCTCAGACCAACTAGAAAACTTGGTCTTTGATTTTATAGCAAGCATATTTGTCTCTTTTTTAGGCAAAGCTGGAATTAATACAGTTTGAAATAGTTTTTAAATTTTGCATGCCAGTTATACATACATATTACAGCCATCATTGAAAAATTTGAACTTAACCTGTTTCAAGAATCTGTGGCTCAAAGTAAAATAATCCTAATTTCAAAATTCCTAATTTACATGTTCCAGTACAAATTGCAGTAATAAGATTTTACAGCTAGGAGGCAGTCTAATCAAAGAGTAAAATTGTTCTAGTTGTCATATTAAAACAAGATAGTAAGTTGCAACTGGCAGGAACCACACAAGTTACATATTGCATTTTCCGTGACACTTAAGACATTCTTCATCTTCTGTTTGTAGTTATATAAAGCTACCACTAGTTTCTTAGCAGAGAATTGTGGGTTACTGTTAAAGTGAGTTCTAGTTTTCCCCTTGGTCTACATTGGTAGCTTTTAAAATCATATCCATTGCTGAAAGAATTTATTCTTCACACAAAATCCTTTGATTTATTGATTGACTTATTTATATTTTGTTGTTTTTAAATTATAGTTAACATTCAAATATTATATTAGTTTCAGATGTACATAGCATAGTAGTTAGACATTTATATAATTTATGAAATGATCCCCCTGATTAGTATCCATCTGGCCCTATACATAGTTATTATAATATTATTGACTGTATTCTCTATGCTGACTTTACATCCCCATGACTATTTTGTAACTACCAATTTATACTTCTTAATTCCTTCATCTTTTTTATCCAACTCCCTTCCCATCTGGCAACCATCAGTTTGTTCTCTGTATCTATGAGTCTTTTTCTGTTTTGTTTGTTCATTTTGTTTTTTAGAATACACATATAAGTGAGAGCATATGATACTTTTCTTTCTCTGTCTGATTTATTCCTAGATCCATCCATGTTGTTGCATACACAAAATCTTTATCTTTGTTGATAGTTCATTAGTATCATGGTGTTGAACCAAAAAAATAATTGTTTTTACGTGGAGCTGTGACTTTTAGAAATTGAGGGAAATATATTTTACTTTGTGAGTATTCAAAAAAGAATGAAACAGTTATTCATTATTTATTTAGATCCAGATTATTTTTTTTAAGTACTTAACATCGTTTAGGACAATATGTAGCAGTAATCATGGCCACAGAAATATTAATTTGTTTATAGCATTTAGTATTAATAAGGGTTTGCTCTGTTCAAGGCAATGTGATAAATACAGATCAATGACCAGATTTCTTTTCTCAAGAAGACTGTAACCTGATTTGGAAGGTAGAATGTATATACATTATTAATTATGCAGAGAATGTAATAAGGTCCTAAGAGTAAGAATTTAATCAAGAGTAATGATCAGAATAATAAGTATTACTAATAACTTGGGAAAGGGAACATGAAAAGAAATCAAGGTGGAGTTGGTGGTGAGGTTAGTATACAAAACACATATCTTGATGTCGTACACATGCTTGATAGAGCGGGTTATTAGCATCTAATAAGATGGAGTCAGTGGTGAGATTATTTTGTACATACATTGTACAAAAAATGTATGCTATTATATCCCCTACACTTGATGTAAATGGGCCTCCAATTTGGTTCCAAACTTACACAAAGAAGGGAAAAATTATTTATAAAATTCGGTAATTGTAAAGTTAAACAAGAAAAACAATTTTTGAGGCCAGGGCCTAAATTCTCTCCTGGGTATTCCTTTATAGGAAAGTGGATAATACGAGAATATATAATCAACAACATCCTGAAGTCAGTGATAGGTTTATGTTTCATAGGACTATCATTTAGGTTCTTTTCAGAGTCCAGGGGTATTGAAGTAAAGCAGGATTCAGTAAGAGCAATTTTGTGTAAGATCAATTAGAAAAGGAAAATACCTTTTAGGTTTTATTTCTGTTAGGATATAATGCTTTCATATATGTGTATGTGTGTGCGTGCACATATATATATATATATATATATATATATATATATACACACACATACATACATACATACATACATACACAAATACCAGTGACAGACCTATCTAAATATTGATAATGTTTCTTCTTTTAGATTCTGAAAAAGAGTTTCACATTCTCCCTCACCGAGTTTTTGTCCCCATTCCGGGATCCGCTGTAATGTTATGTGATTACAAATTTGGCGATGAGTCAGCTGAAGAAATCAGAGACCATTTTATAGAGATGTTGGATCATAGGATTCAGATAGAAGATTTGGAAATTGCAGAGGAAATGAACACAGGTAATTATATGAGGTTATTTAAGAACTTGATTAGACTACTGCTGATATTACCTGTGAGACAGCTAGTTTACGTATCATGTCTTTAGGTTTTCTTAAAGCTAGTTCTGTTTTACACTTCCGAGGCTTTTAATAATGTGTCTCATTTCTACATGTATAAACATGGAGTCAGTATTTTCCTGGAAAACTGCACCATAATTTAAGATACTTTAGGTTTTTCCAAGTCTAGCAAGTAGGTCTTCATAAAACAAGTTTAGCCTTAAGTGGGTAGAAATACATAGTTTTAAGGTATTTTATTAAAAAGTTTTCTCAAAACTAATTTTCTTGATTATTTGGTTAAGCATCATGTCACACAGTTTTTCAAAAGTACTTTATTAAATGTCTTTTGCTACTATTTGCCTTTATTTTCCTTTCCCCTTCATATATTTAGGATGCTAAGCTGAAATGGGCAGTTCCAAAAATCAGATCAAGATTATATTTATGGAGCATAGATTTGCCATACTATCTAATTGTGTAACACGTTTTCTTCCTCTAGCCATCACTTTCACATTTGACCTTACATTTTGCAAGGCTGTTTTTTTTTTGTTTCGTTTTGCTTTTTGTTTCTAGTGAGTGCAAAATATGAAAACATGTCTATAAATAAATGTGTATGTGTATGACAGTCTTTCTGAAACATTTAAAAATATGTGATAAAAATAGTTATTTGCAAATTATAGCTATGAATACATAGCCATTTATCAATTTGGAAATTTCTGATATCAGAGAAAAAAGAAAGGCTTTAGGTTACGTTTAAGTAAAATGTTTATGAAATTTGAATATAGCAATTTGTAAGTTCTTTTTCTAATTCTAATTTCTTAGTTATTTCTTTGTCACTTAACTAATTGCCAACCCTCACAAGAGTAGAGTGTTTGATTCAGAGTTCTCTTGTTAATATGGTGAGTCAGGTAAGTATTTGGCGAATTTCAGATCTTTCAGTAAAGCCTCAGGTTAGTTGAAGAGCACCAGGTTTGTTTTCTCCAGGTTAGTATTAATCATGATGCAGAATAATAAGTTTGTTTTAAAAGAAAAAAAAAATACTCTAAATTGTTTAGTACCTGACGTTATAACAGCAGTTGTGTTTCAGTTTTTTGAAAACTAATATTTTTAAAGGTATAGCTATAGCATATTCCCTAGTTGATAGAAATTTTGAAAGTAGATTGGTAAAAACATTTGCTACTTTCTGAAATATGTTTCCCATATTGGTGATTATGATATCTCTGCCAACCAAACTCAGAACCATGAGGGCAGGGATTTTTGTTCATTTTACACATTCTCTTCTGTTACTAATACCTACCAACAGTCCTTGACCCATTCTGATTTTGATAACCAAAGGAATTTTACGTGGGAATCATTAGAAGTGATCTAGTTCATCCTCTGTCTTATAATACTGAATTCAGTATTCCTAACAGATGGGTATTGAGGCCATGCTTTAAATTTGGGAGCAACTGTCATGTTCTAAATATTTCAAAGCCAGATATTCTCATATACCTTTAACTGTTGTCCTTATTATACTTTCCAAATCTCATTTTTTCTTACCACCTTGTTTGCCTTCCTCTAGATTAGGAATTTTTAACCTGTGGTGCCAAAACCCTTGGGATCATAGCTGGGCTTTCAGGAGATCCACAAACTACTAGAAAATAATGGTTAATTTTTTCTGGAGAAAAGATCTATAGCTTTTAAGGGGTTGATTACCTAAGAAAGATTGGAAACTATTTTAAATATACACTGGTTTGCCTTTCTTGACATATATTACCCAGAATTGATCCTAATACATTAATAATAATATTAGGTATTATTTATATAGAACCTTCTATGTACCTCTCTTGCTCACTGCTGTGTTTCCAGCACTTTACGAAGAACCTAGTCATAATACATTATAGGTGCTCAGTAATATTTGTTAGATGAACAGATTACTAATTTTGTCACTCCTAGGGTTTGGGTCCAAAGATCAATTAGAAACCGATCCTGTCTTCAAGTTACTAAATAGGACCTTTTTTAAAACTCGTGTACATATTAACTTTTATGTGCCCAGACTGGGTGAATTTCTTCATTACCCTTAATTGTAGTTTTGTGCTCCTCTTTTGCATTCCTTTGCATGCTTGTAATTATTTAACTCATCAGCTGCATATTTAAAGTTAATCTTCTACATTAGACTGTAAGATTTTTTAAAGTAAGTACCGAGAATGTTTATTTCTCTGAGCTCCATGCCTAAAACATAATAGGTATTCATAAATATTTATTACCCACTGACATTTACTAAGTAGGTCATTTTTTGGAACTATAGCTTTTTTTTTCATACTTATTTTATGCTTAAAATTATAAATTTATGCCTACCCAGACATAAAGTTTTTAAGGTTTGTGTAGTGCACTACACTGAGCATGACGAAGATTTTAAAAAGGTATAATAATCCTAGCTCTATGGCTCAATAGTTCAGAACATTTTAAGGGGTGTAGAACATTTAAAACATGATAATACATAGCACTAATTGTTGCCCCGGAAATATTAATTCTAGTATATAGCATTTAGTATGTATATCGATCAAATATTTGTTAAGCATTTGCTCTGTTCAAGACAATATTATAGATCCAAATCAATGACCAGAAGTTTTTCCTTAAGAAACCTATAGTCTGATTTGAAAGATAGTTATTATGCAGAGCGTGTAACTTAGGTCCTGTGAGTAACTAAGAATTTAATCAAGGTTAATGATCAGAATTTTTAGGTCTCCAGTGATGTGGTTAAAAATTCAATCAGAAAAAAAATTTTGACTAGGTTAACAATAACTATAATCTATAGTAACAAAGTTTTGACATTAGTATATTCTAATTTAGGTAAATTCTTTCCATTTTTAAATTTTTTATTACTACTTTTATGTTTCATTTTAACTGAAAGCACATGCTTGTTATAGAAACTGATGCTCTGTAATATGAATATAGGGTATAATTCAAAGTATATTAAAAGTCCCATTATTTTGAATGTTTCTTTGAATTCTTTGAAATATTCTTACAAATAATTAAAAGGCTTATTTTTAGCTTTAAGATAATATACTTCTTATCTATTATTATTAGATTTAAATGCTATTCCCTGATGAATTATTTTTATCATTTATATGTATAGTAAATATATTTTAATTTTGTTTCTCAGCTTGTCTTCAGTAAACTTTATCCTTAGCATTGTTCGAACCATGTTAAATATTAGTATAAACTAGTAACTATGAAGTATTTTAAAATAATTTTAAAAATCTTAGATGACTATAAATATTTGTCTTTTTTGTGGGTTTTTTGATTTTTGTAAGCTTTTAATATTGGCACTTAGTCGTATGTTTTGCACTGTATTTTAAAGTTATTTCCTATCTGAGGTAAATCTGAGGTTACTCAATTAATCTACCTCAGATTAACTGAGTAGGAAGAGTTTAATATTATAAGGACAAAGGAAACAAAACATCAATTTGGAAAGTTTAGGTATGTATATTTATGCTGTATCAAACTCATAGTTTCTAGATGGTATTTTATATTTTTCTAGTATTACATAATGTGTTGAAGACACTATTTCAGTGTGGTAGGTGTGATTCTTTTAGGACTCTGTCCTGTGTTTTGAAACTTAAATAAATCTCAACTGAGTGATCACTATTTTTTGATTGCCTATTATGTCTTATTAGGTATTAGACTTCTAGAGGTCAGATATATAGTTTTGACTCTCAAGAAGCTCACAGTATAAAGGGAAACACAGAGATATGAGTTATTCTAAAACAAGGTGATCAGTTCTGTATTAGAGGAATGAATGGAGGATTATCAGAACATTTAGCACAGGCACTGTCCCTGAGAGAGATTCAGAGAAAGCTTCTCAGAGCAAGTGATATTTGAGTTCATTTTGAAGGATGAATACAGAAGTAATTCTATGCTTTTTAGGAATTGAACACTGGCATCAGATGTATTGGGGCCAGGAATATGACTTGTCTAGAATTATATTAGTTTTGTTTCATTAAATATTTGTTGAATTAGAAGGAATGCTTGAGTAATTAGTGTATTTTTAATAACCCACTCCCAAAATATAGGATAGAGTAAAAACATAAATATTTTAGTAGAAAAATTAAGTGCTTTTATGTAAATACCCTATTGGTTTAGAATTATATTCACTTACTCATTCGCTCATTTACTCATTCATCCATTCATTTGTTAATTTACTCAAAAATATTTGAGGAGCATTTGATATCCTGCTCCCTGGCATATGTCATCAGTTTGACTCAAACTTTTATAAAAATTCAAAAAAATATATTAGATGCGTAATTTTACCAAGATAGTATTTTAGCTGAGTCCAGGTCTGCCACTTACAGCTGTGTAACCTTAAATCTTAAATAAGTCCTCTGTTAACTCCAGATTCTCTTTGGGTTGATATGAAAATTTAGTAAAAAAATCTTAGGGAAAATACTTTGTAAACTGGGATACATAAATGCAGCGTGATATTAACTAGCATTAAGACTAAAGTTATAACTCCTGAATTATGATGAAAAACATTAATATTAAAATATGAAAGTAATATTTTATAGTGTTCATAGATTTTCATATATATTTGAAATTAGGATTTTCATATAAAATAAACCATAAAAAGTGGAGTTGAAATGTTTAAATATAAAAATTAAAATCAGTTACTGTACTTTTAGGAGCATTAAACTTGTTAAAAGTATGTAGCTTTATTTTTTAAGTATTTGATGTTATTTACTTGACTGTTATTTAATTATTTCTCTTCTATAATACAGTTGCCAAGTAGTTGCTTTGTTTAAAATGCATATTTTGCCAATTACGTATCTTAAAATAACATACTTTAAAATGACTTAATTAGGGATGGAGAACAATTTTTTTGTCAAAATGACTGACTTAAGATGAGGGATAACTATGGCTTTAAAATTTCTTAGATCTATTAGTCATCTCCTAGTAGATATTAACTTAATAATTTTGATGTACTTTATCCATAGTATTGGCTGAAAATTTGGAGACACACTTTTAAAATCTGATGAAATTCATCTTTATGAATTCTTTCTTGATAGCTGAAATTAATTTTTGTTATTTGGTTAAACACTGATAATTTATTTTAAAAAATAATACTGGAGATGGATTTTTATAGTTAAGTCACTATAGTGAAACATTAATTTAGGAATCAGGGATGGGGAAAAAGAAAACTAATCAAAGAGTTCACATCCCAACATTTCATTTTAAGCTTCTAAATAGCCCTGCCTACCTGTCAACAGCTTGGAATGAAAATGAACACATCTACCACTTAGTGTGCATCCATCATGGCCCTTGTTTTATCTTTTGATGCTAGCTGCTCAAGAAGATTGCTTTCTTACATGATTAATTTGGGATTTGTCTGAAGTTAAAATTACTTGATTTTAAGGAATAGTTAAGATCTAATTTCCTATTGAATCATGTTACTTGCATTTGAATTTCAGATAACATTAAAGTATTGGTAAAATAACAAACTGTCTGAGATTTGAATTAAAAGCCTACAAGCCCCACCAAAAACAAACACAAATAAATTGTTATGACAAGGCCTTATTCCTTCTTGAAAAATGCCCTGCCTCAGTAAAATTATTTTGAATTTGTGTCAAATCACAGGATTTTATGTGACAGATTTAAAGAAATAGGGTAATGAAATGGGATGTCTTTTTTTTATAAAAGTAAATTATTTATGCAGAGGACTTGACCTACTAGAGCATGATCTTTACATATAACCAATATTAAATGTATAAGTAACATATCATCATAAATAAAACCATTTTTGTGTTCTTTATATACAAGTACTCAAGTAAAAAAAAAATTCTTGTAGCAAATAGGTATAGTTTATGCTTCATCCATTATTTTTGTTTATTTGTTATCTGATATAAGAATTTTAGTGACCCAAAGAAAAAGCTTCTTAGCAGTGATATTTGCTAATAGTAAAAACCAAAGTGTGTGTGTGCATGCGCATATGTGAATGTGAATAAAGTCGTATACTGTCCATTCAACTTTTAGACCTAGAGATGAAGTTAGGAGAAATTTGAAGCTAGTAAGCTAATGCAGGCTAATGATGCCGATAGGCTAAAACTAAGGTGTTATAACCATAAAGAAAACTAGAAGCTAGGGAAATATAGGAGATAGAATAGTTCTAGAGCTGGTTCATAATAAGAATTTGTGACTAATTTGATATGGGGGTAGAAAAAAAGAGAAGAGTGTTTTGTATATGTTTGTTTTTAAAGTACTTTAGTCATTTGCTTGAAGAGGTTAAAAAAGAATGGTGATTCCCTGATTCTCATGAGGTAATTAATTGGAATTATTTCTGAAAATGACAGCAAAGTTTTTTCTTAGTGGAAAATTGATGTGAAGTGGGCAGTTATTTTCCTTTTCTTTCATCTATTTTAGTATCATAGATATATCTATTTCAATAAGTTTATGTGTCATCCTCATGAGTCTCTGCTAGTATTTTATGATACACACATGTCTATGAGGATATTTTAAATACCAAGCAACAGGCTATTTTACTTTGAATTTAAGCAGTAGTACTTATGGTCTCTCACTCTGTGGTTCTCTTTTCTTTTTTGTAAATAAAGGGAACATCATGAAATAGTTGCTTTCAAATGTAGTTCCCTAGAGTTCTATAGAATAGCATTTCACTGCCACCTCTGGGAAGGAGAAGGCATCTGGCTTCAGGAGCCCTCCATCTGGTCAGCCAGAGTAATTCCACTTGCATCTTTTTCACATACTAGAATTTTCTGTCAGACTCTTTAGCACGAGGGATCTCTAAAGCCGTGTGATCTCTAAGGCTGTTTCAGTTCATTTTTAATCGGTATCAAGTAAATTCAGCTAGGCCAACCTATGTAAATTATTGTCAGCATAATGTAAGAAAGAGAACTTATATTTGAATTATTAATCTGTTGCCCATGACCCTCAAATATGCACTTCACTTCTCAGGTTTTATTTTCCATCTGTAAAATGAGATGATATGCTTGCCTTACTTAACATTGAGTTGTTTTAAGGTCAAATTTGTGATCATATTTTGCTTGTATGTTTCAAATTTCAGGTTAGATCAAGAGCTAGCAAACTTTTTCTGTATAGGGCCAAATAGTTAATATTTTAGGCTTTGTGGGTCATATAAGGTCTGGCCCATTTGCTGCAAGTTTGGCCCATAGGCTACAATTTTCTGATCCCTGATTTTATTAATATCTAATTATTTCAAATTATTAATTGCCTAAACGACCAGTAAAAATGATATAAGTTAATCCCAATTAAGAGTAAAAGTTACCCTGCTCCTATCTAGTTTGATATTTGGGACCAGTTTATCTCTACTGCCGTACAGTAAAAAAATTATAACTTGTGAGAGTCGTTCAGAACTAGCTTTGTGGCTCTCTGGTATCGGTTGATTATAAAAACCACAAAGTATTTTAAAAATTATGTCAGTTTCACATATATTGTATAAAATTTCATTCACCTACATTTGATAATGAGAAATTCAATATGTTTTTGAAAAGTCAAGTTGAAAATGGAGCTCATTTTCTATATTCTTTATAATGTTCTTTAAAACTTATTTTAAAATGGTAATTATTCTCATTTTATTTAGGACTTATTATTATTATCCTTTTGCAGTTTATGTGAGTTCTCCTATGAATACTGAAGCTACACTGGACAACACAGATGATGAACAACCAAAACAACCAATTAAAACTACAATAGTATTGAAAATTCAGCAAAACATAGGTATTTTATTTCTTTTATAACATTGAAAATATGTATTTTAGATTTGGGTTTTCTCATTACTTTAAAATTATTTTATTTTATTTTACTTAAAACTTCTAGCTTAGTGTGTATTGAGTATTATGGAAAGTGCCAGGCCTTGAAGATAGAAAGATTTACAAGTAATGTATTATCCAAATGCTCTCAAAAATCACATATCTATTAATTTATTTGGTATTTTCAGAAGAAATGATATGAAGTTTTGTAAGTCGAATAGTATAGTAGGGCCAGTGTTTTCCAAACTGGTGTTCTTGGGATTGCTATTGCAGATTTTGATATGTGTCCTGTGAAAAAAGTCAAATTCAAATCTAGAAATTTATAATGCACTTTAGTATTTTAAAAGCTCCAAGATACTGTGCCAGTCACTTTCATAGTTTTTAGACTTAGCAATAAAAGAACATGTATACCACTGTTTAGAGAAATGCTTGATAAGCATTAAGATTTTTGACTGAGAGCCAGAAGTTTTAGTTGTTTTTCTTGTCACTTACTCATTAGATAAGTTAGTTACCTAAATTCTTTGTACCTAAGAGTGAGAGAGAGAGAGAGAGAGAGAGAGAGAATATGTGTGTGTGTGTGTGTGTGTGTGTGTGTGTCTTGTAGGCCTTGTGTGTGTGTGTGTATGTGTGTATTCTACTCTGGTCAGTTTCTTGTTTTAATCTAACAATAATCATGAGGAGAAAAATGAGTTACCAACCAAGACTTACTAATTCTTGGATTTTATAATGGTGGAAACTGAGTTTCTGTAGTTTTTAATAGTTATACAAATGCCTTTGGATTTTAATGTTCGAAAACCACACTGTACATTGGAGCTGTCTTTTGGTTTAAACTAAGTAGCATAAGACATCTGGAATGTCAATATAAATATTTATAGAAGCCTTTTAAAGTATATGTTGGTTTTTCTCTTAGATATGTATAAGTGCATACATGTGCAAGAGAGACCCGTTTTTTTTTTTAATTTAAGATTTTGCTACAGTAGTGAAGTTCCTGATTATCAGTCTAACATTTGCAATCTATTTTTTGAATTATTGCTATATATTCCTTGAAGACTTTGCTGGCTTTTTTAGGACCATGTATATGTGTGCAAAGTATATGTGTTCGTGCATGTGTCTTGTTGTTTAGGCCCATCAGCTACCTACATTTCAGAGCGTAGGATCGGTTAAGCCTTTCGTTTGCTCATTCCATTTCCATTTGTTTTGTGTTTGTTTCACTTTTAGGTGTGATTGCAGCATTTGCAGTTGCAGTTCTTGCTGCTGGTCTCTCCTTTCATTACTTCAGTGATTAGGGTGAGGCCCAGAGAGCATCCTGATCATCATCAGAGAACATTGACTGACCATCAATTATGAATATAGAGATGCAAACAATCCATCCGCATTTAAGACAATAGCAGCCAGATTTGCTGCCATTATGCCTATTCGTAGGTGTGTTTCTGACTAAAATGAAATCACCAGCTGCCTTGTTTAGCCTTGCTGATATTATAGGTGGCTCAGGCTTCCAAAAATAAAGTTATGCATCTAGATGGAAGCCGGCATGTAACAAATCATTATTATCTATTTTTTAAAAATGTTCAAAGTGATGGTTTATTTTCACAGATTTTAGTCCTCTTAATCTGGATCACATATTCATCAAGACATTGAAAATTTGAACGGTCAGGGTTGATTGAATATCTTAGTGATAAAACAATAGGAAAAGTTTCTATGAAGTGGGGCAAATACCTACTGGGGAAGCTCATACTGTACAACCTTTCTAATGGGCACTCAGGTCCAGAATGCCGATCGAGTTCTGATGAAGGGGTAAGAAACCTTTCCAGAAAGCTTTGCATCAGTAAGGATTGCCATAAATCATGTGCTTTGTCCAGTTAGTCTATCATAACTGCTATAATATATACATAAGACTTTTGCTTCCAGCAGTACATTAGACAAGGTACTGCAAAACCCCTAAGATCCTGAATAAAACCTACCTTTCAGTGCATTAATAGACTCAAAGAAAGTGGGAGAAATCTCCACGAACCTTTCCTCTTTTTCCTTCCCCACAAAAGTGAGCACATCTTGAGTTGGAAGTTGTGAAAACTGCATTAAGCGTACAGGTTGACTGTGGTTGCCCAGATGGGAGATACCAGTTGTAGTACTGCTGTGTGCAGTTTGCCTCAGACCAGAAGGAAAGAGATAAATCTTAGTCTGAGATGCTACCCTGGCCAGAACAGCTGAAGTGGCCCTCAGTTTATAGTACCCTGTAGCTCCTGGCAGAAGCAAGACAGAAGCCTAAGATTCTTATAGAGTAAGATGATGCAGTATTACCTCATGACTAGAAATCACCAGGCAAAAGTTGAAACCAGCTAGCATGAGAAAGAACTGACTTTGGATTAAATTCTCCAAGGTCTCATCACTAACATACATGAAGGATGGGACCACAGGCAAATCTAAAAAAGAAACAAATGGAACTGCTAGAAGTAAGACATTTGTTACTTGAAATTAAACACACACACACACACACACACACACAAAAACCCCTCAGATGTGTTGAATATTGTATTAGGACTCAGCTGAAGAGACAGTGAGTAAACTGGAAGATAGATCGAAAGAAATGACCCTGAAGAGACAGTGAGTAAACTGGAAGATAGATCGAAAGAAATGACCCAGTACACAGCAAGGAGAAATGAGTTGCTGGAAAATATAAATGTTAAAGAGAAGTTAAGAGGTACCGAGGAAAGAATTATAAAGCCTAGAAGTACTAGGGGGGACTAGAGAGGATGGAGGAGTGGCAATATATGAAGAGTTAACAGAATTTCCCACATTTGTTGGAAAAACATGAATTCGTAAGTTCAGGAAGCATAATATATCCCATGCATATATAGATGAAATTCATGCCTAAACCAATGTACTGTAACTACAAAATACCAAACACAAGATTTTAAAAGCAAAGAGCAGAAAATATCAATGAAGGCAAGACAATCAGATACTTAATTGGTACCCAAAAGTTGGTAAAGTAATGCCTTTGGAATTCTGAGAAAAAGTATCAACTTGGAATTTCTACCAAGCAAAACTGGAATAATATGTGTTCAAATGAAAAACAGATTTTATCGTCAATGGGACTTTATTTAAGAAACTGCAAAAGAATAATCTTCAAGAAGAAAATTCCAAAGGATGATCTGAAATCAAAGAACTAGAGCAAATAAATGATAAACATGTAAATCAAAAGTGTTTCTATAAAACAATCATAATGAAAGAAGTGTTTATAAGAAAAATTGTAAACAAGTAAAACTAAATAAACATTTTTGCAACATTATTGTGGACTTTTAAAACAGGATATAATGAAAAACTGGACAATTGCTTACTTATTAGATGGGAGGAGGGTGGTTAAAATTAAAGTGTTCTGACATGCTTTTATTATTCCAAAAATGGATTACTATATTGTTTAACTTTAAAATTATGTTAAATATGTATAGTAAAATTTCAGGTGTAACTGCTAAAAAATAGGTATGGGATGAATTATTCCAAAGGAAAGCAAGTTTAAAATATGGAATAGGAGGTCAATAACAGTACAAAAAAGGAAAGAAATTATAGGTGGGAAGAGGGACAAAATTAGATAATAGTATGAATTCAAATCATAAATATGAATAGACTAAAACAAGTTAACCAACAGATTAGATTTTTAAATCCAGCTATAGGCAAATAGCAAAAGGAAACTCATATAGCTTTAGTGATAGTAAATCAAAATTAGACTTTATGATATATTAAAAATGGAGAAGGCTACTAAATAATGGCAAAAAGATCAATTCACTAATATAACACTTTAAAATTTGCATATACTTTATAAAATGACCTAAGATGTGTGAACTATAGGGCTAAACCAACAAATTGAATAACAGATTTCAACAGCTCTCAATTATTGATAAATCAAGCAGACCAAAAAAATGAGTGAAAACATTTGAATAATTAACTATTGACTTGATGGACATATTTAGAAAAATCCACTATTAGAGAACATTCTTGTTAATCATTGTATATTAGCAAAAATTGACCATATACTAGGCATGAAGTCACAATAAATTTCAGAAAAATTAGTATTAAGTGGATAATCAGAAACAAGAGATCAGTAATAAAGGTTAATTTTTAGAATACATTTACAAGTTTAATAAGACTTCATAGATGAAAGAAGAAAGCATATTTAGAACTCTATTATAAGTATGACCTTTGGAAAGTTGGATAATGCAGCAAGAACTTCACCTTGAGGGACATGGTTTTAAATGCTTAAATTCAGGAAAAAAGCTAAGTGTCTAACTTAAGTTAGGAAAAGAACAACAGACTGAACAATGTAGAAGCAAGAAGATAAAGGCAAAGGAAGAAATGAATGAAGTAGAAAACAAAGCTACCGAATCACAATGCCAAAGTTGTTTTCATGACAAAATTGGCATAATTGAACAAGAAGAAAAGTAACAAAGATTGAAAAAGGAGTTCTAACCCATAGATACAGCAGAGATGAAAATGTTAAGAGACTACGAGGAATATCTTAATACATTTGAAAACTTAGACCAAATAGACCATGGTCTAGAAAAATGCAATTTCTTTAAGTTGGAACAAGAAGGAATAAAAAGCTAGATAGATTTATCCAATAGTTTGAATAGTAAATGGTAGTTAAAAATTTTTTGACCAAGAAAATGTTTAGCTGACATTTATAGATGTTTTTCTCCTCTTTCAGGAACTGTATTATTTCAACATTTTCTGGAGAGTCTTCCAAATAGTAGATAAGAGGGAATACTCTTCGTCTCTCATTTTCTGAGGCCAGTATAACTTTTATTGTACTAGAATTGCACATTCATTAGGAGAAAAAATTACAAATTAATGGCACTTATTAACATAGATGTGAAAGTCAAAAGTACTATTAAACTGAATTTAACATATATAAAAAGAGGTAATGAATGTATAATGATTAAGCTGTGTACATTAAAAATCAGGAACAAGGATGCCTGTTTTCTATTCATCGTCCTATAGAAAAATGTGCAAAAGACAAACCAGATATTTTAAGATGTGACTGAACACATGAAAAGATGTTTAATCTCGTGAGTGATTGACTAAGACCCCAATTAAAACCATTTTATATCTAATAAAAAATTGAGAAATATGACAATACCAATAATGATGTGCATCGAGAAGGCATCTTTGTAAACTGACACTCTGGAAAGCAATTTGGCATTATCTGGTAAGGTTAAGCATTCATATACTTTTTAATACCTAGCCATTTTGTGCATATACCCTAGAGAAATACTTGCATATGTGCACAGGAGTACACGTGGGAATGTTCATGGCAGCAATGTTTGTAGCCACTCAAATGTCCATTGACCAGAGAATAAAAAATAAATTGTAGGTTTGTAACTGTATTTAGCAGGTAAAATTACCTGAGAAAGTGATAATTGTCAGGAACCCACATGCAGTACGATAGTTTTTATAAAGCTTTAAAGCAAGGAAATCTAAACTGTTAAGTGATGTATATAGAAATACATATATTTGTGATAAAACATTTTTTATGCGAAAGTGATGTAGCAAAAATTCAAGATTGTGGTTACTATTTCAGGGTGGGAGTGATGGCAGGACAGGAAGGCAAGAAGGGGCAAATGAATAGATGAAATGATATTGGTGATGTTTTCTTGAGTTGAAAGGGGTTTCTTGATGTTAATTTTATTTACTTAACGGCATTAATATATTTATTATGTTTGTTGTCTACTACCAACAAACCACCCCCAAACTTAATTGGCTTGAAACAACCATTTCATTTTGTTCACAATTCTAAGTTGATAAGGGTCAGTTAAATGGTTCAACTCCCCATGGTGTTTACTAAAGCTACAATTTTCTAGAAGCTTGATTGAGCTTGAAACATCCAAGACAGCCTATTCACATGAATGGCAATTGATGCTGGCTGCCAGCTGGGAACTTGGCTGACTCCTCAGTTATCCTCTATGTGGCCTCTCCAGATGGCTTGGGTTTCTTCCTGTTATGATGGTGGGGATCCAAGAAGTAACATCTAAAGTAGAGAAATGTAGAAACTGAATCTTCTTGAGGTTCTGGTGTGGAAATCTCAAAACAGCATTTCCATTACGTTGTGTTGGTCAAAGTAATCTGCAGGACCAGCCTGGATTAAAGAGGAAGGGGAAAAAGAACCTTTACCTTTCAGTGGACGTGCAGGTATAAGAAAAGTGCAAGATTAAGTTAATGTACCCTCTGGCCATAATAATGTATGTTCCTGACATGTGGGAAATGCATTCACTACCTCCCCAAACCTTAAAATCTCATCTTAGTAATTTAATATATCATCAAATCAAGGCTCAAGGTCCATCAACTTGTCATGTAAATCAGTATCAGGTACCTATGAGCCACCTTTACTGCAGTTCCTCTCGATCTGAAGATACATGAACTAAAGAAACAATGTCTGTACTAATCTATTCAGTGGCAAGACAGGCAATAAACACTCTTGCTCAAAAAAGAGGGAAAATGAGAGGTACAAAGCAGTGAATCGTCCATGGCAACTCTGAACTCCAGTAGGGCACATGTCTCTATGATTCTAGAAGCAGTGAATGTATGCTGATTAAGGCCGACTTTTTCCTCCCTGAGAGAGGTTCTCAGCTTTTGGTTCTTCCCTACAAAATTTTGACTCTTTCTGAGTCATCCCTTATTAAGAGAAATGGCCTATGTTTGAAGCTGAGTAGGTTTCTCGACCTACTTCCTAATTTTTGAAGATTGAAGGCCCAGAAGCCTCTTTTTATTTTGAACTGTCTCCCCCTTTTAGACTAAATTTATGGAATTCCTTTAAAAATATTGTATATTTCTTATAACTCAAATTATAATCCACTCTGTTAGACAAAAGACACACCTACAAATCCATTCAACACAGACTTCTCTCTACTTTGACCTGAGAGGGTGCTCAAGGACAATGCCCTTAAGAATCTTAGATACTCGTTGTCTAGCTAGGTAGACTACAATGTGTGCTCATAAGATTCTTAGAAGTCTTTATACCTAGTTCAGAGGTCTTTGAGGCACTGGCTTAAATATATGTGAAATTTTAAAGATCATCACAGCCATACCCTTGATCCTAACAACCTGGTGCTACTTTTTACTAGTAATTCCCTGGACTTGCCAAGAGGTCATTTACTCCTGGAGAATCTCTTGCTGGATGGAAAAGGTGTTTTGGGCTCTTTTTATTTCCTATAAATTTTGCTCCAAAAAAGAACAATTTCTTATTTAGTTCTGCTCTCTCTTCTCATATTCGATCATAGCCAGCTAGAAGTCATTGGCGTTTTCAATATTCTGCCTGAAAATCTTGGCCAGATCCACAAGTTTATTAGGTTACTTTTCTCCTTTAGCAATTTACATAAGCTTCTTGGTTTTCTACCTTTCACATTACTGCAGGTGAAAGTGTTGCCCGTTATAATAAGAATCGTCTCTCCATAACAATTTCCTTGTTGTTTAACCACCAGTTTCCTGAAGGCCCTAAAGCCTTCATCTTTTGCTCAGTTCCATATTTCAATTTTGGCCTAGTAGTACCCTACTTCTAGGTACCAATTTCTATTTTGGTAATCTCTTGCTTCATAACAAATAACCCCCAAGCTCACTGGCATTTATTAATTTTCATGACCCTGTGGATAGACTGAGCTTAGCTAGCTCAGCTGAAAGATTTTCTTCCACATAATATTGGCTAGGGCTTTGATTATCCAAGGGCTGTGATATGCAAGATAACTCGTTCACATGGTTGGTAGTTTATCTGTCTCTGCTTCACTTGACCTTTCCATGGGGCTTAGGGATTCTCATAGCATGGTAAAAAGGAAGAGCCTTTTGGAATTGTTCAAAGAATCTGTTCAAAGAAGAAGGAAGTAGAAATTGTGAACCTCTTAAGGCCTGGGCTCATATGTCCTTGACATCCTCGTCATTCCTCTGTATTCTATTGGTCAAAGCAAAGAGAGCCAGCCTAGTTTCCATGGAAGAGGAAAAAGAAGCCCATCTTTTTCCTCTTCCATGGAGGAGTAGCACATGTATACAGAGAGGGAAAGAATGGATGGCATTCATCACTGGAGACTTGCTACACGTTTGCTCTTTAGTACTTGTCAAATTTTATAAATGATAAAAAAAAAAATACAGGAGAAAGGAGAGACAAAGAAGTTGCCCAGGGAAATCATTACTATTATTACTCAAAAAAACATAATCCATATATTACTCTTCCCACAGTCTGCCTTTTTCTATAGCATCTCCATCTCCCTTTTTTATGTTGTGACATTTCTGTGGATATATAAAATGTCTTTTTTTTTTTTACTCCTATAATGATTTGTTGAAATATAAATTAGCCAAAATACAATAAATACCTAGTAAATTGTTCTTGATTTCTGACTTTAATAAATAATTAGACTATCAAGTATTTTAATGAATATTCACTAAAGGTGAATGAATTCCCATACAATCTACAACCTACTAAAAGGTAAATTAATATGTTAATAAGTTTTGATTTGTTAAGGCCAAGAGATAAAAATGGAGTTAGAACCATGACAAATGTTTGTCTCTACTTTTGCCATTTCTAAAGTGTTTTCACATACATTATCTCATTAGATTTTTACAACACTTGTGTTGTTCTCATTGGATTTTTACAACACTTGTGTTGAAGCAGGACAAAGATTTATTGAATGGGTTCAAATGTAATGGCTACAATTGAAGTCCACATTAAATATTATGTATTGTATCCAAGGACCACTAGTTAGGAAGAGTAGGCATTTGGGTATTATCTGTCTCAATAATCAGAAATAGATTATTTTTTTTTCATCTTTGCAAAACTATTTTGTAAATATTTTACATAGCAATATCAAATGAAGCTAGATTTTATACTGTACTGTGGAACTTCTGAAATTCTGATCCCAAAGAGCCCTGTACAAAAGTTCTTAATTAAAAAGATTTAATCTTTTAGGAAAATCTCTTTCATTGAATTTGTTCAGTTCGTTAAGGAGATCTTTTCTTTACAGAATTGTGAAGGGGAACTTAATGATAGGAATGAAGGTAGTTTAATCACCTCTTAGATTCTATTTTCGTCAAATCCAATTTAGTCGTAAATACTCCAGATGCCTGTCCTCGTGATTAAAATTCTGAATGTTAATAAGCTAAGATGCTAGACCGCAATATCTATATCTAAACAAAAATAGCAAGGTTTAAAAAAATATTTCTATGCTTTTATGAGCACTTTTGAAACTATTTTCTAGATTTTAATTATAAATGAAATAACAGCCAGTGACTATGAGAGTTGAGCTGTATCCCTACATCCCGTAATTAAGAAACAATAAAACCTTAGGAAGTCACTTAATTCCTTTGATCTTTAGATTGGAACAAATTTTAACAAATTAACTCATAGTATAATGCTTTACAATTTATAAAATATTTTCATTTTTTTCATGCCTTTTTTAACAATTCAGAAACTGAGATTCAGGAAAGTGACTTGCTAACCCTAGTACCTGATGGGGCATATACATATTAAGGGGAAAGATACTAATGAAAGGGAGTGATTGACTTCGTATGTAGAACAAGAGTATGACTGTACAGAAGAAAACGTGAATATGAGATTCCTAAGAAGGTGAGAGGGGATAGTCTCTAATGCATAGGCAGCTATAGAGCAGGAACTTCTATTCTGATATGAAAGCTCAGAGAGAGAAGAAAATTGGTGCAGGTGGATATGGGTTTGAGGGTTTGATAGTGGAAAGTCTGAAGATGCTCTCCTCTGATGCCTTCAGATTTCTATGAAGTTGGCAAGGTCATCTGCTGAGAGTGAGAAAAGAATAAAAATTTCAAAAAAATGTTGCAAAGAATGGGAGATCGAGTGGGATTGCCACAGCGATAAAGCCCCATTTGGGGTTAGTAATAATAAATGAATAAAATAGTGTGATTTTTTTTTCCTCCCAGCAGTCTTTGTTTTCTCATATTTAATAATAGAAAAAGTGAATAGAAATGTTTGGGGTCTTGTCTAACAAATAAGTTGAAACAAATAAGGACTAGGAAATTGATGATATTGTTAAGAATATTATTTAAACAATATCATTTAAATGATGAGCCACAAAATCTAAGCTGAATAGAAAAAGGAAGTGAAGAGAGAGAAAGGGATGGGGTGGAAGGTGGGAGGGGTTGAGAGAGACAGAGAAACAGACGCAGAGACAGAGACAGAGACAGAGACAGAATGGCAGCGCTTTGTTGAATTGTGAATGTAAAGACATCAATACAGTGGAGATCTAGGAAAAATCAAAGACCTTAAATTTCGGTAGTAGTTGACAAGTAAATAAGGAGACATGATTGTGATCATATGTAAGGATGCTTAGAATAGTGATTTGAGAAGTAAAAACACAGATGACAGCAAATGGAGTGGCTGAGGTGAAGTAGGTTATTGGAAGTTAATAGATGAGTTCAAGGAACAGAGAGTTCAGATTATGGAAAGGTGATCTGCTGAATAATGATAATATCCAACATAGTGATAGAAGTTGAAACGTAAAGGAAGGCTGTGTGAGTTGAGTATCTAATTTTTAATAAAAGAGGGAAAGTGATTAGAAGGTCAGTAGTTGACAATTACAGATGCGGAGGAAAAGTGATACAAATAGCATGAGCCTTTAAAAAAGTACATAAGATTTTTTACAGAAGCAAGTGAGAATAAAGATCTGGAGTAAAAGAGAGTGTCAAGAATGACATCTGGATTTTGAAAGAATGAATAATCACCACTTGAAAGCAGTAGAGAAGGTAACCGTTTTGAAGAACCAGGTTTCAGTTGTGGCAAAGATATGGGAGGAATGCTTGAAGAAAAAGTTGAAAATAAAAGGAAATGTGCCTTATTTAGAGAGGAAAGGGAAGGGAAGTGGATGGAGGTGAAGGTACAATTGAGAATTATGGCACATGGCAAGCTGGGAGTGGGCAGCTAGTGGTGAATGAGAAGAGGTAGGGGAGCTATCACTTTGGATGAATGCAAGGTTAAGAATCATGGCAGACTTAATCTCTGTTTTTGAGAAGGCTGGATTCTGGATCCAATGACCAAAGGACTTGGCTCATTCAACCTTAGTGAATATGAATAGTTTTTACTCTTGCAATAAATTTTAGCATCGGCACCTGTATGGCTTGGAGGTGGGAAAGGGACTGAGGTAGTGATGCCAGCAACTAAAGACATCAAGGCTAGGGGAGGATCATAACCTTTATGAACTTCATATACTCAGCTTTATATTCCAGGGATAAATCCAACTTGGTCATGTTTTATCTTTTACATATACTGTTGGATTCAATTTGCTAATATTTTGCAGAGACTTTCCTAGTTTCTTTGCTTGTTACAGGATTATTCAACTTTTTATGCTTCTTAAGTCAATTCTGGTTGAGTTATATTTTTCTAGAAATTTTTCCATTTTGTCTGTTTTCAAATTTGTTGGCATTAAGTTGTTCATATGTTTTACATCTTTTTAATCTCAGCTATCTTATACATGTTTTAAAAGAATTCCTAATGTTATTTATTTATGTTCCCCGCCTTGCATCAATCTGGCAGATATTTCTCTTTCTCTTAATTTCGGCTTTTTAGATTCTGTCTATGATAGAATTTATATTTCATTGATTTGTACTCATATTTATTTTCTCATTTTTCTATTTTGTGATTAACCTTATTTTTTTTTAACTTAAGTTAGACACTCAGGTCATTTATTTTTTCTTTCTTCTTTTGTAATTTATATATTTAAGAATAAAATTTTCCTTGATATAGACTTTTTGCTCTATCCCAGAAGTTTTGATATATTCCTTTATTATTTTTCAGTTTTAGTAACTTTAAATTTCCAGTATAATTTTATTCCTTGGCACAGGAGTTATTTAGTAGTGTATGTATACATTTTTCACTAGTGACAAATTTATATTTATTATTAATTTCTACTTAATTGCTTTGTAGTACTAAAATGTAATCTGTCTTCTAGTATGTAATCTGTTGTTTTCTAGTATGTTCCTTATTAATTTTTGAAAATATACTTTGTGTGCTAGAGAGGGAAAAATGGTTAGTTCACTTATTGGTTACAGGGTTTTATATATGCGCCTTAGAACAAGCTTGTTAATTATGCAGTTAATATCTACATCAAGACTAATTTTTGTTACTTGATCTTTTAAGGATTGAAAGAACTGTACTGAAATCTCTGATGATGGAATAGTCACTTCCTTCCTGTATTCTACCAATTTGTACTCTATATACTCTATGACATTTTATTAGGCATATATAAGTTTAAAATGGATAGATCTTGCTGGTGAAATGTACTATTTTATCATTATGGAATGACCATTTCTCTATCTAAAAAGGATTTTTCTTTTTAAGCTTATTTGTTTGATATTAATTTAGTGACACTTGCTTTAAAAAATTATTTGCATGTTATAGTTTTTTCTTCTTTTTACTTCCAACTTTTCTGTATCTTTATGCTTTAATTGTATCTTTTTTAAACAGCATGTATTGGAGGTGTTAAGTCTAATTTAATATTATGTGCCTTTTAACTAATGAGTTTAAATCGTTTGTGTTTCTTGTTATTATTATTACATTTGGCACTATTTGTACTTTAAATTTTCACTGTGAAACTGAGAAGAATAGTAAAATAACTAGTTTCAAATGGATATCAATTTACTCCTGTTCCACCTTAGGAAAAGTCAAGTGGAGGTTTAAAATTTCTCCCCATTTCTTCACCAAAACAGAAGCAACAATAAAATACAATTAAAAGTCCCATTCATCTTTAAATGCTCAAAGTGAGAAAAATGATAGGCGAAAAATGGCACCTGTATTGATTTTCGATAAAAGGTAAATGTAGTATACAGCCATGGTCTTATGCTTCTAAACTCTGTGAGACTTGTGCGGTTTATTATGTGAGTCTCTGTAATTGAAGTTACCTAGTAGTTCAGTTTCATGTGTGATTATTATTGCCTGCTAAAAGTGCATTAATTTGTTAGAAGAAGAACCCCATGGGGGAGATAATTATGTGTCAGTGATCACTAAATATCAACCTTTAAAAATGAATTATCGTTGAGATATCACCTCAGACCTGTTAGAATGGCTATCATCAATAAGTCGAAGAACAAGTGTCAGAGAGGATGTGGAGAAAAGGGAACTCTCATACACTGTTGGTGGGATTGCAAATTGGTACAGCCACTATGGAAAACAGTCAGGAGGTTTCTCAAAAAAATTAAAAATGGATACACATTTTCACCCAGCAATTGCACTTCTGGGTATTTATCCAAAGATCTATGCACCACTGTGTTCATGGCAGCACAGTTTACAATAGCCAAGGTATGGAAGCAACCTAAATGCCCATCAACAGACCATTGGATAAAGAAGTCGTGGTTCATATATACAATGGAATATTACTCAGCCATTAAAAAAATGAAATCCTACCTTTTGCAATGACATGGATGGACCTAGAGGTTATTACTCTGAGTGTGAAGTAAGTCAGACAGAGAAAGACAAATACCATGTGATTTCACTTATATGCAGAATCTAAGGAACAAAAAGAACAAACTAATCAAAAACAGACTCACAAATATAGAGGACAATCTGGTGATGGCCAGAGGGGAGAGTTTGGGGGGCTGTGAGAAAGGGGTAAAGGGTTAAAGAAGTGCAAATTAGTAGTTGATAGATGGTCATGGGAATGGGGAGCATGGCATAGGGAATGTAGTTAGAATCAATGCCATGGCTAGGCGGAGAGCCAGAGGAGAGAAAGAGCAATTAGGGGGATTGTCTTATAAACTATATAAATGTCTAACCAATGTACTGTATACTTGAAACTAATAATAAAATAAAATTAAAATGAATTATTGTTTCTGAGATAACATGATTAAATCAAGCTAGTATGTGTTAAGGGATTGGGAGTGGGGAGTAGATGCATGAGAAATAACATTGTCTAGGATGAAACCACCTGGGTTCATAAAAACTAATTTTGAGAAGCATTGTTTTGTATACTGTTGCAAACAAACAAACAAACAAACCCTAAAAGATAATGCTTTTTATAGCTGAGAGCCTCAAGTAAAGATAACATTTAATGTGTTCTTTAAATGCTATTGCCCAAATGAAGAAAATCCACAATTGAAAACTGAGATTACTACACACATAGTCTTGCTCTTTCTGCCAAGGCCATGGCCACTGCATTAGTTGCAAATTACCAGAAATGTATTAAAACATGTCTTCTAATTTTAGAGAATCCCAATTTTTTTTTTTTATTGTAAATGTATTCTTTGTGTTGGTGAATGCTAGGTAAGGAGTATCATATAATCTGAAGAGCATAGGTAGCAGGATTGGGAGGCCCAAGGTTAAGCTCAAACTCCACATCTTACTAGCTGTATAAACCTGGACAAGTCAATTAACCACAAACACTTCGATTTCTCCATCTGCTGTTAATTAACTTAATTAACTTGCCTGGGAAGGGAACAGAATCTTTTCACAATGTATGCGTATATCAAATTATCACATTGTACACATTAGATGTCTTACATTTTTATTTGTCAATGATACCTCAATAGAGCTGAAAAAATTTTTTTTCCATCCTTGAACAGGAAATTTTAAAACCATTGCTCTGCTACCTCAATTGTGAGAATAAAATGAGATAGTGTATGTGAAATTGTTATATATTATAGCATACTATAAAAACATTAGCTATGTTATTTGGGGTCTCCAAAGCCACTGTTTTGCAATATGGATGACATTGCCTTCACATAAATTCTTTAGTAATTGAGACTAACATAGTGCTTTGGTTTTACATATGTTCCAGGAATTTAATATTTAACTTGTTTGTGAAGTGTTTTATTTTTGTAACAGGATATACAAATAGCTGCCATGACAAATGTACTTGTTCTTAAATAACTTTTCAAAATTTTCTCATTAGAAGCACTAATCTTATTGAAACAAATTTAATTGCTATAAAAACAATAACTTTTGTCATAAAACCCACATATCATTATCTAAATTTATGTCAATACCATAATAGTCTTTATAATCTTTTCAGGTTTTAAACTTTCAATTAGAGATCAAACTCTTGAAAATTGACTAGCGAAAGATTGCTGTTAAGGTTATGTTCTTTTGAAAGAATGTATTTTTCTAGTAATGGGAGGTTTATTTTTTCCGTACACAGCCACTTCACTCCCACAAGTCACAGGTTATCAAGAGGAATGTCTATATCTCCAAATGTTTCTGAGTACATGTTAATAATCTTTATAATTCTACTTCTTTTTCTTTGTTTCACAGATGTTCCAAGAAGGCTTTTAGGCAGCCTTGGGATTTCCTCATAAACCCACAATTCATTATGGATCATTGTGTCAATGTGAAGACTGGAAGTCATGGAGCCCAGTTAGGAAATCATTGCAGCAGTCCAGTTGAGGGATGATGAGTGATTAAATTTTCATCAAAATGGAGCTCAAGAGACAGAGCTATATACGTTATTTGTAAAGGTAAGTGGTTCTTGACTGGGAGTGATTTTGCCTCCCAGGGGACACTTGGCAATGTCTGGACATAGTGTTTTTTTCACAACTAGAGTAGGGGTGCTATTGGCATCTAGAGGGTAGGGACCGGAGATAACTGCTAAATAACCTATAATGCACAGGACAACTCCCATAATGAAGAATTATCTGTCCCAAAATATCAATAGTGACAAGGTTCAGAAGCTTTAATATAGGTGGTACCTGAAGTCATCAGAGTGAGTAACAGAATACAAAGGGGCTGGGAAGCTAATTCAAGAAAACATCAGTATATAAGGACCGTGTCAAGGAAGAAGGACCAAAAGATAAGCCTGAGAAAGAATGGTTTCAGAAGCATAGAAGAATCCGAAGAGTAGTATCATGAAAACCAAATGAGGAAAGGATTTCGATCTGAGAATGGTTATCAACACTCAATGGAGCCAAACATCAAGTACGATGAGGGCTGTAGAGTCTAATGGGTTTGGTGGTAAGGTAGTTATGTGGAATCACCTCCATTTGCCTCTTAAGACCCATTGTCTCTCCTTCTCCACCTTGCTTTGTACCCAGAGAAGGTTGATTTAGCACATTCCATCAACAGCATTCCCTTGCCCTTTGGTTTCTGGTTGGGTTTGGCCAGTGGGGGGCACTGAAGAGAGAAAGGAGAACAGGAAGAGAGAGCCCAGTTATATATTCCCCTTCTCTCTCCGTGTTGGGCCTCAGATTGGCAGGGAGAATGTTCTCTCCCAAATGCTAGTGTTGGTCAGCTCTTTTCTATAGCTACAAGTCTCACCGGGTTCTTTCCTCTCAAAGCCTGTGGGTAGTAGTCACTTTCACCTATTACTAGCGCTGTGGTCATCATTGCCTCTTGTTAGTTTCCTGCCTACACCCTTGTAAATAGTCTTTTTATTAAACTCCCTTCAATCATACCTTTTTTGTTTATGCTCTGTTTCTTGCCAGGAACCTGCCTGAAAGGGAGGTAATTTATGATCTTTAGCAGAATCATTTTCATTGGAGTGGTTGAGGAAGATGGGTGGAAAAGTAAATGGAAAAAAAGGAAGAAAAAATTAAGGACATGGATTTTTTTTTCAAGTATGGCAACAAAAGAAAGGAAAATAAAGAGAGCATAATAGTGAGAATTCTGAAGAAGCAGAGACTTGTTTTTAGGTTGAGCATAAGAAGCTGAAGTGGAAAGAGAAGATAAAATTGTATAAGCAAAAATGTTGTGAACTTTGAATGTGATATAATCTGATTAAAAGCACAGATGGCAGAATTAGCCTCGTAGAAAAAGATCTTTGAGAACAATGAAACGAAGAATAGATAGGTTAATGCACGTGGGGTAAATAATTAGGGAACTTCATGCAGTTTAGGCTCAATTTCTTCTGTGATGTCGAAGGCAAGATCATTTGTCCAAAGGGGGAAAGATTTGGGAGAGGAGGACTGAGGAGAATAATTAAGGTTTGAAACACTGACTGCAGGAAATGGAAGAGGAAATTTTTTGCTGAACAAACTATGAACTCTATTTGAAATATTCAGAAATTTAGGGACTTAAAAGAGAAGTGCTTCGGAAGAATGAAGTGACAAAAATATGAACTAGGCTAAGAGGAAGGTGATTAATGTCACCTGTCTAGTGTCTAGGCTGCATAGAAAGGACAGAAACCATGAAAATGGAGAAAGGGTTAAAAAAGGCAAATTGAGAACATATATTGGGAGTAAGGGCTTGAGAGAGCTGGAAGAGTAGATGGCTGTCATCAGAGAATGGTATACTGAAATGGAATATTTGAAAAAAGAGTTGGTAGTAAAAGTAACAGGAAAAACTGAATAGGTAAAAACACTATATGTTAGCTCAGGGGTTCTCAACCCCAGTGCTACGGACAGTACTGTTCCGTGGCCTGTTAGGAACTAGGCTGCAGAGCAAGAGGTGAATGGTGGGTGAGCAAGGGAGTGAGCAAAGCTTCTTCGGTATTTGCTGCCGCTCCCCAGCTCTAGCATCACCGCCTCAGCTCCACCTCAGAGCAGCAAGCATTAGATTCTCATAGGAGCACTGGTTCCTAGTGCCAGAAAGGTTGGGGGATGCTGTATTAGCTAATCAGAAGGGCATGAAGGGATGACGGTGTCTTCACTGACATCCCTTACCAACTGGGTTCCAGAATATAAGACCCCAAAGAGTAATAAATAAACAAAGAAAATCCTCATCTCTTTAATTTCAGGAATGTGTGTTCCCCTTATAGATTGTAAATCCCTTAAAAAGGAATGACTATATCTTACCCATTTTTGTCATTCCCCTCTATTATCTAACATAATTCCTTGTATGTATTAGACACTCAAATATTTATAGACTGTTTGGAAAAGAGAACAAATAAAAATAAATTGATTTGCATCATGAGATAATTTACTAGATGTATCTGAACAGTTAAGAATGTGATCATGATTGTATTCTGCAATAAATTTAGTATAAAACTCAAAATTCTATGAATTTCTCACTTATGTGTTAATATTTATTTTGCACTTATGTTTTCAGAACTAATTTATATTTATTGTGGTATCTTTAGTCAATTTGAAATGACAGTTTTTTAGGATCTCTCTCTTTCAGTTCATATATATAGAATTTTTAATAAGGTCCTATGTAGAAGAATGTGAGTGATGGGTTTGGGATAGATGAATCCCATCTTCTTCATGAATTAGCTTCTATTTGCATAATTGTATCTTTAAGATCTTATATCTGTACTCTATGTACCTTTTACTTCTTATATATCAGTAATAATAACAATAACTAAATTTGAGTAATACTTATTTTGTGGCAGGCACTGTTCTAAGTGGTTTACACAATTTACTTATTTTTTCCCTCATAACAACCCAGTGAGGATGAGCTATTATTATTCTTATTTCACAGATGAGGAACCAGCTACAGAGAGGTTCACTAACTTGCCCCAAATCACAAAATTAGTGAGTGAATTTAATCCTAGGAAGTCTGGCACCAGTGCTCAGGATATTAACCACCACTTCTAATATAGACAGACATACACAGAGGTACTAATGTAAGTGCATTTATTATCTATTGCATGTTTAAATGCCTGTTTCCTTAAGATCAAGGACACTGCATGGCACATTGCAGCTTGTCGATAAATATTTTGCAAACGAATGAATGAGCTTAGCGCTTTCCAAGATAATTTTGCTATTTTTCTATTATTTTCATATTATTTTACAACTAACACTCTTTCCTTTCTTTCAAGTCTATTCAAGTATTATTTGAGTGGTTTGTTAATGAGACATGTTATGACATTTTAAACCTTTACGTTTAATACATCATTCTTTTGCTGAGACGAAAATGAGCTTTTCCTCTCCTCCTGCCTAATATAGTAGCAGATTAAGTGTTTACACGAGGAGTTTGCAATCCAGGATTTCTGCAGCAGCAAGTTTCAAATATTCTAGTCAAATCCTGCCTTTGTCCTATTCTTCCTGATGAGTTTACCATCAAAGCTTCACTCTGGCATCCCTTAGTCACGAAGTGCTTATTTTGAGAACGGTTGCTATCATCATTTACTCCCTACATAGGTGACACCTAGTTACTTTTGTTTGGCAATTATGGGTTAAAGACATTCCTGGGTTTATTTCTGCTTAAGCTTCCTAGTTCTCTATTTTAAATTGATGCATGGTAGATTATTTCTTACAAGAGCAAAGTTTTCATTGAACAGGAATCTTTCAAAGCACTCATTTTTATTCTTCTTTTCCATAAACGAGAGCCTTCTTTCACTGTCTAGCTATGCTTTTCTATCCCTGCCCAATAAAGCTGTACTATATTGCAAATAATAATGACTAGTGATCGAAAAGAACTTGTATATTAGTCTTAAAATATTTTTATCTTTTGAGTATGTTTGACTGTTCTTTCTCATTGCCTTGCCATCATCTTTTTAAGTATTTACTTCAAATCTGTGGATTTATTTATTCAATTTGTTTGTTTGTTTATTTATTTATTTATAGAAATAATTTAATTTTTTCCCCCTGTTTACCTCCCCCCTCCTTCCCCATCCCCTATCCTCTGGTAACCACTAGTCTATAGTCCATGTCCATGAGTCTCTGTTTGTTTGTCCTGTTCATTTGTTGCTTTTAGGTTTATATCCCACATATAAATGGTATCATGTGATTTTCAACTTTTTCTATCAAATCTGTGGATTTAATGTCAATCAAAAGTTATTCCACTAGGGAGTTTTAAAATTATAAATATCTCATATAAAGATCCTGTCTTTTGCTATGGCTTTTATATCCAGTAATTTCCTAACAGAGAAATCTGTAAGAGATTAATAAATTTTTTAGCAATTACTCAATAGAAAAAAAACACGTTGAACTATTTTTTTTAAAGCTCCTTATTTTGTACATAATTACCCTGCATATTTCCCTACTAGCATTTTTCTTCCTTGTGATATATCTGGTATCCATCTACTTAGAAATAGGCCATAGGCTATTTAAAATGCCTTCCCCTTATAAAGGGAATAGAAGATGGAATTTTAGATGGATGCGCAGAAATAGTACCTATTGAAGTGACTATATGTTAGGAACTGGTCAATGTAAACTGGTCATAGTTAGGCATTCTGTCTTACCCTTCTTTTATCACCAATATCCAGTACAATTACAGACCTTTTTCTTTCCCATTCTTTTTCTCCTTTCCTTCCTTCCTGCAATTGAGATCTAGGATTTGGGAGCATAGGAGAGAGGTAAAGCTGGTAATGTGAATTTGAGAGCAGTCTGAACATAAATGGTATTAAGTGCTATGGATAGGAGGGGGTTACCTAGGGTGAGTGTTTAGAGAAGACGTCAGTGTAGGAAACTTAAAAGAAATAGTCAGTAGATAGAAGGCAAATGAGCAGAGTGTGTTTTCAAAGAAGCCAAAGAAAGTGAATCAGAAAGAGGGAGATGGTCAGCTCTTACACATGCTGCTAGGACGTACGATGAAATGAGGAATGAGAATTGGTCACTAAGTTTGACAAGTTGCCTATAACTGTAATTAGAGTGCATGGGACAAAGGCCTGATTGAAGTGGGATGAAAAAAATTGGAAACGAGAATTAAAGATGATGACCTTAGATACTTCTTTCAAGAGAAATGATTGTAAAGGAAAGCAGGAAAATGAGGGATAGCTGGAAATTTTAAATTATAGGTGAGCATATTTAAAATAGTGGGCAATTTAAAAACATTTATAAGCCGATATGAATAACACAACGTAGAGAAAGGGAGAACTAGATGATGGGAAGTAGAGAGGAAAACTAATTGCAGGAGAAAAATTATGGTGTGGCTGAAAAGGATAGGATCCACAGCATGATTTGATCAGCTGGCCTTAGCTGCGTGAACACTGCTTCCATTGTAATGTCAGTGGAAACTGCTCGTGTGCAGGTGTGCATTTTAGATTGGTGATGGAACACGAGGCAGGGCTCATCTGCTAACTTCTATTTTCTCAATGAAGTATGAGCAAACTGAAGGGTTTAGACCAGAAGAAAAGAACACAAAAGGTTTAAGGAAAGAAGAGAAGCTATAAAAATGTCATTTAGGAGAGTGGAGACTAGCACTTGTGACAAATGTCTAGTTTCACATTGGTCCACCAGGGGAAAATAGGCAAACCTGTTTTAAGCTCAATTTCCTACAGGGATCCTATTTTTGGTTACTTATCAAGCACCGTGTCTTCAATTATAGACCATATCACTTTAACTCTCACCATTATTTGCTACTCTGATTCAGACACCCAGAAGTTTTTTTTATCTTACTTTTCAGCTCATTTGCATATTTCAAAATATTTTTCAAAATTTATTTAGCATTTTTATGTGTTTTTGAAGGAGCAGAGTGTTCCAAGTATTTTCAAGAGAAATAGAACTTCCATGTCACTTCTCTGAATTTCAGTTTTATCGTTTATAAAATGGAAGTACTATTATCTACTTACGGAATTGTAGTTAAGAATTAGAGATGTTATGTATGAAATACTGGCCCATAATATGCAATCGATGAATGATAGTCGTTATTACTACTAAATATTATTTGTCCAAAGAATTAAAAGACCCAGCTTCCACTCTGCTTTTTTTCCCTAGATAAGATTAACTTCTGAAATTTTATTTTTAACAAATACTCCTTTTTTCATTTTTTTTCCCAGAAATTTAATGTGGTACAGTGTTTCTCAGTATCTTGTGCATTGGTTTAGTTGGAATATAAGATATCTTACTGAATGATTTTTTTTTTTTTGTATTTTAGGTCATATAATATTTTTAGGGCCCTGATATTGTAATACTTGAGAAAGAATAGACTTCGAATAGAAAATTTATTTCCTCATGAGACTTTATTCTTATTACATAGGCAAAATTATAATTAATAATGTATTTTGAAACCCCCCCAAAAACACTGCAGAAAAAAAAAAACAGTAAAAAAGCCAATACATAACTTGAAAGGGATTTTTCAAAACTGTCACAATATCATCCATATCCCCTTTGTCCACTAACAGTTAATGAAGACTACAATGTGTGATAGTAAAGCATTATATCAATTTGAGTAACTAATACTAAGAAATGCTAATCATATAACTTTAGTGTCGATCTGGTTTTTTTTTTTTCCCCCAAATTGCAATAGCCACATTCATACTTGGTGTCTCTAAAGGAATATGGATACTACCAAATCAGCGTTCAATGTTTAAAGAATTATGAGATACTGACATAATGAATCTTTATTCAATATCTTCTTCCATGTCGGTCTGCTCTAGGGCATGCATCTCTCTTTCAGGTAGTAACCCATACTCATTTAGAAAGGACTCCACGTCCCCAGCAAAAAACTCTTCAGCAAACTGTTCAGCAACACTAATGAAATTGCTTATCAGTTCCCCACCTTTATAGACAAGCAGTGTAGGGAGGACATCTGAGGAAAAGCGGTCCCCAGCACCTGTATTAGAAGCTTTTATTTTGCAAAACTTGACCATAGGGTATTCGGCTGCAAGGCATGTTAAGCTACTGTTTAGAACATCGCAGCCCTTAATGCCATCTTCATAAATGTGAACAACGATTGTGGTGATTTTCTGCTCCTTTTCAATGGTTTCCAGGAATTGCTCCCCAGTTTCCAGCTCATACACAAACCCATATCTAGGCCCAAAACTCAGCTTCTGGTGCATATCCTGCATACACTGTCTACGGTATTTACGAAGGCAATTTTCATCCTCTTTGTCTTTGTGGATCAGTTCATATTCTTGAATGCTCATCTGGGAATGGACAAAAGAAAGGTAGAGATCAGTCAGAAAGAAATTTCTATTCCTTAGACACACCAAACCCATCCTCAACTCAAAGAATTTCCATTTGCAGTTTCCCCAAGACCATGCCCTAATGTGGTCTTCTTTATCTCATTCAAGCCTCTGTTCGAATGTTACCTTCTTTGATTTATTCCACCTAAAAGCGTCCCTGCCCCACACTTGCGATTCCTTAATGGGTTTATTTTGTCTTCATAGCAGTAAACACCACCTGATATTGTGTTACGTATTTATTTGTTTAATTGTTTAATATTAATTTGTCTAACTGATAGGTTACGTAGGGGCAGGAATTTTATTTGTCTCATTTACTACTCAATATCTGCTAAAGTATCTGGCACATAATAGGGGTTCAGTAATTATTACATGATATAAACACATGCATAAGTATTGCTGAAAAGAGTTTAGCCATGAGATGCTCATAATCTCAAGTCAGAAATGTGTCAGTTAACTAACCATCACTTTGTGTGGGGGAAAAAAAAAAAGCCCAGCAAGGTCTACTCTGGAGCGACTTCCACACACACACACACACACACACACACACACACACACACACACACTTAAATGTTTCTTCAACATATGCCTGTGGACTTTAGTGTCTCCTCCACAAAAGTTGTTAAAAAGATTCCATCTTATCGCTTACAGATTTTTCAGAATATGTAGAATGGGATTCAAGCAAGACAACTTTTAACACTGTTTGGAGTTCATCAGATTAGCCAAGAGGTTAGTGCTGAACCAGCAGTAACAGCATCACCTGAGAAGTTCTGGGAAAGCAAATTTTGGGGCACCACCCCAGATCTACCAAATCAGAACCTGTAAGGGTGAGGCTGAGTAAACCATATTTAGACAAGCCCTCCAGGCAATTCTTATCCTCTGGTTTAGGCTAAAGTGAGAAATGACCTAGCTTTCATCTTCCAAGACAGGTTCTTTTCACTGTGGCTGGAATATAAAATTACCTGCAAAGCTTTTCTCAATAGCTACATTACTATTAACTTATTCAATAGAATGTTAAACACTTCTCCACCCCCAAACACACTAAAAATTAAAAAGAAAGATGTAAAGGAGCAATGATGGGACATAATGTGATTAAGAGATGTGAAACAGCCCAAAACCACAGAAGTTGGACTGTCCCCAAGGGGGATCAGCTACTGCTGCCTTATTATCATCTAAAGTAGCCTCTCAAACAGCAACTTTGGACAATATTTAGAGTACAGGAGAATTGAGAAGGCAAGAAACTGATATTTATGAAAAAATCTATGCCTTAGGCACTTTACGTAGATTATTTTACTTCATTCTCACAATGAACCTATGAGGTAGGTGTGATTACAGAATTTTACAGAAGATACTGAGATTCAGGTTGAGTAGAAGCATCCAATGCTTTCATTACTCCATTCTCTTGTTTCTGCCTTTTATATTTGTTTTTCTAATGTCCTCATTCTTTTTCTTATTTTTTTTCTGCTTTAAGATTATTGTCCCAACTTAATTTGTTTCAACCCTAAAAATTGTTAAATGTTTTATATAATCTTTAAGTTGCTACCATAATTCTGTTCATTTAACAGACTGAACCACACAAACATTGATTTATATAGGTATTTGAGTATTCTTATGAGAACTTGTTCCATTTACATATTCAGGCATATAGATGGTTCAGATTTCAGGTACATTTCTAATAATTATCAAGTCTCAGACTTGTATAGCATTTTACATGTTTCAAATAGCTTTCACAATTCCTCAGATGGGAAACTTTGTCTCATCCCCATTACATACTGACTCAGTGAAAGAACCAAAATTCCAAAATAAGATCTTAGACTTGAAGATTTTTACAATGCCAGAAGCCTAGAACCAAGTATATTTCTGAAGCACTGTCATTTTTTAAAGAATCAATATACAATAACTCATATATTCTGGCTTGGAGATAAAGTGATTTTTCTCCACAATGAAAATCACTTTATGTTTTTTTTAAAAATGTATATTATTGTTGTTGTTATATAAATGATACATGCTAGTTATAAAGATTCAAAAATGATCTAAAAGCTAAAGGAAGTAATGTCACCACTCTGATACTCTGAGATAATCTCCATTAAAATCATATAAATCATCTTTTAAAGTGTCTCTTTATGCACATAGACATACATTATAGAAGTAAATAAGTGAGATTAAAAAAAAAATGCTGCTTTAGAAAAAATGAGGATGCATGTTTACACATCATAATAAGTATTTATAATAAATAAATTATTTACTATTGATTTTTTTCCTTATCTTACCTTTCTGCTGAATTTTTCTTTTGAGTCTTTGTCATCTCTACTCTGAGGAGAAGACATTTGTCTGAGAATCTCCTTCTTACTCGATGGGACCGAGTCACTATCTTCACTCTCTAATTTAAACTTTCTCCAATCATTTATTACTCCTTTGGGTCCTGGAACAAAATTAAAACAAATTGTTTTCCTTTTTATTTTGAACAGCACTATTTACACAAATGAAATTTGTGTAAGTGTTGCCGTGGGGATAGACTTGTCATCTTCTGTATCAGAAACAGACATCTTGTTGAGACTAGAAATTTCTGACTGCCCTGCTCATAGAAATGTTCTCTTACATTAATCTTGTTAAATTGGTTTTGGCTAAGAATCTTTCTGAAACATCTGCATTAATGAAAATACAAAATATGGACTTTGAACTATTGGCAAATTTTTGGGGTAAAGATAAAAAATAGAATATAGAGAGGAAAAGAATTTTAGAAAATAGTACTTTTATTATATAAGAAAGAAGCTTCACCAATAAATTAAAAATGGCACCACACTAATAACAAAGGAAACTAGGATTGTTGGGGAAGCAAATTGAAATGTTATCGAGATCCAGAAAACAACAATAACAATAGCACATAAAAGACAACCAGCGAGAAGCCTAACCTCAATTGATGACTAAAATTGCTTTAATAAAATTGCTACATAACCATCCAATTCCTTCTAAGATTCTAGGACTCTTACAAATATAGAAAGGATAGGATTAGCAGACTTAAGAAAAATTAATTAAATCAAGGATGATGGAATTGGAATTCTGATGCTCAGTTGCCCTAATAAATAATAACAGTACTTGGAAGCAGGTCTAAATTCTTGAAAATATTCAGTTTTAAATATTCTTTACTAAAACTTGCCTATATTCATACCTTTAATCTAGTATTATATGTGTGGATGTATTCTCTTTTTCTCCCACATATTTCTTATTTTTTATTTATATAGCATATAATTTTAATAAATTTATTTATATTAATTATATTAAGGAAATCGATGTTTTTTGTTTCCTTGTATAGTGTTTGTCTTCCAGATTTTTTTCTTATACAAAATATGCACATGTATAGCATGTATTTATGAGTATAAAAGAGAAACTTTTTTCCTCTTATTTTTATAAATGGTAATACTATTATATATACTTTTTCTCACCTTGCTTTTTTTTACTTCATAATATATCTCAGATTTTTTTCACGTACATACATAAATTCTTCCTTTTTAAAAAAAAATGGAGCGAGGTATTCTATTGTGTAAATATTAATTTACTTTAACAGTTTCTTACTGATGTAAATTGTTGCTTCCACATTTTTTTCTATGATAAACATTAAATCTTGAGTTTTTCTGGAGGAATATTGAAATCCATTTAATTTACCATTCCCATTCCCATTATTTTTACCATTACTATTATTTTATAGGAATCAAAAAATTAAAATTAATAACAATTTATTTATTCATCTTTTGGTCTTCTATTGTTTACAACTGCAAGGGAAGTTCATAGTGGGAGAAATTTAGAGAAAGGATAGTGGCTTAATTATAGTGTAGATATAAAGGTCTTATGATAGTTGGTCAGAAAGAAATTCTCAGTAAGTAGCGTTTCTAATTCAATTTCTCATTCTTTGATATCTAAATCTAATTGGTTTTAAAGTATTTGATCTCACATTAATTTACTCACTCAAATGTTTTTAGATGATTTTATCAAACCATTCAAAGGTATAAGTTAAATTTCATACTGAACAGTGGCAATAAGAACATTAAAGATCCTTCCAGATTTAATTTTTATTTAATAACTAGGGTTTAAAAAAAATTTTTTTTCTCTTTTATAGCTTTGCTTACCCGTATGTGTGGCCTGTCCTTCAAAGTCTTCCTCCAAACTTTGGCTTTTGGCTTCTTCCATTGTAGGGATTAGATTTGATATAATCTATAGGACGAACAGAGAAGTAATGATGACAGATGAATTCTAGGGTAAATAGATATATATTCTCTTGTTGCCAGGTTCCATGTAGGTTAAGGGTTATCATCAAGTGATGAAGTGTTTAGCATGTTTCTGTCTGCCTTGTAAAAGGATAATTTTAAATTTGTGTTATTAAAGATATTTTGACCTAAGGATTTTACATAATTCATAGTTGTCTTTTTTTACTTAAAAAGCCTTCAATTGAGGTCTGTGTACTTAGCGAACATTATTTATCATTGATTTTCTTTTTTTATTACTGTTTCTTTATAAAATCTTATGTCGATATTTCATGTAATAAAATGTTTTCTTTAATATTAATTATGTACTTATTGTGAACACTTACTTTGTGCTAGGCATTGTTCCAATTACTTTAAGTGTCAAAATCATTTAATTCTCACACAGCTAATGTGGCAGGGACAATTGTTAATGCTGTTTTGCAACAGAGGAAACTGAAGGACAGAGAATTTAAGTTACTTGCCTAAGATCATGTAGTAAGTAGCGGAGCAAGGATTTGAAGTTAGGTTTGGTTTAAAGCTAAATCTTAAATAATTACACTATTAAATTACTATGAAAGAGTAATTTTTTCTCAAGATGATTTGACAAATCCCACTTCGATTGGCATTAAAGAATATAATATCTTTTTACTCTTTGTTCTTCCTCTACGTTTCCTCTTTGTCTCTTTCAAAGTCAGTTTTAAGCAGTGATATCATCCAGTTTATGTCTGATTCCACTTTACTTTTTTACTGATTTACACTTTAGCCTCGAATTTGGTCTGTTTGGTGCTTTCCCAAGGCACAGAATGGTAAACCGGAACTCTTTATCTTGAATCCTTTTCTGCTTTCACTTTTGCTCCCAACATTTGGCCTGGTCTCAAAGTTTTATTGTTTCCCTCATTACAAACCCCACCTAGAATCACTGGAGGTCAAGGGTCTTTGCCAATTTTATTTTATTCAATTGGAAAAAAAAAAAAAGACTTTTAGGAGAAGGCTGTCAAGAGAATACCAATCCATTCTTTAATATTCATATAACTATAAATGTAATAAAGAATATTAAATTAAATTTGAATAGATTTAGTAATGAACAAGAAAAAAGAAAAATAGAAATTAGGGAAAATGGAAATAAGTAAACATTTTGGATAACAGAAGCTTTTGTAATTATTTAAAAATAATTTTTGCATCTAAGAAAAATGAATATTATGGTATCTTTAGAAGAACACTACAGAGCAAAGTAATGGAAACTTATCTGAGAACTTCAATAGCTGTTTAGTCCCCAGAAATGTAGAGACTCAAGCCTCTCTCTTTTTTTTTTGGCAAAAGTAGATAGTTAATCTGGAGTAGCTACTATTTGCAATGAATATACGTAAGATTTAAAAAAATAATTTTATTTCAAATGTTAAAGAAACAGAAGCACAGCTGGCTTCTTGCCAACCTAGTTGGCAATCTAGTGGAGAAAAAAGAAAATTTCATTTTTCAAAAAGACCTTCACAAATTCCAAAGAATCCTTTTACTAAAAAGATAATCCAATTACTTTGGGTGGGGGCGGGGGGGAACATTTATTGATGGAATTAGTATATATTAAGAATAGACTATGTACCAAGCATTTCCCTGGGCTTGGAATGGCATGAAGAACAAAACTCTTCCAGTATGGCAAATACTAAGATTAAGTCAGCTGGGTTGCCTATTTAGTAAAACACAGTCCATCTTTACCCAATGCCTCCATTTCAATTCGAGTACAAAAACTGGTGACATTTGCCACTGTTTACTACTAAGAGGAGCTAGTGAACAGAGACAGAAATTGGAAGAAAAATATTAAAACATGAGGCATATTTGCTTGCACGGCTTGAAAACTCTGTAGAGGAAGACACAGTCAAGTGTAATTAGCTATTGATATATTTGATCTACACTTCCATTACTATCCCCTGTCATCAAATAATTAATCTTCAAAATTTGTTTCAGTATCCTAAAATCAGTTGAATTAGTATTTGGAATGTGCTTAGGTCTTGACACCTAGTAAGTGCTATATGAGTCTGTAAAATAAAATAAAAACCCCATAGTGAATTGATTATATTGAGCTTTTTATGGAAACTTGTGCAACAAAGTGAGATATTTCACTCATGGACTTATATCAAGCATTTAAAAGAATTAAAGAATTAATTCTATGTTCCAAAGACTAGTATCTGAATTTTCAATTCTACAGCTTCAGCAATCTTTAATATCAAGTTCTAAAAATTAAATATTTGCTTCTTGTCCTGTTATTACATAGCCTAAGTTTTATATAAAAAACCTTCTTAGTATAAGGTATACCTTTGACAACTATCACTTTAGTCTTTCAAACTTTCTGCCGTTTTTCTACTTGTCAAAAATCACTTATAAACATCATTTCCTGGTATCTTTTCTTACACTGCTGTAACAGAATGCTACAGCCTTTGAGCTCTTCCTGGCCGCCTTTCGCTGTGTTCCTACATGGTGGAGAGAGAGGGAGCTCTCTGGTGTTTCTTATTTAAGGACACTAATCCTATGGATCAAGGCCCTACCCGTATGACCTCATTTAACCATTAATTACTTCCTTATTAATTACTACAGTAGTCTCCTCTTATCTGCAAGAGATATATTCCAATACTCCCAGCAGATGCCTGAATCCCCGAATAGTACCGAACCCTATACATACTATGCTTTTTCCTATATATACATACCTATGATGATAAAGTCATAAATTAGGCATAGTATGAAATTAACAACAATAACTAATAATGAAAGAGAACAATTATAACAACATACTGTAATAAGAGTTATGTGAATGTGATCTTTCTCAAAATATTGTATTGAACACACAGCGTGGGAACACTGGACAAAGAGATGATTCACATCCTGAGCGAGATGGAGTGAAATAGCACCGGATTTCATCACAGGACTCAGAACAGTGTGCAATTTAAAACTTATGAATTGTTTATTTCTGGAATTTTCCGATTAATATTTTTAGACTGCAGCTCACTGCAGGTAACTGAAACTACAGAAAGCAAAACCACGAATAACGTGAACAACTGTGTCAAAATACCATCACATTTGGGGTTAGGTCATCAACATATGAATTTTAGGGGACACAGCTCAGTCCCTAGCACCTGGGTCTGACTTTTGTAAAGAATTATCTAAACGATGTGGATGCTGGTCACGCCTTCTGTGCGCGGCTGCCTTTTCACTCATTTCTAAAGTTTTGGAGCCTCTGGATTTCCCCGGGTTTCCCGTCTATCCTCTGAGAATTACAGTTAGAAAAATGAGGCATCCCGAAGGATTAACTAGTCCATTTTTTTTGATTCTTCACTAGTTATTTCCTTGCTTTTCCTGGGAAGCCATAGAACGTCCTACAAAAATACAGGCCAGATAGATCCACAGATTGAGGCTATGCTTGGGGTGGTCCCCCACTTTTAGCCTGATGGAGGCTCATGAAGATTCTAATAATCTAATAAAATATTAAAATAAATACTTGCATTTTCTTTGCAAAGAAAAAAAACAATACAGGCCGGGAAGGCCCGGCATAGCAGATAATACAAATGGCAGTTATTTCCTTGATCAGTGTCTGTGTTGTTCTGATGTCCTAATAATAGCTTCAATAATTATTATTTTCTGTTGAGAAATAAAAGGCATAAATGACAGGGAAAAAAGGCTCAATAGAAGTATTCCATTTTATTTAGTAGGTTCAGATAAATGTGTCTTCATTTTTTTTAAATTGTTATTAAAGGTTTTAGATGCCATATTTTGACACTGGTTTCCCTAAGTACAGAATAAAGAGGTCAAACAACCAAGCATTAAAATTAACCTCTCTACGTATGACATACATGACATCTTTCCATGGCCATTAAAAATGCAAAAAAAATAGAGAATTGAAGTAGCTCCAGTGAGAAATTTTCAAAATAAGACAAGTTTTTTCTTGTAATTGTACAATTTAAAATAAATACTCTTCCCTCTTGTACATGAATGCCTATGTTCCTTTTTGAAACCACAAAATAGGAAGCTGTTTTAGAGAAGGTTCTGTACTTAAAATGACATTATTGTATCCGAACATGATTAGCCATGGAATATAAATAACTGACTGGGAATCAAATACTGAAAGTGCTTGATTAAAATAATTCTTTAACTTGACTACAGTGGAATTTAACAAATTATCAATCCTTCAGGCTGATCTGGAACATACTGTGTTATTACTAGATGGCTGAAACCAAGCAAAACTGCTAAGTGGGAAAGATCTGTAGAAATTCTGCTTCACCTTCACTTTTGATAGAAACCTAGATTGTGCATCCATTATGCTGCTCGCCCTGCAAGGCTTCATGTTCTACATTTTTCTATCTCTAACCATGCATCTCCTTAGGTCTCTCTGCTCTTCTGTGTTTTCCAAGGTGACTGTGAGCTAATCTGATCATCTAAACCAGGCTAATGTTCTCACCAAGGCAAATATATTTAAGTCAGATGTTTTAACCCCTGCCATGACTGTCTTTCCCAATGTCATCTTGGACTCTTGTAGAAAACAGTTCTGCTTTCTATTTCTTAAAAAATGATTAGTGATGGGAATTTTACATCACTAATGGGAGCTATTACTGGGTTTGTGGAGGCCTCCATTGTCTCCCAAATGCTAATGTAGCTCTAATGATTTCACCCAAGCCATACTTATGACTTGAGAACTAGAAATTTTTAATAAGAGTGTCGTGGTCTTAGGTTTAATGTCAATAGAGAAGGGACTTTAAGCCTTATAATATATCAGTTAATTTCTTGAATTGCTCTTTAATTAATATATTTATTTATATGTCTTCTCCCTCAAGGAGGAACTAAGCTTCTTATGGGCAGGAACTATGCATTACAATGCTTCCAAGTGACAGTGTAGTGTAATAATTAATACATAAACACATAAATACTTGGGTTCACATTTACCTCTGCCAATTATGGGCTGTGCGACCTTGAGCAAATCACTAAAACTCTCTGTGCTTTAGTGTGCTTATTTGTAGAATCGTAGTAATAATAGTGTCTACTTCAAAAGGCTGTGTGAGGATTAAATGATGTAAAATGTCTTATGTAAAATATATAGTACTTAGCAGCAGGAACTTAACAAGTATTGAGTAAAAATAATAATTAGTAAATAATTAAAAATTTTAAATACTAAAACCAAATATTTAAAATTAATAACAGATATAGTCAAACTCATCTAAATTTTATTTAGGAATCAGTACATATATGTACTATTTATGCCTAATTATCCCTCCCCAAAAAATGTGTGTATGTGTGTACATAATCACACATATATTGCACATTCATCTCAAAACTGTTATATATTCTCCTATCTCGTTAGTAAGGTCCTTCCTTTATCAGAATACTTTAATTTTCTTCTAGTAAGGTCTGTTTACCACAAGGCATTTAAGAATATGAAGCCTGAAGAGGAGATGAATTTGGAGTCATGAAATATAGGCTAATAAAATGTACATAAAATGTAATTGCCTGTTTGAAAACAACAGTAAAAGAATTTTCTGTAGATGTGTGTATAAGTGGAAAATGGGAGGTGATGATTTAACCTGAATGTAACATACTTGTTTTCTAACGAATTGACTTCTCTACCTATGATTTTACAAATCATTAATGACTTGCCGTTTGATTTTTCTTTTAATGTTTATGCCATGTCACTTTATATATTTTTTTCTGAATTTCAGTTATCTAATGGAGTAGGACTTTGCAGAAACAGTAACAGTATTCAGGATTTTGTCGCCATCTTTAGTCATTCTAGTTGTTAATTTTGGAGTAGGTCAACTTTTACATTTTTGGATCATAATGAGAGTTTTCTTTAAAAATAAATGCCAGAAGCGTGAGTGGAATATAGGACACACATTCCTCAAAAAAAGCTGTAACAAATAAATGCCGAGCAACTGGTTGGCACTAAGCAAATGTTAGTTCTCTTTCTCTTACACATTAAACATACACCTTGATGCTCTTGAAGATAGTCCTTACTATATTTCTTTTCCCCTCCTAGTATCTAAAATTTATAACAACTTTGATAGAAGAACTATGGTAGAAGTTTTGGTATAAGACACTGCAGAGTAGACATAATGTTTTCTCAGCTTCTACCCTTCTTAAATAGTTTTGCTTTTTTAACAAATGAGACCCGGTAGATGGGAGACCTAGAGAGCCTTTTAAATAATTTGTATATCAAGAATGCATAAAAAATAGCAATTTTCTATTTGTCAACCAGTCTCAACAGTAAAAAATATTCTGGGAAAATGTGAGTTTCAAATTATGACTGAATTTGTGGTCCTAATAAAAGAAGCAAATATTAACTTATCGGGTTTGCTCTTACTATATCCAGATATTCTCTTACTTATTCTGAAGAAAACAGAAATGTCAGAATCTTACAGTGATTTCAGAGCAGATATCTTATTTTGAATATCTCAATATCTTATAAATACACTTATTCCAGCACCTATGGTTTGAATTCCATTATAGACATTATTATGAATGGTTCATATATATCTGGACAATTAAATAATATGAAACATAATATCAAATCCAGTTTATAAATATAATACTTAGGCAAAAAATTGCCAAGATGAGTTAGATGATCTCTACAATATTTTCAAGCTTTTAATGTTAGGTGATTCTAAGTAGCATGTACAATGGTTAAAAATATATATTTAAAATGTGTGCTATAGTTAAAAGATATTTTTGCAGTTAATAAAAATATTCCATGATAAAACATTGAGAAAGTCTTACTTCATTCATTTTCATGATGCAAACTGTAGAGTTTATTACTAATAACAATCACTTCCATGGATGCAAAATAACAGAAAAATAAAACCGACTAAAAGAAAAATTTCACCTAACTTAACAAATATCAACAAACTTTCTATATTCTTTTTTTTTAAGAAAACATCATTTCTGTTTCATTAAATTTGTGAAATAATCTTTTGAAACAGATGTTATTATTCCCACTTTAAAGATTAAAAGGCAAAACAAAACAACAAAAAAATATAGTATTAAGAAAAAAGCCCAAGAACACATAACTGGCTAAGTGTTTGGTTCGGAGTTTTGAGAGTGTTTCAGTGCTGAACGTAATATTCCCTTTCACAGCTTGGGAGTCAAATCTTCAAATGCAAAGTGTAAGGAATTATCACTTCTTTCCTTCAGTTCTCCCTTCACTCAAAGAGAAGACTGAAGAATTTTCAGTTAAAACTTTGTTCACGGTTTTATTTTAACTTTCTAGAATATCAGACCCAAAATTGCGTGTTTACTCTGAATTACAGTAGTCAAGATGACTACTGCAAATTACTTTAAGAATTACGTTGAGAGGGAAAGAGACATAGTATTTACTTGTCTTTATAGTAGATAAATCATTACTTATGTTATTATGAAATATTTTAAAAGAACATACATCATTACATAAACAGTGAAATTATTACTCTTTCCCTGAAAGTAAAATTTAAAAAGTTATATTATCAAGAAGACTACTTGTGGACTCACAGTTTGGTTCTCTGTGCCTGGTGTCCTTGATTATGTTCAGTGGATAAGAATCCCTGTCTACTGAACTTCTCTTGAACTTGGACAGGTTTAAGCTCAGATTTAAAACCCCTGGATTCCGATGACCCTTGCAGAAATAGCTCTGAACAAGTAATAGGATTGACATAAGAGAATTAACAAAGCCTATTCATTAACAGTAAGCCAAAAACAAACAAATAAACTAAAAAAAGAGCTTTGAGTCCTGTGGAAAATACAGTCTTTGTCCACCTATTGTATATTATTTGAGAAAAAAAAAAATTCTCTTTTCAGCATGGACTGATATCTAGTCTCAAAAATTCACTTGCCATTTTCTGAAAGAAAAAAATAGTTTTTCTGATCAGGAAATTTTTCTTGATTTAATGTAATAACTATCCTTCCCAGCTTCATTTGACATGGTCCATTTTTCATCTTAAATTAACGAAGCAACTTTTTCTTCTCCCTTTTTAGTGCCCTGAAATGTTTTGTATCTTAAAATCTCTGCTAATCCTTATTATTATTACTATTATTTTTATTGTTTTGGCAAAAAAAAAAAATCCTAGAAAAGCTCGAATAATCTTTAGAAATGTTACTGACCTCTGCTTTATTATATTTTTCTTAGCCTTTGTTTTTGCCGTTATGTTGGTCATTTCACTTTTCTTCCATGTGCCATTTAAAACAATGAAATTTTATTCAACAACAATTTATTGACCTCCTACCCGTTGCTAGAGAATGTTTACCAAAAATATTACTGCAGCCTTCAGAAATTAGACTTTTACAATGAGACTGTTGGTTCAAGACTATCCCATAGATATATATTCTATGATCTAAGAATAATCAACTTATAGTACAGGATGCATCAAATGGTCGAGAGACACCAATTATTTTTGCAAAAAAAGAAACACAGGAAGCAACAGCCAAAAACCCATAACATTGGCTAACTACTAGGAATGGGCAGAAAGGAAGGATTGGGGATGAGGAACTGACTCCTTTCTAAGTATAATTTTTGTACAATTTGATTTTTGCAATTATGCTAATATTTTACGTACCCAAACTAAACTCACAAAGTAAAGCCAATAAGAATGAAGAGACTCTAAAATGGTATATATAAACGGAAGCAAATGAAACTAAGTTTTTCAGATGAAAAATACAGCCACATTGAAGGCGAGGGGTAATGAGCCCAAGTGACTTTTGAATACAATATTTGAAAACTTAACCTTAGAATAATGACCAAAAGAACTTTACAGAAATATTGAACTCTAATTAGTAGGATTGTTTTCCGCAGTGTTGCAGGTTAGCAATCTGTTATTACTTTATGTAACATGCAAATAAGTATATACATTGAGAGTAAATATACATTAAGGGTAAATATACATTGAGGGGAAAATAGTTTAGTTTCTTACTGTTTTTTATTGGAATACAACTGTGCCCTGGGGGAAGATTAGTGTGAAGCCAGTGATTTTGGATTGGAATGGGAGGTATCAGTGTGTATTCATGGCTCCTTCCTTCCTTCCTTCCTTCCTTCCTTCCTTCCTTCCTTCCTTCCCTCCTTCCTTTCTTCCTTCCTTTTATTCCCCCTTCCGTTCATCTGTCTATCTATCATCTATCTACCTACCTGTGTAGGTGTGTGTATAAACAAACACACATACATATATTTCCTAGTTCTGCATGCTGAGACACAGAAACAACATTCCAGTAGCAGTGAGTATACTTAGAATCCAAATTTTGGTTTCTAAGTAACATCTTCACTAAAAGGAATGAGGGCTAGATCAGAGAAATAATAAAATGAGCCTGAAATGTCATAATGAAAATTAATAAATGCTCAAAAGTCATGAGAACCTGTCAAAATAATACAGGAACCGGCTTGAAAGGACCACAGTGGTCAAATTTGGGACAATTTAAGCATCAAAATAAAAGATAATAATAATAATAGATTATATTTTATAGAATAAAATAAGATTCTATAATTATATTCTGATTTAGATAAGTAACTAAGTAAATAAATAAATGGAGAAGAAGGAAAATCCCTTCTTTTCAGTAAAACAATCAACATTTAGAAGGAATGAAAGAGTTAAGAATCACTATGTGGCAACCATCATGCTAATACTTTTTACTGGCAAAAAATAATCAAAACTTATTCTATTCACAATTCTGTGGGTCAGAAATTTAGGCAGGGCACAGCAGGGATAGCTCATTCCTACTTTATGATGTCTGGAGTCAAAAAGCTGGGGATAGCTAGGGCATCTTGACCGGGGCCACTTGTCTGGAACCTTGAATCTTTTGTACATGGCACCTATTGGACTGTAAAGGCCAGAATGGCATCTTCATTCATATGTCACATGTTTCCTGGGCTGTAATAGCCAGAGATGACTGAGATCTTCTCTCTATACATGTCATTCCCAGGGCAATAGGACTCCTTACATAGCTGATGACCTCTCCCGCCACCCCATAGCAAGAGCTGCAATAACGTGTTGCAACTCTTGGTCCAAGAGACCAAGAAAGAAGCTGCGAAGCTTCTTACAACCTCACCTCAGAAGTCCCAGAATCACTTTTGCAACATTGTGTGGGTCAAGAAAGTCATTAAGACCAGCTCAGATTCAAGGAGAGTGCAGGAAGAGGCCCACCCTCTTGATGGGGGAATGGCACGTATGTACAGAGGGAAGAGATCGATGACTTGACTTTAGAGGCAGGTTATTACAATGAATAGCATTCTTTTTTTCTTTTTTTTTTTTTGAGGGGAGGCAACCCCTGGTTGACCTCACAGATTGCAAGAACTTGTCAGTTTACAATCCCTTATTATTTATTTTTTACGCCTACAGCACCTGGTCTTCCTAGGTAGTCTCCCATCCAAGTCCTAACCTGGCCCGACCCTGCTTAGCTTCCAAGATCAGATGAGATTGGGCTTGTTCAGGGTAGCATGGCCGTAAACTCGAATAGCATTCTTTAACTAGAGTTTTCATTCACCAATAACTCTTGGAGAAGTTACCCAAATTAGCCCATATAGATCTACAGAATTTCTTCTCATTATACTTCATATTTAGCCAAAAATTATATTCCAGGGTGAATCAGAGTCCCAAAGATTCCTTAGGTAAACCCTCTTCCTTGAAGTTGCAAATTATAGCCATGACAGTTTTTTTTTAATTAATTAATTAATTTTTTATGATGACTTTAGTTAACAAAATCCAATAAGTTTCAGCTATACACTTTAACAGTCATATATATATATTATATATATATATATGTGTATGTATGCATGTGTGTGTGTGTGTGTGTGTGTGTGTGTGTGTGTGTGTGTATGTATATATATATATATATATATATATATACAGTTTTTTTAAAAGTGCAGTTCTCAACTAGTGGACTCAGAATCACCTGGGTGCTTGTGAAAAATACAGGTTCCAGGTCTACTGCAACATAATTTCATGGGTAGATCGTAGAAATCTGCATTTTTAACTAGTCATTTACTACTTATTGCTAAAGGTTGAAAATCAGTACCCTGAGCACAAGCCAGAAGTTTATATTGAGTGGAGGAAAATGAGTGGTGGAATAATAAATCACATCTCTGGTTTGCTATAGGAAAGAGAAATTGAACCACATAATCATAAAATCAGAGTTAGACACATCTCAGAGATCTCCTAATCTTAAATATTCCATCAGGATTACCTGAAGAGATTCACCTGTTGAATAAGTCAGAATTTCTGGATGTTGGGTCACCTATCGGCATTTGTAGAAAGCTGTGTTGTATGTCATGTACCTACGGTGAAGAATCCCCCTCCGCAACCAAATCCCTTATTTTACAGAAAAGGAAACCCGGGGCAAGTAAGTTTACCTCATGCATCTAGGGTCTCACAAATTCTGGTGACCGAGAATTTCCCAGTCATGACCAGATGGCCAGTGCTCTCTCTACTTAAAAGTTATTCTAGAAGGGTCGATTTTGGTTGGAAAGTGTTAATGCTAGAAACACTTTGAGAATGAAGTGTTTTCATAATTGAGAATGAAGCGTTATTGGTAAGTGGTTCTTTCTAAAAATAATTCTGTATTTAGTGTCTGTATTTCTATAAGAACTAACAGGGAAAAGCTGCCAGATCTCTGACGATAGCAGTAACACTGGAAGGAAGCACAGGTTTAATTACACACACAGCTCTTCCTATTCTCTTTTTCCCTCAGGTGGTTTTAAAAACCAACCTTTATGCATCTCTACGTGAGTAACTAATCAAGGCTTGAACATTTGTATTTTTTTACACCCTCAAGCTTGAACGTTCTCAGAACTATTGTGGTCATGTTTCACTCAGGTAGGAATTATGAATGGATGCTAAAACCGTTGCGTGACAGTTTGATGAAGAGCAGGATATCTACACAATTTCAAAGTATCACCCCACAAATTACTGATTAATTACAAACAGAAAAATAACAAATTACAGTGGAGAAATCTGATGGAAGAAACCTAATAAAGTGATCAGTTAACGTCATCAGTGATGAGACAAACTGACATCATGTGCTGAGAAAGATACAACATCACCCTTGTGGAATTCTAACCAAAATACATAGTCTGAATCTAATCGTGAGGAACTATTAGACAAAACCCAAATTGAGGGACATCCTACAAAGTAACTAGTTTGTCATGAGAAGGTTGTGAAAGAGTATGAAGAACTGTTTCAGATTAAAGGAGATTAAGGGGATATGGCAGCTAAATGCAATATGTGATCCTGGATTACAGGATTCTGAATTGCAATACCTCTTGGCTCTATTCTTGGATATCATTAAGACAATGGGTGAAATTTGAATAAGGTCTGTAGATTTGATAATAGTATTGTGTCAGTAGTAGTTCTCTGATTTTGACAATTATATTGTGGTTATGGAAGAGAATATTCCTGTTCATAGAAAATGCACATTGAAATATTTGAGGTAACAAGGCATCATGTATTTCTAATGATTCTGATTAAGGAAAACACACACACAGAGACACACATATATGTGTAAAAATACACAATTGTTTGTAACTTTTAAATTGGAAATAATTTTAAATCTAAAAGTTACAAGAAAAGTACAAGGAACTTCGCTCTATCCCTCCCCAGATTCCCTAATTGTTAACATTTTTATCACATTGTTTAATTATCTCTTTTGTCCTATTCTTCCAAATTCTAGGTGTGCTTGAAATTATTTCAAAATGAAAAGCCAGAAGAAATTAAGAATATTTCGACTTCTTTTTCCTTGCTAAGTAAGTAGTATAAGATAGTGGTTAGGAAGATTGTTTTTAGATTAAGAAATGGCCATGATCGAGTCCTAGCTCTTTCGTTTATTGTGGTGACATCCTCTCTGAGCTTCAGTTTCCTAATATGTCACATGATGAGAATACTGACCCAAGAGATTCAGTGTGAGAATCTAATGTATGTTAACTACTTCACACCATTAACTGTTACACAATAAGCATACAATAATCTATTATTAATTGTGCTTTTTCTATCTCCTGATGTAATTAAAATAATTTCAGTATTTACTTTTAAAACTTTATTCTTTATTTTTACTCTAGGATGTTTAAGACTCATTTCTTTCATGAAAAACTAATTTAGCATTCTCAGACACCTATATATCTGGCCTTTGAGAAGTAGAGACACATACTTTCTAATGAAAGTATTCATATTATTTCTCTTTTGGAGTTTTTATCTGAATTTTTCACTTTGCATTTTAAGTCTATAGTTTGGAACATATTAGTAAAGTTTATGCTATTTATAGGACCTGCACATTGTTAAAAGTCAAATGTGGAAAAATAAGTAGGAGATACACTATTTGTTTTATTGGGTTGGGTTATATTTCTTATAGCTAGTTGTTTATTCTTATTCTGGCTTAAAAATGTGACCAATGTAAAAATAACATTAAAGAGTTACTTATTGAATTAGGTGAATATTTACTTGTTATTACCATTGTAATAGATCGCTGGCTCACCACGATTTACAATTTATTGAACCTCAAACTGCTGCTAACAAAACTTGTGGGGGAAGGGCTTGTCAGTGCTGTTATAGATGTTGGACTACACGAAACACTCCACCTGGAAAAGGTGAATCCTATGTATTAGTAAAAATACGTCTTATGAAATAAGAATTACTCTGCGATTCAACTCTCTGGAACTGAGTAGACATTAAATATAATTGCGAGTCTATAATTCATCAGCTTTTACTACAGTAATTTATTCATTGAACTGATGATAGTAAAATCATTAATAGCCCATTAATAGATCAAATTTCTCAGTGGTTTTTCTCTTTGATAACTTTCTCCTCCATCTCTTCCTCCTTCTTCTTTTAAGCTAAATTATATATCAGTTGTTTAATTGAACAACTGTTGGTAGTGGGTATTTGATAAAGAAAATTTTAACAGGAAAACAGGTTTGTTTTTGACTCAGCCAGGAATGAGAAAACTTAGAAAAACAGATACATGTAATGCTGTTTTATATCTAAACTCAATGAATAAAGGAAGCATTTTCTTGGAAATGATTTATCTCGTGTTCTCTCTGTTGTACTTATTCACAGTGTTTCTTCACTAGATTATTATTAGCTCCATGTCCAACTCTTATTTCAACGGTGTCTTGAACATAGCAGGATCTTCATATGTATTTGGTAAATCAAAACATTTTAGAGAAGTAATCTCAATTATATTTCACTGTAATGGAGAACTCGGAATTGATGATTATTTCTTAAATCATTGGCCAATGACATGATTATAATCCTCACAACCAATAAATTATTGAATAGCATCAGGAATGGTTTTAGAAATAAAATGAAGCACATCATTTTGCTCTTATGTAAAACCATAGTATATCCATATTGGAAGAATTGGATTCAATTAAAGAAGAAATAATAAAGCTGGACAACTTCCAGATAAATGATAATTAATATCAAAGTAATTAGAAGCACTCATATAAAAAATTTTTGAATAGAATCTTAGCAATTGGGAAAGTATTGCTTTAAAATAGATATTGTAATTTATAAAATGTTGAAGGTTGTGAAGCTTATGAATATGGATTTATTCAACATAAAAAAAAACCTTAAGTTTGAAATAAATAAATTTAAGCAAATTAATGCAAGAAACTTTTATTACACAGATGTTAGAAATTTTGTGGGAATCAAACTCAGGAGATGATAGAAGTTGAAGATCATCTGGTTTAAAGAGTTTATAATAAAATTATTTTTATTTGAAAAAATCATAACAGATTTGCACTAGTGGTGTTTAAAAAGTGTACCTTTGTCTTTTGTAAGCCTGTAATGATAGTCATTTGAATTGGTATGTCAAAACTTGTACCTCAAAAAATAGCCAACTTAACATGGAAATAGTTTACATGTCCTGGGGTGAAAAACCATAGAGTTCCTTTTTAGAGTCACTGAAAACAGCCTAGTGCTTAGAGTATTGACTTTGGAGCTAGGCTGCCTGGGTTCACCACTTGTGTGGCTTTGGACAAGTTGCTTAACATTTCTGTCTAAAATAGGATAAGAGTTGCAGGTCTAAAGAGAAAAGAAAAGAAGGAAGAGAGAAGAAGAAGAGAAGAGAAAAGAAAAGGAAAGAAGAAAGAAAAAGAAAGAAAAAGAAAGAAAGAAAGAAAGAAAGAAAGAAAGAAAGAAAGAAAAAAGAAAGAAAGAAAAAGAAAGGAAGAAAGAGATTGTAAATTGACAAGGTCCTTGCAATCTGCGAGGTCACCCACAGATTGCTTTGCCTAAAAAATAAAATAAAATAGAAGAGTTGCGTTAATCCACTTATATGAGTTAATCCACATAAACGAATTTATATATGGTAAGTGAACATTACACCTTAGGCATCGCTATTTTCTCTCTCACATTTATACATTGTGTTACTGAGAAGAACCGCTTTTTCTGTGCAGGTGTAGATTCTTTTCCGCAATGAGGATCTCTTATAATTACCATGTGAATTGTTGCTATAGTTGCCATTTAAGCATCTCTAATATTTTGTGGATTCTAATTCAAGAAAAAGTCTTAAAGATTGAAATATGAATGGTTCACGATTCTTACATATTCTTGTCTCATATTTTATTTAATTCATATAGTTTCATTTGAAAATTATACTTACCTTTATTCTGCTTTAAAATAAGTATTATTTTAATTTTCTTGAATATCTTGATTCATTTCTCTCTTTACACTTTAAATATTTCACTCCACACTCTTCTTGCTTGCATGGTTTCTGAGAAGAAGCTGGATGTAAATTTCATCTTTGCTTCTCTATAGGTAAGATGTTTTTCTCTCTGGCTTCTTTCAGGATTTTTTTTTTCTTTGATTTTCTACAGTTTGAATACAATATAATTAGAAGTAATTTTTTTTTTTTTTTGGCACTTAACCTGCATTTGTTCCAATGTTCTTGGATATTCTGCTCTACCCTTACCCGACCCCCAGTCTTTTTTCTCTTTATATTTTTAGTTTTAGAAGTTTCTATTGACATATTCTCAATAGCCTGATGATATTGAATATCTTCACTCATGTCCAGTCTACTAATAAGCCCATCTTCATTTCTGTTAGTGTTTTCAATCTCTAGCATTTCTTTTTGAGTCTTAAAATTTCTCTCTACTTACATTATCCATCTATTCTTGCATGTTGTCTGCTTTTTCAATTAGAGCCCTTAGCTTATAAACCATAGTTGTTTTAAATTCAGTCTGATAATTCCAACATCTCTGCCATGTCCAAGGTTAGTTCCAATGCTTTGTCTTGTCAAACTGTGGTTTGTTTGTTTGTTTGTTTCACCATTTAGTATGCTTTGCAATTTTTTGTTGAAAGCTAGACATAATGTACAGGTAAAAGGAACTCCCATAAAAAGGCCATTAGTGATGTAGTGTGGGAGAGGGGAAGTATGCTATAGTTCCTTGATTCGGTCTTAGTCTTGTAGTGAGCCAATGCCTCTGAACTGTGAGCTTCACAAGTGCCTCTCTGTCACCCACTCTCATGCCTTAGAAGGGACTGATGGTTGGAGGTTTTATCAGAGCCAGTATTTCTCTTTCTCTGCATAAAACGATAAATGGGGTCAGTTAGGCTCTGATAAAACCTTAATGGGTTGAGCACTAGTAAAATAGTTTCTCTTGAGCTCAGGTCTTGTTAAAAAAACAAGGCTCTGACATAATTTTTAACTGTTACTTTTCCACTCCCCTGTCAGAAACCCAAGGGAATTTTTCTTTGATATTCACTGTGAGAAACTCCAGAGGGTAAAACTTTTAAAAATGGGAGTCTGCCTTGAAGTTTTTGACTCTCAGATTTGTCTACACTGAGTCTTTAGCAATTCATCAATTGCAGTTCAGATTTTCCTACCCTGTGCTGACCCTGAGAAAAAAGATACTTACCAAGAAGAACTCCTGGTGGTTATCTGGGCTCAAATGAAAACAAACAAAACAAAAAACAGCCTAGCATTAAGAGAAGCCTGCACTAAGCTGCCTGCTTTTTGCACTGAACTGCCAGCCCGCTCTGTGTTCCTGCAGGCTGAGCCAACCTTTATAAAGGAGCTCCTGGAATCGTATTTCAACCAATAGGACTGAGACTGTCTCTATCCAATCAGGGCTGTGCAGCTACATCCCTACTAGCATCCTCATGGACCAATGAGAGTGGTTTTGTTCCGACCAATGAGAACAGTGTTTTTCGGACGAGTCAAACTGAGGATTTGGGGTCCTTATTTGCATGAAGATGGACTAAACAGGGACTAGGGCAGGACTTCTCTGTTTATAAGTTAGCTCCCCTCTGGTTTTGGGAGCACACTTTCTTTTTTTCTATGGGATGCTTTTTTCCTCCCGCTGGCGCCTGGCACTAAAACACGAAAGTCATCTTGCCAGACCTGCCTTGCCTAAGTGGAGCAGAGCATGAGGAAGGAAGTGTAGTGGAGCGAAACTATCTAGTCGGAGTAGCGCCTCGCTTGCCAGAGGACACCTCTGCCTTACTGGCCTGTCCAAGGGCCATCTCACAGCTGTGCTGTATCATATTTGTGCTGTTTTTACTGAATAAAGTTTCGTTTTTTACCACACTACTAATTGAGAATTCCTGTTGGCATTGAATTGGCACCAATGACCATCCGTTGACACCTGCTCCTGGTTCCTGGAAGTTTCTGCTGGTGTGTTTCTGCCCTGGTAAGTTGTGATTCCATCTGCCTATCTGTCTCTAATTTTGGGGACAGCAGTTTGCCCTGTGACCTCACCTGTCTGAAGAGCTATTGATTTTTCAGTGCGTTCGATTTTTTTGCTTATATAGGACAGAATAGCAGCTTCCAAGCTTGTTATAAGCCAGACCAGAAACCGAAAGTTCCCTTGTTGAATTTCTTATCTCTGAGAATACTGGTTTTGAAAGGTCAATAAATTGACTTGAACATATTTAGTGATGATTCTCCCGTTTATAAAATACAGGTACGTAGGCATGTATGTACAATGCTGTCTACTTTCCTATTGCTGCAGTCACAAATTACCACAAACTTCCTAGTTTAAAACAACAAAAATTATTCTCTTATAGATGTGGAGGCCAGAAGTCTGAAATGAGTCTTATGAGGCTAAAATCAAGGTGTCTGTTGGGATGATTTCTTCTGAAGCCCCAGGAAAGGATACATTCCTTGCCTCTTACAGTTTCTAGAGGCTACAGACATTCTTCGGATTCTGGCCACATCACACCAGACTCTGCTTTAGTAATCACATGGCCTTCTTCCCTTCTGTAGTCAAGTGTTCCTCTACTTCCCACTTAAAAGAACACTTGTGATTACATTTAGGGCCCACCTGGATTATTAAGGAAAGTGTTCCCCTCTCAAAATCCTTAATCACATCTGCAAAATCCCTTTTGTCATATAAGGTAACATTCATAGGTACCAGGGATCAGGACCTGGATATCTTTGGAGGTCATTATTCAGCTTACTACCAATGTGTTTGGGGAAGTATTATTTCCTCTTCAATTAATGTACCTTGAACATTTTTAATGAATTGATGGCAGTGGATTTCATTGCAGGACAGAATAAATATTATTGGAGAGTAGTATAAAAATAACTTTACTAGTGCTATGTAGAGGTTTGTTAGGAGAAATTTGTATTTCTCCAGCTGGTCAAAACAAAACAAAACAAAACAAAACAAACAAAAATATTAATGAGAGCTTCTGTACATAAACCCAGAATACAGCATGTTCTATTTTTTTTGAGAGAATTGCTTGTCTTCCATATGCAGCCTTCTGGACTGTGTTACCACTTTACTATTTAAATTATAATTTAAAAATTCATCCAAATAAAGCTTTTTGGGCAGAGTATATGAAAAGAGCATGTAGAGTGACTTGCCTAGGATCTTAACTCTCTTTGGAATAGCTCCAAACTTTAATGACTCTCGGTGTGGCCAAAGGATCAGAAATAAGAAGCTGAAAATGATGAAAGCATAGTGGCACAAAAACTTAAATAACACTTCAAAGTATTTAAGGAGACGAGTATCTTTTAGTGGGTATCTCTGGTGTTTCAGGATAATCATTTGAGAGTTCTGATGAACCAATGAAAATAGCTTCGAACTTTATGAACAGTTGAAAGTTAAATTTAAATGAAAGCTTTGTCTCAACTTCAAAATATTGAATTTGGCGAGAAAAGTCTGTAATTACCATCATCAGATGCTGGGGCCCCGAAACCATCATCATGTTAAATTAGACCCTCTGAATTCTCTGTCCTCTTTCTGCTTCTTTTTGTGGTGGAGAAAGAGTTCAGAGACAGTTCTGGGAAAGCCTGAGTGTTCTCCTTTGTTGTACAAATTTTCGTTTCAGCAGGCAGGTCCAACATAAATACTTACGACTTAAAAAAAAATACACCAGATGTAGTTTCCAAGTAAACCATTATATACAAGGCCGTTTTTTTAAAGTGAGATCCCAGACCATAAAAAGAGCAGTGGTAGGTATCAAATTAGAAAAAGAATCACCATGGAAACGGCAATGCCAATATGTAGATGTAAAAACTGGACAATGTTGCTCACTTGGGAAAAGCCGAAGTTTTAAAATTCCTTATTTGATATGTTACCAATATGACCTTTGTAGACAGCAAGATGAAAACATACCCAGAACACATCACCATATAGTCATTTGGTATGAAGCTAGTCTACCCCCCAGTGATGTTATTGCTGGTTTCAGACCATTCTAGGAAAAGACTATGTGGATAGATAAATGTATGTTGTACCTTCTGGTTTTTAATGGTATTGGAATTCAGACTATATAAGTTATAATTTGTTTATGTCTGCTCTGTGTTAAAAGAAGTTGGATTGCCTAGACGATGAGTGTTTCGCTTGAATGAGTTATGTTAAAGAAGCTAGTGTTTATAATGTAACAAATCACAGTAAAAAATTTCTCCTTACAGAAGAAAAAAATCCAAAGTGATAGTAAATTATAGATTGAATGAAATAGACTGAGTGCTTAAGAGGTAGAGCTCCAGAGTCAGACAGACACACATACTTAAATTCTGGCTATGACATTTGTAGCAGTGTAATTTGGGGCAAATTACCTAAACTCTTCATATGCTGGTTTCTTCATTCGAATAATAATAATAATAATGTCAAAAACAATAATAGCAAAACCAACTTCATGGGTGTTTTATGAAAAGTAAAAGTGTTGCTACCTCTGAACTGCATAATTGCTCAATGAATTGTAGTTGATATGATTATTGTTGCTGGATGAACTTCGTTGTCCAGGTCCCAAAGACTCCAGTGCTCTCTTTCCAGCAAGGGGGAGAGAAATATATTGTGGGAGATGCCATCAGCCTCAAAAGTTAAGTACGTAAATCTCTTTGTGATGAGACCATCATTCATAACTTTTTTCCAAACAAATTTGTTAGTATATTTGTATTTTCTATCTATAGCAGATACACTGGGAAATATTTTATAAGTGTATATGTAAATTAAAAACATTTCTTTTTATCTGACATTCAAGCTGCTATGAATTTAAAGCATGTCTCCTTGCCCTAGGGTTTGATGATTTAGGGAGTAAGTTTAAGTATACTTTCTATACTATTGACACTTGAAAAAAAAAATTAAACTTATTTGAACTCTTACTGTGTTCCTGGTACTATCCTAGGTGTTTTGCATACTTCATTTTATTTAATCTGGAAAATAGTCTTATGAGGTAGGAAATAATATTCTTTAAATTTACAGATTCTAATTATATTACCTTTTAGGTACCAAAGTTCTTGATGTTTTAAGTCAGTATCCACATGGCAGCCTTTTTATCTATTACAGTTTTGTTGTTGTTGTTGCTCTTGTTGTTTGTGGTTAACTATCCAGAGCTACATATTAAAGGTACAGGTGTGAATTATGAAAGACCTTGGTTCCAATCCTGACTTCAGACCAGTGTTGACCTTGATTCGGAAGCTGCTTAACTTTTCTGGGTATTCGTTATTTTACTTCTAAAATGGGGCTCATGTTACCTACATCACAGATTTGTTTTGAGGATTAAATGACTCAATTAATATAGTGAAAAATGTTGGACACATAAAGCCTGGCACATAATAAGCACTTATTTAATGGTAGTCATTATTTTTGATAAATATGCAATGAGCTACTGATGGATAACACACACACACACACACACACACACACACACACACACTACTAGAGACCATAAGAAATACCAAGCTAAAAATGACATGTTTACAGAATTTGGATTTACAATCTACTGATAAAACAACATGCATGTGTGAAAAAAGTGCTTTTTTAGAAATACAAACAGGGCTTTCTAAGGGTATTGGAAATAATGGTAAATTGTTAGTGGTAGAGTACAGATCAAATGAGAGAAGATGGAAAAGTAGTACCTGAACTGGGTTTTGAGAAATAAAGAATATGTTGCTATTTGGAGAAGCGAGAAAAGAGCTTTCTAGATGCAGAGACTAGCTGGACTAAAAGCCCTGAACTATGATGCACAGTATTCAAGCAATAGTAATGGTGTGTGGTGTGTGGTATAAAAAATAGTTTGTTAAGACCTCAATTTAGAAGTAAGTCTGAAAGATAGATGTGGCCTAAATTATTAAATGCCTTGATAAAGACTTAAATCTTGCTGCCTTACTGTTTAAACGACTCCTCCATTAGGAATGTGGAAAGCACCTTTGGAAAGCAGAGGCAGTCAGTGAGAACAGGTAAGACATCGTATAGATGATTTAGTTGAAATTTGATGAATCCCTGGACAAAGGCAGCGACAATAGGAATAGAACTGAGGAGTGAACGAATATATAAGACGTTTCAGAGATAGAAGCCAAAAGCTTTTCTTTAATTAATGGCTGTGGTGAGAGTGGGGATGAGGAAGGAATCAAGATGGTGTAAAGTTTTAGTCAGGTGTCTAGAATGATAGTGATATTGTTCACCGAGACCAAACGCTCATGGAGGAGGTTCGGGTACAGTGATGTTTCTGGACATAATGAGTATGAAGTATCTTTGGGTGGTCCGAGTATTTTGGTCCTAAATACACAGGGAAATTTGGGCCTGGAGCTTAAGGAAAGAGTCCAAGTTTAGGTGCAGAAGAATATTGTCACGATTGACAAAGAAATAAATTTACTTTGAGATACTCTTTGAAACACCAGGTGGCCTTTAAAATTCTTAGTACAATTGCTAAAATCTGGGTGTATAGAACACACATATCCTCTGTATAACCACAGTATATTTTAGGTGCAATGCATCTATTTAATACTATGCTCTTATTTTTTGTTCTTAAATAGAAGATATAATTTTTCTTTTTTGGATTAAGAAGAATAGGGTGCGGGAGGCTCAGTAATTCTGGAATTCATGTCTACAAGTGCTATGACAGAACCCATTTACCAGCTCACATAAACCCTACCTGCTGGGTCTTTTGCTTGATTGGCAGCCTTGTAATCCTCTTGTGAGAATTAACAGGGTGCTTTACCTTTAAATAACATTCATTTTCAGGTGTGAGAGAAAAGGGTGTAGCCATGGTGATATAAGATTGTCTAGCCTACCGCCTTTTTAAATCCAGAGTTAATCTCTAAAGCATTTGTGAAGCTTTTACATTCTTATATTTCTAATATCTTGAAGCATTATGCAGGAAGAAAATAACTTTTCTTAGATGAATTATGAAACTGTGTTAGGATTTAGCTTGTCATTAATATTCTGATGCTTACGTAACATTGAATAACTTTTAATAATTACAAAACCTTTATTGACATTGCTACAATTTGATCTTCACCATAATCCAAGTGGAGGGAAAGTTATTACCATTTAATAGATGAAGAAACAGGCTAAGAGAGGTTGAGTAATTTGCTCAAGATCCCACAGACAGTAAGAGTTGGAACCAGGACTTGGACGTTAACTTGACTCCAGCTGGGTTTTTTTTTAATTTCTACTACACATTTGTGTCTACTTTTACTCATAATATTTCTACATCACATTTGTGTCTACTTTTACTCCTAATATTTCTACATATTCCTTCTTTTATAGTCTCAAATGAATAGACTATAAATATTCTTGTTTTTTACCTTTAAAAATTTAATATATTTCAGTATGGGAAATGTGCTATTAAAATGTGATTATACTTTAGGGAGAGATCTGTACATTATAATTTGACATCTATATATTTTATTGTGTCTTTACCACCCAAAGTCCAGTTTCCTTCAGCTACCATATATTTGATCCCCTTTACCCACTTCACCCTCTCCCTCCCCCCCCATATTTGACCTCCTTTACCCCATCTACCTAACCCCTCCTCCCTCACCCTCTGCCCTCTGGTAACCACTAGTCCATTGTCCATATCCACGAGTCTCTGTTTGTCCTGTTCATTTGTTGAACCATAATTTCTTTATCTAATCGTCTGTTGATGGGCATTTAGGTAGCTTCCATATCTTGACTATTGTAAATTGTGCTGCCATGAGCATAGGGACGCATAGATCTTTATGAATTATTTTTTGGTTTTCTTTGGATTAGTAAATACCCAGAAGTGCAATTGCTGAGTCAAAAGATATATCCATTTTTAATTTTTCGAGAAACCTCCATACTGTTTTTTATAGCGGCTGTACCAATTTGCAGTCAACAGTGTATGAGGGTTCCCTTTTCTCCACATCCTCGCCAACACTTGTTTTTTGATTTATTGATGACAGCCATTCTGACAGGTGTGAGGTGATATCTTATTGTGATTTTAACTTGCATTTCTCTGATGATTAATGACCTTGAGCATCTTTTCATACGTCTATTAGCCATCTGTATTTCTTCTTTAGAGAAGTAATTTCTTCAGGTCTTCTGCCCATTTTTTAATTGGATTGTTTTTTGTTGTTGTTGTTGTTGTTGAGTTGTATGAGTTCTTTATATATTTTAGATATTAACCCCTTATCACATGTATCTGTTTCTAGTTTTTAACTGCACATTCGGTGAGACTGTCATGCGAAATTATGACCAAGGGGGGATTTTAGCCACGGCCTTCGCAAGCCAACAGATTTACCAAGGAGAGGAAGAGAACTCTTTTGGAGATCTGCCTTGGATTCTGTTGAAGGGCATGATCTCTGCTGTTTTATCTCATCAATGCAGCCTGTTTCCAAACTCATAATTATTAATAGAGAATTTATGTGTTAAAGTCCATGTTTCCAAGTTTGATATTAAGATTTTAAAATGTCAGGCCTTGTCAGGTTGTATAATCAAATAGGTAAATTACATACACCCTGCAGATATTTCAGGATTCAACTTTTTCCATTAGTATTTTGAGTTCCCAGAAAGAACATTTCTAATACTTCCTACTACTGAATTATGAATGTAATACCTGTAAATATGTAGTATTGTAAATACCTGCATTAATTGGATAGTCTCTCACTTGTATGTTTCTTTTGTGGAAACTGCATTGGCTGTCTGAGGTCACAGGTAAAAATGGCTTTGAAAGTGGTTAGTGAACAGTGGGAGTTCGCTAGCTGCTCTCAGTTCCCCTAGAGGAGCTGAGCTTCGTAGTCTGAGTCCATTCCACTTGCAGTTCACAATGTTTGTCACATGAGGGCAGCATAATCTCATGCAGGCCCGCTGTCTGGTTTGACCTTAAAGGAAACCACATAGCCCAAGAACATGAAAACGGTGTCTTTTTTTTTTTTTTGGTACACACTGCTCAACTGATTGAAACACAGGCTGAAAATATTAGAGAGAACAGATATACTTAAAAATATTTTTCTGCTTAAAAATCCATATCAAAAGAATGTGATTTTTACTGGAAAAATAATTTATAATTATGAATTTAAAATTTAGAGTTTTCAAAAAAGAACACTATATATAGGGACACACACACACACACACACACACACACACACACACACACACACACACACATACACAAAAAATGATCTCTTTCCTGCTTGTGGACGGAATCACACGTAGTAGTTAAACCATTGGGCATAGTGTCAGACTGCTTTGTCCTAATCAACCACGTATTTCGAGCAAGGTATTTAGCACTTCTCTGCCTTAGTTTTCTCAAATACAAAATGAGAGGAATCACAGTATGCATTCATAGAGTAATTAAAGATTAAATGAGATAATACAAGTAGACCGATTTGAATATACTCAACACACACGTGCAGTATAAATGTTTGCATTATATTTATGAGGTAAATGCTGAATTTTTCAAGTAAAGACCCTCAGTATCAGAGCCCAGTGCACAAGGAAATATTTGAGTAAGATGCTTGGATTGTATTTTATGGTATTTGGTCACAAGGATCCTGGAAAAAATATATTAGAAGTTATTTAAGAGGGGAAAAATATTAGGAAATTTAAGATTGAGGGGAGAGATCTCACACATGCCTACACAGAAGAGAAATTTTTCTTCTCAAAGACTCGAACTATTGCTTTTTAGTTGGTAACAGAGTAGTGACTTTTTCTTACGTAGGAACTTACCCATTATCTATGAAAGCAAAATCCTAGTAAATAAGACCCTGAAAAGTTCTTTTTTAAAAAAGCAATTCAGATTGAGGAAATTCCATCTTGTTGAATTTCAAACCTATATTTAGTAAGCACTTATCAAGAACTTAGAGAGCTTATAGGAGCTTAACCATAGAATAGTTACATCCAGGAAGGCGAAACTATACAAGTGCCAAAGTGAATGAGGTCAGAGCTTAGAAGAAGAAGAGGGAATATTGAGCAAGAATGATTATGTGGTAGGACTGGAAGTAGGATTTGAATGTGGCCCTTAAGTGCTGGTTGGGATTTGGAGAGGAGAGGGAAGAAGAAGAAAACTTAAGTGGGTATTAGAGACTGAATTGTATCCCCCACCCCCACATTCCTATGTCAAAGCCCTAACCCCTAGTACCTCAGAATGTGACTATATTTGGAGATAGGGACCTTAAAGAGATAAAGTTAAAATCAGGTCATAACGGTGGGCCCTGATTAAATATCACCATCGTCCTGATAAGAAGAGATTCTAGCCTCCAGAACTGTAAGAAAATACATTTTTTGTTGTTTAAGCCACATGTTTTGTGGTGCTTTGTTGTGGTAGTCCACAGCTGGAGAAATCAAGAACAAAGTTGTAGAAGTGGAAATATGTGTCAGCTGGGAGGAGGACTAATAAGAAAAAGTGGTTTGGTGTTGAGAAATGTTTAATTGGCTTCTTAGGGAAGCAAAAAAAGAAAGAAAAGGAAAGAAAGGAAGGAAGGAGGGAGGGAGGGAAGACAGAAAGAAGGAAGGAAATGAAGGAAAAGAAGGGAGGAGGAGGGAAGAGGGAGAGGGAGGGAGGGAGGGAGGGAAGGGAGGGGAGGAATGAAGAATGAATAAAGAATGATGGTGGGACTTTACCCAGCAGGGTCTGGTCAGAGGTTTGGAGCAGAGGTGGGACCCTGAATGCCCTGTCTGTGGACGCTGAATCTGGGAGTGGTGTGAGAGCTTTCATCGAGCGAAAAGCGAAAGCCGCATACATGGTAAAGGAATATGGCCTTTGCAAATGAAGGGGTGGGGTTACATATAAGTCATAATTTAAAGTAGGAATAGACGGTCCTTGATAGCAAAGAAAAGAACACTTGAATGCACTAAAGTGGTTTCGAGCCAGGTTAACCAGTGTAATAGTGGTACCACTGGTAATGCAAATATAGTGAAACCAAACCCTGCCCTATAGGAGGTAATGAGACAGGCTGGAGGTCAAGGCTAGGAATATCATGTGTCGATGCTGGAACTAAGAGAATGGGTGAAATCTATGGGAGAGTGTTTAAAAGGGCAGAGGACTAAACTGGTTGGCTAAAGAACTTTTAAGAATAAGATGTCTACTATTTAGTTTATTTAATAGACAAAGGTGTCTACTCTATAGATTTAAGTCATTTTCATTTCTATCCTGTAAGCATCTTCTGTTGCCTCCAAAACTACTATGAAGTTTGATACAAAAGCAAATGTCTTGTGTGATTGGTTTAGGGAAAATGCAGGACAAGGATCTGTGTTTCATGTTTGAGTTAGTGCTTAAGACAGAAGAGAAAGAGAACATCCACGGAAGGCGATAATCGAATAAGGCCGAATATTCACTGAAAGGCTCTGAGCCACGGTAACCAGGAGAAAAGTGAGTCTCTGACTCCCCTCCCCATTTAAGACGCCCTGAAGACAGTAGGAGGAGCGACACTCTGGCATAATAGTGGTACCACTGGTAATGTCCAAGGGATCGGAGGTCAAGTCACCTTGGATTTAAATCTCGAAAGACAGACTGCTCACACTTGGGTTACCCTCAGGTGTCAGCATCATATCATGTTGGTTCTCTGAATTTTTTCTGTCTTTAGTTAGGCTAAATATTTCATACATCGAAATGAGTTCAAAAAGAAGATTTAGGAAAAATGGGTCAGCTGTCAAGTATCTGAAGGAATTTTCTGTGGAAGACAGATTAGACTTGGTTCGCATTGCTTCAGAAGGGGAGCAATATGGAAGGAACAGGAAAGTAGGTTTCAGTTCAGGGTGAAAATGAAAATCTTCTAGCTGGCCTCTGCTGCTGACTTCTCTACCACGTCATCATCTTCTTTAGCTTTAGGCAAAAATCTTTCCATCACGGCTCTTCCTTTCTTAGAAATGTACAACCAAGTAACATGGTTATCTAACTAACTTTAAAAAAAAATGGGTAGGTCAAAGAATAATTATTACAAGCCTTAATTATTCTTTTTCTAGCAATCGATATCCTTGAAAAACCCTTCCATACATACTTACAGTTTCTATGTTTATACATGACAAACATATTTAAGGACCCTCAAGAATCAGGAAAAAAAAAATGAGCAATATGGCAGTGACTTATTAAAATATCTTTTTCAAGAAAATTACTCATTCATAAGAGTATTGCTAATGAATTCTATTTAGCTGTCAGCTTTAATTCAGAGCTTTTGTTTATTTTTCCTCCATGTCTCCCGTTCCTACCACTACTGTCTCATAGGAGTGTAAATTCCTGGCATTAGAAATAACAAGCCAAATCTTCAAACTTTAAATAGAAGGAGAATTACATGGTTGATCAGAGGCCAAAAATCATAGCCTTTTTGTTTTTTATTCTTAGTAGAATGACCAAACAATGGAAGTTGGCAATATGGGTTACAAGAAATATTACCCAAACATTTTAGCTGGAAAAACAATGGGATAATTACTCTTTCCCACTTCAAAACTTACTGTCCCTGAAACCGGTATTACAGTAAAGATCTGAGAAAAGGGGGAAAAAAAAGACAGTTTGAGAAGAGGAGGTAGCACGACTAGTGAGTCTCTTGATTTATAAAGCTATGTAATATTTTGTCTTAAAACACAGGCAAATTACGAAAAAGGAAGAAAGAAGTACCAGCAGTGAATATGAACATTTGATTTCTCAGGAAATCTTTGAGATGGGTCACCATCAAATGAAACAAATTATGAGAAGTTCAATATGTGACAGTGTCAGTGTAGGTTGATCTGAGAAAGCCTCAGGAAAGGGGCGATAGCTTAGCTGGGCCTCAAAAGATGGATGGGGCTCCCTGAAAGTTTTATACATTCTATCACTTAGCACAGGGTGTTTCAACCTTAGCACTGTTAACATTTTGGACTGGATAATTCTGTGTTGTGGGGGGCTGTCCTGTGCGCTGTGGATGTTTAGCAGAACCTCAGCCCCTATCAACTAGATGCTAGTGGCAATCCTACGCCCCACCACCCTAAGTTGTGACAACCCAAAATATCCCCAGACATTGCCAATGTCCCCTGGTAGCAGAATTACCCTTGTTTGAGTATCACTGATTTAGCACATAAAGACCAAAAATGTATAATGAGAGAAATTGTCTTCATTTAGTATATTCACAAGCAAGCAAAGGAATAGTAATGTAATTTTGGCATACTTAAAGAAAATTGCCAAGCTCTCTGAAAGAGGTGGCTCGGTTCACTGTCCAGTTGGTGGTGTTGATCAGTTCTTGAAAGAGTAACACCAGATAATGCCAATGGTGGGGGCACTGAACTCTCACGGAAGAGTAGAAAATCTTATACCTGTTTTCTTGAGGGCCCAGTGATGACTATACATTTCCTGAGACTCCCTGAATAGTACATACAGACACAATAATTTCTGATGATTCATTAAAATTACAGTTTGGGAAATATGAAGCACATTAAAAATACACTAAAGCCTAGTCATGTTTTACTTTCCCACTTCAAATACCAAGTGAATTTATACTTTTTCCATTTTCACCAGTTTCAATAAACTTGTTAGACATAGTTTTAGTCATATGCCAACTGAACAATAGAGGGTATGACTGTCTTAAATTGACTGGGCAGCTTTGAACAGCTTTTAAAATTTACATTTAAAGAATGATGAAGTGATAAATATGGACTTAAACAAAAGAAATACCTTGAGAAAATTATAATAACAAAATGGAAGGAGGGGCAGGACAACATAATTATTTGTGGATATGCATCATATTGCATTATAGATGTCCCTACCTTTATATCTGATTACACGGACATTATCAGAATTTCATAAAGGAAACCAATTATTCTTGCTTAGTTTCTTTGAATATTAACATTCAAAGTTGGGGTGAATTTTGTCAATTTTAGCTAAAATAACATGTATCAAAGCAAGAACTCTGGTCCTTATGAATTCATTTCACATCTTTTAAATATTTTCCATGAGTCGGGCACTGTGATGGAAGCTAGAGATTAATGAGAATAGAGATTACTCAAGCTGGGCTCCTATCTTCAAAAACCTTATAAGCCGAACAGAGAGAGAGAGTTATACATGAAGACTATAACTACAGTTAAATGTTACAGGTAGTACAGAATAGGGCCACAAAGGAAAGGGAGATCAGTTATACCAGGTAAATAATTGGAAAATTATCTGATATTCCTATGAGCAGTGTGTGCTGTCTTACTGTATCCTTGTCAACATGGAGTATTAATTTTTAGAATATTTTGTTTATTTGGTAAGCAAAATTGATATCTGGTTTTAGCTTGCATTTATATGTTTGAGAGGTCAATTTTTTAACATATATATTTTTCATTTGTATTTTCTCTTTGTGATTGTCTTTTTATACCCTTTATCCTTGTGTATTTATTTTTATTCTCATTTATTTTTAGATATTCCGCCTCTACCTTCCCAACCCCACAAGTACGCTCATGCACATGCTCACACAGGTAAACACTGAAACTGCTCTGCCAAATGTCACCCCAAAGAACCTCACTTCTAAATCCAATGCGTTAGTTTTACGTCTCACCTTACTGGACTTCTCGTACTGCCGACCCCTTTCCTTCTCTAAAAACTCCATACAGGGCTTCCTCTCCAGCTCTGTTCTGGTTTTTATGTGTGAAATCAAAGCCATTCTTACACATAGGTCAAAATTCGGCTGATTTACCCCAAATCTAAGAAAAAAAATTGACTGCTCTCATCTGTGTCTCTACAGTGCCTTATATACTCTATACTTTTCCTTGTTTATCTTTTCTCTATCTTTTACTAGACTGTAAGTTTCTTCAGGAAGAATCTGTATCTTATCTTTGTGTCCCAGTGCTTGGCACAGAGTGCATACTCAATAAATGCTCAATAAATATATGCATCTTTTGTTATCTAAAGAATATTCAGATTACAGTAAGTGATCATCCTACCGTATTAAAAACACATGTGGAATGTTATGTTCAACTAGGTGCTTCGAAAACCGAATCAATACCTTTAAAAGGACTTGAAGGAACAGGAGTATATCAGAAAAAGAGTGACCGCCATGATAGAAATCAGACCATGTGTAATACCATCCATAATGTCCTCAGGCAGAGAGCACCACTGTACATTCTGAGGAATTTTCTTCCAATGTTCTTTTCTATGCATACATTTTTTTTAATAGAATCTATGATTTTATGTCCTGCTTTTATACCTAACAAATCATTACCATTTACCCGTGTTATTTATTCTTTGAAAGTATGATTATTAATGACTACATAATGTACATAATGTTCTATTACATAAATTTACTTAGAATCCATTTTCATCTCTTAGAACTTAGTAACAATTTATTATGTTTATCTTTCTGTATTTTTTTCTGTAGTTTCATACACAGGAACATGTAAGTATAAACCTGGTCTCTTTATACAATGAATGTGCAAAAACTTAAGTAACATTAATTTACTTTCATATGCCTAAAAAGGTTATATGCTCACTATTAACATTTCACATTTGAAATTTTATGTCCCGTATATTACTGAAAATAATACTTTGTAAAAACCTTAATGATCAATTTTTTAATCAATTTGGGCATGATTTCTCTCAAATAGCCCAATTTGGCCAGATTTTTAATATTCTACATTTTCAATTTGCCATAATTAAATCTTTGGCATGTACTTACAAAAATTGTAATGAAAAAAATAGTAGGTGAAAGTCTAGGGAACTTAATTATGCTTATGGCTTTACAAACTATAGAAAAGAATGTAAAGCAGTTATAACTTGGTAATACAACCAAATAGTTCATATTTTTACAGTAAAATGGAGATAAGTGAGTTGATTCCCTTGGATTTCTTAATTTGTGTTCTGTGGTTTAAGTCACAAATGCAATCTGAATACTGTGTTCTTTTCTAATATCAAATAGAAATAAAAAAAGGCTAAAATATTTATAGATTTAAATCTTGACCAGACACTACTGATAACTGAGACCTTATTCACTCAGTGTTCTTTGGTGAGACGAGGAATTTTGAGAAAGATTGCTGTTAGTAATCGTAATGTCTATGAAAATAGAATATTGTCTCTTATAAGGAAAAGGTCAAGGAAGATTTTACATGCTGTAAATTTAGTTTCCAAAGGTGGTTGGATGCTTAAATAGTGTTTGAGATGCTTGAGGGCTTAACTCACTCCTTCAGGAACAGATGACTATATAACTGTAGTCGTGACTGCAAACAGATCTTCCTGGTCTGCCTTTTCAGCAGGAATGTCAAGGATTAGAGCAGTGGTTCTATCAGTCACTTGGAAAGCTTGTTAAATAGGTAGATTCCTGGGATTCGCCCTTAAGGATTCTTCTTCTGTTGGTCTGAGGTGGGAGTCTAGGGATCTAAAAGTTAGAAAGCATTCCAGAGACTGTGACAGAGAGGCCTCTAGAGCCAAATTTTGTGAAATGCTAGGCAATGTCGTGAATGCTGGTGGTTGTCTTGGGACGGACACAATTTAGTAGCTCATTGCTGGAATAAAGTGGAATTTTTAACTCTGCTGAAGACTCTGAATGAATAAAGGAGATTGCTCATGTGGAAAGCTCTCAGCTAGAGCCATAGAATCATGGAATTAAATTTAGAAGAGACTTTAAAAAATTCATTTGACTCCTCTGAATTTCTGGCTAGTTAATTTTTTAACGCTGCCAATAATAGAGATTTATTTAATACTGTGGCTGTGCAACCTCACTTTGGACTGTTCTAAGCATTATAGTCTTCATCCATGTAGTGAGATGAAATTTGCCCTTCTGACATAACTGAGACATAACTATCTATTTTTTTCTAAAACATATAACATATATATTTGTTAGATTTTTAAGGTGCTATTATAAAAAGAAGGGAGAGGAGTAAAATATTAATTTTAAGTCAAACTCCAAGCATTCCTCCCACCTTAAAGTTGTGCTAATGCTATAGTTTACTGACATTTATGAGTTTAGACTTATATGTCGCCAATATTGATTTCATTTAATATCCAGAATTCATAACCAAAACTACTACTCGGAATCAAAATTCTACTCTAAATCTGGTCCTATTTTCCTTATGCAGCAATCAAAGAGGAATAGAAATTAAACATCCTTTTTCCAAAATTTATTTTATTTTAAAATTGCTACATGCGTGTTAAAAATTAAATAAAAGGATATAAAAAATAAGCTTGTCTAAAACTTAATGAATTCTTTTTCCATCCCTTCTTGCCCATCCCATTTCCTTTATCTTGAATTCACTTCCCTTCTTTCAAGAAGCCTTCTCATATTCATTTCATACTGTTTTGAACATTCTTTTACCCCTTTCCCATAATACTTTTTATTCAATGCAATGTTATTATTTCTCATTCCTCTAATTATCTTTGAATTCATATATATATGAATACATATATATACATACATATATGTGTGGGTATGTATATATTCATATATATGAATACATATATACATACATATACATGTATGGTCTTCAAGGATGAAAGTCAAATCTTTGATTTGTTTGTTCTATTATTCAGGAAGAACTATATAGTTGGGTTGATGGAGAACAATCCATCCCTATATCTTTGCCTCTAGCATCAACTTTCTAACAATTTATGCCTAGTCAAATAGTATCATATTCTGTGATGGGAACCTGTGGCATCAGAAGGAAAAGAATCTGAATAGCTCCTTGTGTTCTAAAATCTCTAATAGCAGGACCAAGTGCTGCTAGCCTAGCTATGCCGAAGAGGACCAGGATTTCCAGGGAGGCAGTGTTGACCGAGTGATCCAGGATCAAGATCGTGATGAGCTCTGGAAGGAGAGCGACGAGAGCAGGTTGGGGATTGGCAAGCCTGCGTGTTGAAACAAACTGGTTGAAAGAATACTCATTTTTGTCTTCCCTGAACTCAAGGTGGTTGCTTTCCCAGTGTTTGCAGAACCCAAGCAGGGGGTCCACAAGGTTTCTTTGATGGCTTCTTCCCTTATTACTTTCATAGGTGTGTTATGGCTTCTTCCCTTATTACTTTCATAGGTGTGTTATGGCTTCTTCCCTTATTACTTTCATAGGTGTGTTCCTGTTCCCGGCATAGGTATTTTTAAAGCAGTCTCAGAAACCATGAGTTAAGTATGTTGGAATGTCTAGCTTTGGTGGAACTTCATGAACCAAGGCTTCATAGGGCTGCTACCAAAATTGGAATTTCCACTTCCCAGAAAACATTTTGAACTCCTTAAAGCTTTGCTTTCTTATACTAATTTTATTTCTCCCACAGTGCTGTCACGTAGTAGATACTAAATCTTGTTGAGTTAAATAGAAATCTGCCTCTTTTGAATTTCATAAACCTTGAATTAACTGAAATTAATTTTTATAAAATATCCCCTAATATTCTGAATTGAAAATGAGATGATTAAGGTGGTGATCACATTCATAATTCGGGCATTGTAGTCCAGTAGTAGTACTGTGCATTTTCCTTTGTACTGCTTCTAAAACATTGTAGAGTTATCCAGATCAAGGATATTTTCTTACACTTTGGCCATCCCCTAATTTCCTGAACCTAATCTTTTTTTGTCTGTGAATGATATTTGCAAAGCTTAAAAGATTTTTGTGAAGTAATAGGATTAGATAATAATCCTATTGGAAAAATATGATGCAGTTCTTCAGAATTCCTTAGATTCAAGCCATCAAGCTTTGTAGAATTACTTATTCTTTACTTGTTTAAGTTAATAATTTACATATTAAACCTTATTTAAAAGGTATATGAAAGCTGTTTGGCAAGGGGCGTGCATACGCAAACGTGCGCGCGCGCGCGCACACACACACACACACACACACACACTCTGGTAAAGCAGTTTAACTGGTAAATCTCATTCACTTTCATGTACTGTGAGGAACCAGTGCATCACTGTTCAGAAGGAAAAGTCACCGGACCAGGGAGCATATGCAAAAATCATTAGTAACTGGAGTAGGAGCAACTTCTCCACTTAGGGCAGCCAGCATCTGCCGTATTAAAGGTTTTCCCTACTCCTATACTTCTGGAAAGGAGGGGAGGAAAAGAGGGAATGAGGAAATAGCAAGGAGAAGGTGAAAGGAGGAATGTGGACGTGTGGACATGGTTCAGACTTTAGTCTATTTACCCTCTGTGAGGGAGAAATGCAGTTCAGCAATTGCTCCGTGTATGTCCATGGGAGACCTTAGGACAGCACCTAGACCTACAGAATGAAGTAAGGAGGTAATGAGGCCTCAGCTTTCTCTTCTTTGAAATCTCATTCATATCATGTCTGGAAAAAAAGACCTCACATAAACCTCGTTAGGACAACGCCTAGACCTACAGTAATAAGATTTCAAGGCCTAAATTTTCTCTTCTTTGTAATATTTTTAACATCACAACTAGGAAATCTTACCCCTTACACACCTATATGTACACTTACACACACATACACATGCATATATAGCTATCCACACACACACACGTAATACCCACACCTATATACATACACATTCATATGTATTTTTTCTCTCGCAGTCCTCAGCCTTTGCCCACAAAGAATCTTGTTCTTCCTTAGCCAAACCACTTTTCCTATTTTCAAGAGAAAGAGTTCTTTCTCTTGTATGAATATGTATGATCCATATTACACTTTGCGTCAGTACCATTTTTACTACTGTTCTACTGATCTTGAGGCCCTGATTTTATAATGGTGAATTGTCAGTGTTAAAGTTTTCAATTCTGCTTCCCTTTCACAATGAGCTATATTTCCTTGGGTTTAGAATTATGATATAATACCTTATAGTACAGGGTTTGTCTGTTTGCTGTTGGTACCTTGCCTTCACCTTGACTGTTATATGTATTAAACAGAACTATAAGAAATTGCCATTTTTGAAGATTAAATGTGGTAAAATGGCAATATCATATGGCTAGGCCTAAATATTACATTAATTTTCATTTAGTGCCATTATTTTAATCACTTATCTTATTAAATTCCTCACATTCTATTTCTTTTCTTAACCATTTTTGTCCAGATACAGGCTTGGTTTTTTTGGATTATCTATTGTTGATGAGGCCACTATGAACATATAATAGAGAAGATTTATTTCTTAGTTTCTTCCTTCTTGGGAAGAATCTGAATGATCTTCCTTCTTGGCCTAGGTTTACTCCTCAGAGCACAGGTAACCTCAGCATGGTCATCTAAGAGCCTCTTTTGGACCCTCTCTGCCTTCAGACTGCGGATGTATTTCATGAGAAGTTTGATTTTAAATATTCATTCATCCTCAGGTATGTGCCATGTCACAAATGCTCATTACTCTTCTTGGATTCAGTGTGTATTCTGAGAAGTCCTTGCAGAACTTGGATGCTTCTCATCTGTGTCATCCTCATGCATTTGAATATTGGCATTAAACGTTTTGCGTGTCTGTATCTGCATGCCTGCACTACACTGGGGCCACAGTGCTATTCCAGCACTGTTCTAGGAATGGGCATTCACAAGCTTGCAGATGATCAGCTGTTTTTTCCCCCCAGCTTTATTGAAATATAATAGAAAATTAGCTGCTTGTATTTACGTTGTGCAAGTCAATGAGTTTTTTTTTTCAATTATAGTTGGCATACAATAACGTATTAGTTTCAGCTGTATAGCATAGTGATTACAGATTTATATGACTCATAGAGTGATCACCCCACTAAATCAAGTACTCCTCTTCCCCCTAACATATTTATTACATTAACCATTTTCCTTATTCTACACTTTATATCTCCATGTCTATTTTGTATCTATCCATTTGTACTTCTTAATTGCTTTGCCCTTTTTTGCTATTCCTCCAACCCCTCAAAATATTCTCTATGAGTTTATTTTCATTTTTGTTGTTGTTTATTTTGTTCTTTAGATTCCTCATGTATGTGAAGTCGTGTAATATTTGTCTTTCTCTATCTGATTTATTTCATTCAGCACAATACCCTCTAGGTGCATCAAGGAAATATCTTTTTCTATCCCCTTCCTTTTAGTCTGTGTGTGTCTTTTAATCTAAAGTGAATCTCTCGTAGGGGTCTTGTTTTCCTAACCATTCAACCACTGTATCTTTTGGTGGAGCACTTAATTCTTTTCTATTTGAGGCAATTGTTGATTAAAATGTAGTTATTACCATTCTTTATTCATGTTTTTGATACATGTTTTTTCTTCTTAAAGAAGTTCCTCCAACATTTCCTGTAATACTGGCTTGGTAAATTCTTTTAGTTTATTTTTGTCTGGGAAGCTCTTTAGCTGTCCTTCAACTCTAAATGATAGCTTTGCTAGATAAAGTATTCTTGGTTGTAGATCCTGAGTTTTCATCACATTGAATATTTTGTGCCAAGCCCTTCTGTCCTACAAAGTTTCTTCTGAGAAATCAGCTGCTAGTCTAATGGGAGCTCCTTTGTAGCTAACTAACTGCTTTTCTCTTGCTGCTTTTAAGATTCTCTCTTTGTATTTAACCTTGGGCATTTTAATTATGATGTGGGCCTCTTTGGGCTCATCTTTTTTGGGACTCTAGGAGCTTCCTGGGGTTGTATGTCTATTTCCTTCACCAGGTGAGGGAAGTTTTTCATCATTATTTCTTCAAATAGCTCTTCAACTTCTTGTTTTCCTTTGGATATTTTTACATTTAATTGTGTCCCATAGGCTCCTTAAATTATTATTATAGTGCTGGCTTTTTTCTTGCTGTTCTGACTGAGTGTCTTTGGCTTCCCCATTCTTTATATCAGTGGTTTGATCCTCTTCTTTATCCACTCTCTTTATTCCTACTAATATAGTCTTCATCTCAGATAATGTGTTCTTTTTGTCTGACTGATTCCCTTTTATAATTTCCATTTCCATTTTTATATTTTTAATCTCTTTGTTAAAGTTCTCACTGAATTCATCTCTTCTTGCCCTAAGTTCATTGAACATCTTTGTAACCAGTGTTTTGAACTGTGCATCTGTGAGATTGCTTGACTCCATTATTCCTGGATCTCTGTTCTGTTCTCTTATCTGGTTTCTGCTTCTTTATCTTCCCATTTTGGCCGCCTCTCTGTGTCTGTTTCTATGTACTAAGCAAAACTCTTAAGTCTCTTGGTCTTATTAGCGTGGTTTTGTGTAGTAGGCGTCCAGTGGCACAGTTCTGACAGGGGTTCAGCTGAAGGCCAAGTTTAGCCCCAGCCTATGTCCTTCCAGGGCCACCTGTTAAAATTCAGCAAGCAATCCACAGATGCAGTGCTTATAGTTGCCTCTGTCAGCTTGTTTTTGATCAGGTTCAAGATTTGCTGATTGGAGTTGGTGTTGGTTGAATGTTATTATTTTCTTTAGGAGTCTAACCATACCTTTTTCTTGCCACAACACAGGACTCCTGGGAGTGAGCCTCTTCTAAAGCTTGAGTACCTAACCCCTGGCACCTGTTGTTTCATGTCTCAAACCTGCTATCCCTGTTATTCCTATTCCCACAGGTCCAATCTCAGGCACCTCTTCCCCAATTGGTTTTAACAGCTTGTAAAGTGTCTTATTTGAATATAGAAAAGAAAAAAGACAATTTTTCTGAATAGTAGCATTTCTCATGATGTGATGGTTAATTTTGTGTGTCAACTTGTCTGGGCCACAGTGCCAAGATATATATAGTGATACATTATTCTGGATGTTTATATAAGAATGTTTGGGGGGGTGAAATTAACATTTAAATTGGACTTTGAATAAAACAGATGTCCCTCCATAATGTGGGCCTTGTCCAATCAGTTGAAGGCCTGAATAGAACAAAAGACTGATCTCCTTCTAGCAAGAGAGAATTCTGCAGCAGACATCCTGTGCACTTGAACTGCAACATATTGGCTCTTTCACTGAGTCTTCAACCTTATGACCTTAGAACTTGAACTGCAGCACTGGCTCTTCTCTGGGTCTCTAGTATGCTGGCCCACCTAGGTGTTGGGTTTGCTAGCCTCCATAATTGTGTGATCCTAAAATAATCACCAATTTCTTAAAATATGTTTCTTTCTACAGATATAAATATCCTATTGGTTCTTTTCTATGGAGAACCTTGATAATCCACAGAGAGTGAAAACTGTTTATTTCATGAAGTGTGCATTACAGGCATTCTATATATATTAACTCAGAATCTTCAAACAACTCTAGGAGGTAACAGAAATTCAAAAAAATTAAGAAACATTCCCCCAAATATCTAGTCAATGACAGACCCTGGCTTGAATTAAGGTATTATTCTAAATTTCCTTCAACTACATGAACCTGCAAGAAAAAAATACATTTGATAAGTGATACTTCCTGAATTCTTATAGTGACCTAATAATGTAATGAAGCCATTATAAACCTTTCTTTTATTAAGGTCTATATTATTCTCTTCTTTTCCCATTTCCTTGGTGGACAACAATTTTTTTTTGGTAATGTTGACTAGCATCCATTCTTCTCCCTAGTAGAACCTGATTTCTTTGAGAATTAACCTCTCTCTCATTGTGTATAATTGTATTGGGAGGGAATTTCAGGTCCTCTAATAATGAAACTGAAAGTCCAGACTGTTCCTTTCCCACTGCCTTCAAGTGCTGGCAGACGAGCTTGTTGTCCAAGTGCTCACTGGAAATTTCCTCCCAAGACTTTGAAGTCTGAGCAAGTGATATAAGGACAGACAGAACAGCCAGAGAACTTTTATAGCAGCAATAGCTATTCCACCTTTAGGGTAGTTATTTCTTCCTGCTTCTTCATTTATTGTCTTGCAGAGTGCCCTCAATTTCTTTCCATGCCAAGTCTGGTCTCCTAACTTTCTGCATTCTCTTTGAGACCTCAGTATCCTGCTTTGGCCATTTACCAGGTGACTTGAAAAGCTGCCAGCATTGACAGACCCACAGCAAGAGAGGATACCCTAGGCAAAAGTCTAAAAAATGCTACTGAGCTATTACTAACCTATACTCATGGCTGGAACAGAACCGAGAGTGAAAGAGAGAATGAATGGATTAACAGCCTAAAGCTGTATAAGCAATTATGTGTGCATATAATTTTTCTGGAAACTGGCAGAAGGGTGCCCTATATTGGAAGCACATGTTCTCAAATTTGGGAATTCACAAAAATTGTTACCTTAACCCCTAATGAATGGAGAATTAGAACCATTTGTCTACAAAATAGAAATATCTATTAAAAGCACAGGCTGAAAATCCTAGTTTGAACTCTTTGGCAGTCCCACAGTTGCGTGGAACTTTCACATAGAAATTGAGACACAATTGCTCTAGTCTGGTATCTAGTCTCTTTCCAGCTACTAAATTTTGTTACTAAATGTGAATTTTCAGGAACAGAAATTCCTTTGTTGAAGTTATATAGTCTCAACATCAGATTAGGTATACAGGGTGGGTGCATATACATGCCTTTAGTTTAATGTTTCACTATTCTTGACTGTCTATTTTAGTTATTGCTTTAGTTATATTTGACACTTTATTGAACTTATTTGTAATTTTCTGATGTATCATTGTCAATTTAGGGATTTGTAAAAGAGTTATTTATTGAGTCATACCTTACAGCTTTGGCTCATTAGGCATTTACTTTTATATTTTTTTGTCTTAATTTTTTAAACGGATTTTTTTAATGTATTTTAAGAAGTTATTTATGATACCCTATACTTAGGATAATCATGTAATTTTTTCCTTATTAAATATTTATTATACTTACATTTAGAGAAATAATATTTTATTTGTTTCAATATATGGGGGTGATATTTTTTTCATACTGTGAATAATAACATTGAATTTCATAAGTTTCTGTGACAGAAATATTCTGTGAAGAAGTGAAAATTACTAAGACATTATTTTAAGGAAAGTTAATCTGGGCTTTTTGTTTTGCTTTGCTTTTAAAAGACAATGATTATAAGTATCTGAGGGAATAATAGTCTGTTGATGTGTGGTGTTTTGTGAACATGCTTCATTTGGAGTCTCTCTATGTTTCATTTCACTTCTTGGGATTCTAATTATTCACTTATGAGAAGAATGAATTTCTAAGAGTTATTTTGAGAAGGTCAGAGAATGCATGTGGAACGACTCAAAGGCAGTGTGGCAGGCTTGGTTTATATCTAAGACAACTAAAGTTTAGTTTTACTCTTTTCGAATTTTGTATAGATGCTACCATACTGCATGCTTTTATTATGCCTTGCTTCTTTCCCTCACCTTTTTCCCTAAAATTCATCCATATTTTTGTAGGTAGCTCCAGCTATGTGGTTGGTTGGTTCATTTTCATTCCTGTATAGTATTTCATTGAATGACTATATGATAATTTGTTTATCCATGCAATTATTGGTGGCCATTTGGACTGGTTTCAGTTTTTAAAAACTGAATATTGTGTCTAAGAACATTATTGCACATATACACTGATGTTCCATAGCCTTGAATTTCTAAGAATGGAATTATTGTGCCCAAGCTAATTATCATTTAAACTATAGTGGATAATAAAATGCAGAACAGTTTCTAAACTACTTAATCCAATTTATATTTCCAGCTTCTGTGTATAAATATTCCTGTGATTCCACATCTTCAACATGGTATTATTAGTACTTCAAATTTTTGCCAATCCTGAGATTTTGTACTGGTACCCCATTGTGGTTTTAAATGCTGATTGCTATAAAAAGATTAAGCATGTTTTCATATGTTTGCTGGCTATTTAAATTTCCTGCTTATTCAAATGCTTATTTTTGTCTCTTACTTACCTTCCTTTTAGGTTGTCTACCTTGTTCTCATTGATTTTTAGGAGCAGCTTATATATATTCCAGAATTAAGTTTTTTGATGGCTAAATATTTTAATGCTGTTGGAAGTTGTATCTTTTTAAAATGTAATTTTGTAATATTTGGTTTCCGATACATAAAAGATCATTTGATTTTTGTGTATTGACTTGCATCTAATTGCCTTGCTAGATTCTCTTATTCTCATGGTTTTCTCACAAATTCTGTTTGATTTTCTACACCAGCAACAATAATATCTGTGAATAAATGAGTTTTATTTTATCTTTTCCAATTCTATTTTTCTTGATGATTACATTTCAAAGGGATGACTCTTAGGTTCTAGAAAAAGACATTTCCTGGGTTATAGAAAATTTATGTCTCCAAAGGGCAAAGATAAAATTTATGAATGCAAATTTTCTAAAGTAAATGCTCTAAGAAAAGAAAGGTCAGGGACCTATAGTCATAAGAAGCCTATCTAAAGTTTCGTCAAGCTGAGGGGAATGTTAAGTCCGTCTTGGTCAAAAGTTAACATAACCTTGATTCCAAAACCTGAGAAAGGAAGGGAAAATTACAGGCTAATCTCACTCATATAGGTAGCAATATAAATTCTAAACAAAATTTTAACAAACCAAATTCGGTAATATATAGGACGGATCAAGCATCATGGCCAAATTGGTTATTTCCCGAGAATGCATTATAGGGAAATAAGTTGTTATAATTCACCACAGTAACAGATTAAAGGAAAAATAATATGCATTTAAGGTTTCTTCGTGTCTTTTACAGGCTTGATAGCTCACTTATTTTTAGTGCTGAATAATATTTCATTTATCCATTCACCTACTGAAGGGCATCTTCATTGCTTCCAATTAAGGATAAAGCTGCTATAAACATTCATGTGCAAGGCTTTGTGTGGATATAAGTTTTCAGCTCCTTTGGGTATATACAAAGAGGCACAATTGCTAGATTATATGGTAATAATATGTTTAGTTTTGTAAGAAACTGGTAAACTACCTTTGCAAGCATTGTACCATTTTGCATTCCCACCAGCAATGTATGAGAGTTCCTGTTGGTTCACATTCTCGCCACCATTTGGTGGCGTCGGTGTTACAGATTTTGGCCATTCTCATAGGTGTGTAGTAGTATCTCATTGTTGTTTTAATTTACATTCCCTGATAACATATAATGTGGAGAATCTCTTTATATGCTTATTTGCCATCTCTATTGCTTCCTAAAATTCTCTTATTTCTTTACTGTTAGTGTTCTTTTTGTTTTTTTCTCACTTCTGCTATGTCCATTTCCATGATTTCTTTTTATAGATATTTGTAAGTTTGTGAGTTATTTCCTTAAACATGTCAAGTGTAATTGTTTTAAAATCTGTGATTGACTATTCCAGTAGGTAAAGGCTATGAATGTCTGCTTTTTTTTTGTCTTGTTTATGCAACTCCTAGAACAGTGTCTAATACTTAAAAGAGTGTTATAGTAGCTGCATGGAAAATATTTATTGAACAAGCACATTTATGCTCATATTTTTTACTACATGCTGGTCATAGCTTTTGCACCTTTAGTGATCTAATGCTTTCTTTACCTTTTTGACTGGAGACTGTTCCCAAAATTAGCCTGTGAACTCTCCATCATCTTTTAAGATATTTAGTGCTTAACGAGTATTGTTTTATTTAAAATTTATTGTACATTTTTCATTATTTTCAGCAGGAATGTAAAATGAATAACCTAGCAAAGCATTATCAGAAATCAAGACTAATCAATATTTTAATCCCTCCCAGCAAAATATAAAAACCTTAGAACACTTTTAACTACTTCTCCTTGCACTTATATGCTAATTTTGTCCAGGATTTTAATGCTGTTCTTTCTTTAGCCCCGTAAATTCAACATTGCTATTTCTAAAGTATGTAGTCAATGTTTTCTTTGATTTACACACACACACACACACACACACACACACACACACACACACACACACACACACACACACATACATTTTCCATTGTATTTGCTCATCATTTCTTTTTGCATTAAGGACCATGCTTCTGGGTTAATTTTCCTTCTTCCTATACTAAGTTCCTATAGTGTAGATTTCTTGATAATCAGGCTTCTCAGTTTTTGTTAATCTAAGCATATATTTATTTTATACGTTCTTGAAAGATGGTTCTACTGAATACATAATCTGGGTTGATACTTTTGTCTCTCAATAATTTGAAGAGATTGTCCCAGTCTTTCTGACTTGATTGCTGTTGCTGTCATTCTGACTGCCATTCCTTACTATGTGATCTCACGTTTACAGGTTTTCATTTTAAGTGTACTTGTAATAAATTTTGATTCCTGAACCTGCAGCGATTCATGCTTTCATTAGATCTCAAGAATTATAGCCATTATGTCTTTAAATTTCCCTTCTCTTCCTTTCTGTCTATTCTCTTGTTCTGGAACTTTGTCTATGTTAGCCTTCTCTTTCTGTCCTCCATAGATCTCTTTTATAGTCCCCATTTCCTTGTTTATTTATGATGCATTGTGTATAATTTCCCAAGATATATTATCATTAATTCTCTCTTCAAATGTGTTTACCTCTTACAATTGTTTTTTTTATTCCAACAGTTATATTTTCATAGATTTTTAAAATTGTTTCACTTTCCCCTCAAATATATGATTTTATAGCTTTTAATTGGTTATCTTCGTGATGGTATCTTTTATTTCTTTTGACATTCATACATTTTTGCTCAAAATTTTTTATAAGTCTATATAGGAAGTCTTAGGGATTTAAATCTGTTATCATTCTTTACTGACACTAACTAATAATGTTATCTGCTGTTTTCTTTGTAACTTTTAATTTTGATCTCATTGCTTTATCTGTGTGGCATTGCAGTGGGTCTAAATTAGGTAACAATTCCAGCAGAGAGGATTTTCTTGTGCTTCTGCTGATATCCAAGAGGTTCAAACACCTAAGGACCATTTTAGTTCCCTTTACGGATCCAAGAACAGCTGAGAGTTGAGGCTAAACTCGATACTTCAGTGATGGCCTAAGGCTCAGTATCTCAATAGCAGTGTTACTACCAGCATCTAATCTCAGATTCCCAGGGCAACCGAACCCCTCTTGGCTGCCTACTACTCCTAGCTCCCAGCTCTGGCCACAGCTAACTCTATCTGCAATCACTTCTCCTTCCACAAAGAGGTTAAGAGAACTTTCAAATTCTTGTAAGAATCACAGTGCCTCAGATACTCTGTCCTATCCACAGCTTGGAATGCTGTAGGAGAAAGATCCCATAAAAGATATTATTCTGCAAGAGTGCTAGAAACAACAATTTTAAAGTCAATGATTTGACTTGATTCTGTAGGCAGAGAGGTATCTGCACTGTTGACTACCAGCATCCTTCTGTATCAGAGACATTGGGATAAAACACCTCCGAAAAGATACTTCATTCATTTAGAAAGTCGACGCATATTTTTGGTGTGTCTGCTTAGTGCCAGATACTATGCTTGTTAGGCATTCAATAAACACCAGGTAATTTGATAAGACTTTATAAATAACATTTAATTTTTCTATTTTCCAAATTTTCTAGTTCTCATCGCCATTTCTAACATCTCTACCTGGGATCATGGTTTTACTCTGTATTCCTGTCTGATCAAATAACACATACAGGAAATTTAGAGGCAGCCATTAGGGAGGAAGGGGAGAGATGATTGAGTAAAAATACATTTCGTTTCTAAATAAGCCAATGGGAAAAATGGAGTAAAATCTCAAATTATTAATAAACTGTTCCAAATGTTACTTTGAAAGTTTAGCTTTCAAATGACACATTGGAACCTATTTAACCAGAAAGGGCAACACGCTGCCAGCATTAATTTAATTTTACTTAAATATACTCTTTGAGGCTGAAGCAGCTCTAATGACTGTTTTTCAATGTGAAAATAAAATATAAAAACTGTTCTCGGAGTTATTTTTAAACAGAACTTGTCTCTAATTCAATGTAACAAATGTATACATAAATCGGATTCATCAAATGAATCTCGGGCTAACAGCTGTTCAAGAATGATGTTAACATCACACATAAGAATGCTGTGTTTTTAAGGATTTGACATTTTCAGTGATCAAGAATCACTATATTTTGTAAATGGAAGTACAAAATACTAAAAACAGACTACTCTAAAGCAAATGTCATTTGTTTTCAAAGACTATCGATATACTAGAGCAATGTGAAAATAATAATAAAAGTGAAATATTTTGTGGCAAACTTTGGAGGTAAGGTTAGGACTGTAATCCGTGAATTATCTTGGGGTAAACGCTGCAGCTGCAAGAGCTACCGGCGAATATTCTCGGGGCAAATGGGTTAACTTGTGAAGTAGCAGATTACTTATGTGCTCATTCACTCAGTAAATGATTACCAAGCGTCTGTTGTTTGCTAGGCACTGTAACAAGTGCTGGGGACACAAGAGTCATCAAAATAGCCAGAGATAATAAACTATGCAAGCAAAGCAATTAAAATGTAACCAGCCATGAAAACAATGAGGAAGTACAGGGATATATGGGAGCACATAAAACATGGAGAGGTTAGTCTGATAAAAGAGACGGGGATGGTGAGAGGTGTGGGAGAAAAGATGTGTGACACCAGTACACAATCAAATATATATTACTTTAGTGAAACAGAGAGAAGTATGAGTGATGGGATAGAAGAGCATGTAGGGCTCCTTATGGGAGGGATGATGAAAAGTGAGCCTAGAGAGGTAAACTAAGGACAGGTGATTGAAAGCAATGTGAAAACTTTTTGATTTGTCCTAAGAGCATTGGAGAATCATTAAACAATTTTTTTTGCAAGGTAGTAATTTGACTAGATTTGCATTTTGCAAAGATTTTTTGGCTAGAGTGTGAAAAAATGAAATGGAATGGGGCGGGGGTGGAGGAGTCTAAAAAACCAAGTTACGTATTTGCAGTAATTCTGGTGAGAGATGATTACTCTCACCTGATCACAAGATTAATGAGGATGAGTATGAAGGCAAATGGATGGATTCAACAGTTTAAATGTGCTGTTTGTATGGAGTGATAGAGTTAAGGAGGACAGTTCAAGGGATGATTCCCTGGACTTGGCTTAATCTGTCCTCTCTAGGGGAAAATAGTTGTATCTGGGAAATTTGGATCTAGGAACACATGGTCTTTGCTGCCAACCAAGCTTCTATTAGATACATGTGTGGAGAAGAGGGTTCCCTTCAGTTTCTTGTTTCCAACTTTGTGAAGAGAGAGGATTTTTTGTTTACTCATCCCCCGTTGAAGAAGGAATTCTCTCTCCAATATGCGTATTAAGAAGCAAAAAATCAAGTTGCCTATCTGACTTGATGGAGATGAAGGAAGGACAAAGGAAGGTCTATGGGTCGCTGTTACCCAAGAGTTGGGGAAAGTAGGGATCCCAGTGTGGCCAAGTCGGGGCTACTGCTATTGAGCTTCATCTACTGGGACTCCTAGACTGATAGGATGCATCCACAGGGAGCCTAGAAGCCTCCTAGAGAAGAGCACATACATCCATTACAGTCTTAAATATTATAGAAAAAAGGTGACTCTTAAGTACAGCAGAATGTTTGCAGTGTAGAGGTCAAAGTACGGGCTCTGTAGTGGGAAGGTTCATTTCAATTCCACCACTCCATGGCCAGGTTTCCTTATTTGTAAAAAGAATAACTTCTCTACATAGCTGATATGGTTGTTATGAGGATTAAATGAATTAATACGGACAAAGCTCTTTGAACATTCTCTAACACATAACTCAATAAATTAGTTGTTATTATTATTATTACTTTTTTAGTTCAGCTCTTTGTGGAATTCACACTTGAGCCTTGAGGTGGAGATGTGGGTGGCAAGGAGTAGGTGAAAATAGTAATGAAATAATGATCTTAACTAAAATCTCACTAATATATTAGGGCACAAAAATACCAGAAAAGGAGTGTGTGTGGTGATGCCAGACATGCCATGGGTCCCACCGGGGTGGGCTGGATCGGGAAGGTGGTGGCTCACCCTGGACACTGGAAGCAGGCTACACATGTCAGTGTACTTCACTGAAGGAGGCCAGGTCCCCAAAATACAGGTCAAAGTCATCCCTTGTGTTTTAAGTTAACTTCCACTGTTTGTCATTTGATATTTCATCTTAGAGGAGTATGTTACTGATAAAAAGAAAAAGTGTGACTTATTTCTGAATAGTAAATAAGGTGATTGGGGGCAATCTGAGCCAAGTGTTCAATTGTGTTGCTGCTAAAGTACATCAAGTACATGACACTTGCTCAGTAGGAAAGACTACTGGCAGACTGACAAAATGAATCACTGTTGAAATGTATTCAAACAGAATTAGAGAGTACCAGAGCTAGAATCTAACAGGAAATAAGCCCCATGGGTCATTCTGAGTTATAACTTTTTCAATGTGTCTGTATGAGTTTAAGTTTATTTGAATAATATGAGGATGTACTGTATTGAGCAAGGGGATGACTTTTCTGTGACATACGGGAAAGTTTTCTTTTATCACTCAGGTTTTATCGTCTGATGTTTTACTTTTTATACAAGCCTTTTCCCCTTCACATTAGAGTAATTTTAGTCAATGTTTTTTCAAGATATGACTAACTTTTATTTTGTTGTCTTTAAAAAAAGTTAAATTGTCACAACGATGTTTTTTTAAAAATCAGAATAGATCCTACTCTGCACAAAATTTAAAATTCATTCTTGGTTTTTATTTGAAACTTGAAGAATAAATCAAATTGATACTTTCCAGTCTTTGGCTTTCAAAGTACATTTTGCAATCCTTTTATCACTGTGTGTATTCAGAGAAGTATTTTTAGAATTCAAATATGAGCATATAATTTTCCTGTCAAGACTGTTCAGTGGTACCCACAGGCCTGAAACATACCAGGCCTGCCCCGAGCCTGGCACATACTTTCCATTCAGCTCCTAATAAGATCCTCTTCGCCTCTGTGCTCCAGTCACACAGGACTGACTTCTTCTCTTTGGTGCATAGCTTCCTTTCTAGATGAGATATTGGAAACCCAAATACAGACAGAGGCAGATTAATGTAAAGTGAAACAGGTCAGATGTAAGACGGGGGGAGTGGTGGTGGTTGTGGCAAACTGGAACACACTCTCATGAAAGCATTGGTTCAGCTGATCACTGCCATGTATTAGACTCTCACATTTTTCAAGAAATCTGGAAATCTGATTTTTTTCTGTAATCTCAAAGTTCTTAAATGTTGGTGACTAGTTCCTTTTTTCTTTTCTTTTCTTTTTCTTTTCTTGTCTTTTTTTAAATTATTATTTATGCCTACAGCACCTGGTCTTCCTAGGTGGTCTCCCATGCAAGTACTAACCAGGCCCGACCCTGCTTAGCTTCCGAAATCAGATGGGATCGGGCTTGTTCACGGTGGCATGGCCGTAGATCATGGTGACTAGTTTTTTAAGTGCTATGAAAGTCAATAAATCATTCTGCTTACTATATGTGTTTCTGTAGGCAGCCAGATTGCTAACTTTCTTAAAGACACCCGTCCTCGTTGTCATTACTCTACTCTCCCTAGGCCTTAGCTTCTCATCTCAGGAGATTCTCTTGTTCTACCTTTTGCAACATGCACCATACTTTTTCGAGTCATCGTCCTCATTAGACTCTTACAAATTTCATGAGGTTGGCGACCGTGCACACCTATTTTTATTGTTTCTAAAACAATGGTTGGGACATAAAAGGCCACGCAATAAATATTTGTGAATCTAATTTAAATGGATTATAAAATTATCTTTATTATATTAATATTAGGTATATCTATCCTATATATACCCATATTATAGATTGAGAAATCGTAATACTGTGGACTTAAAGTGACCTTTTTGAGGTCATTCAGCCCTTAGTAATAAATCCATCTTCTGAGATCATAGCTCTTGCCATTGGGCCATGCTATCTTTCTTAGTAATCCTTAGGTTTTCATAATATTGGAAGTTTGAAAGCTTTGACCACTATAAATTATTTAAAACTAATTCTGAATATGTGTTTACACGTTTGTTATATAGACAGAGAGAGATCAAAAGGAAATCTAGGAAAGCAAAAACAAATAGTATTGCTAAAAGACATAAAGAATGTGTTTAATTTGGAAAAATGTTTTTTTCTGGATTTAATGCTTTCATGTACAATTAACATTTGATTAGGCTATAGTAATGATTAATTGTCTGACCCATACATACATTATTCTGAATTTCTTTGCTCCATTACAGGAGATGAGAGTAAATCTTGATTGCCTAAAAAGTCTATTTTTTTTTTAAATCTCCATATTGGTTATGTTGGCATCTATGGATATGCTGGGGAGATGGAAGAAGGGAATGAGGAAAATAAAATACAGGATGTAGAAGAAAAAAGTTCTAGAGCTGAGAATATAAATGAATTATAAGAAAATAATAAGCAATAATTGGTTATTTTATGGGTCTATTTTTAAATTATAATCAGAAGGAGCCAAAGATTTCAAGAGGGCAATTTGTTATTATAGTTCAAGATCATAAAAAATGTTCATTTTCTTTGAATCAATAATGCTAAGAAATGGGTTCTTCCCTAGAGTTTCCAAAGGGAATGCAACCTCGTTGACTTGCAGACTCCTCGATTTTAGGACTTCTGATCTCAAAACTGAAAGATAATAAATTTGTATTGTTCTAAGCTACTAAATTTATGGTAATTTGTTAACAGCACCAATAAGGAACTAATAGCATCCCAAGTTTTCTGGTAATAGGGTAGAATTATTAATACTAGATTCTAAAAACATTTTATTATAGAAGTTTTGAATCGTACATAAAACTTTCAATCATATTGGAAGAATAGTTTAGTGAATCCCTTAGTACCTATCATTTAGTTTCAGAAATTAACGACATTTAAACAATCTTGTTTTATCTGTTTCTCAATTTTATTTTCTTTTTGCGGGAGGATAGCACTTTATAGCTAATCATAGATATCATGTCATTTTACCTGTAACTATTTCAATATGTGTCTTCAATGATAACAACTATTTTAAAACTTAATCCCATGTGACTATTACATCTAGCAAAATTAATAATTCCTTAATAACATGTAATACCCAGGTCATATTAAAATTTCTCAAATTGTCTTCCAAATGTACTTTTACAGTTGGTTTATTAGAATCAAGATGTGAACAAAGCTCACACATTACATTTGATTTTGTCTCTTAGTTGCTTTTATTCTGTAACAGTGACCTTCACCACCCCGCCGGCACACTATTTTTCTATCATTGAGTTGTTGAAGAAACTGGGTATTTGTTCTATAGAATAGCCTACATTCTGGATTTGGTGATTGCTATTTATGTTTTTCCTCTTTACTCCATATTTCCTATAAACTGGTGGTTAGACCTAGAGGCTTGATGATATTGACTAGCTCCATGTCACAGTCAGGTCAGGCTGTCATACCCAAATTACACTGACTTGGTTGCTTAAGCAACAGATGTTCATTTTTTTCACTGTTTAGTAGGCTAGGAAGCACAATAAGAAGGCGCTAGAAAGGTAGGTTTTATTCTGAGGCCTCTTCTCTTGGCTTGTAGGTGACCACAATCTCACTGTGTGCTCACATGACCTCTTTTTTGTGAACTTGCGGGGATAAAAAGAGAACCAGTCAAAGGCCACTAATTCCATCATGAAGGCCCCACCCTCATGACCTCAACTAGCCCAAGTAACCTCCCAAAGGGTACATCTCCAAATTTCATATTTGGGATTAAGGCTTAAACCTATGAATTTGGTGGGGACACAGTTCGATTTATAACAATCCAATTCAGTGGCTCTGTTTATCGGCAAAAATATATTGCACAGGTGCAATATATTGTGTGTGCGTCATATTTCATCGCATCGTGAGATATGTTTTGTTGACTTGCATTTAGTGAGGCTAAAATGAAATGCTATCCACTTGATCTTTCCAGGTTCTCATGAACATGTTTATCCATTGATAACATACATTGTTTTATTAGGAGACATTTAACTTGAAAAGTTAAGGGTGCAATAGTCATAGAATGAAAACACGAGCATATAATTTTCAAACAAGCAGAGGGAAAGAAAATGGAATGATAAAAAAGTCATCTCCATTTCCCTCCCCCACCAAAAAAAAGGCAAGAAGGAGAGAAACAAAACAGAACAGATGGTACAATTAGAAATAACAAAATAATATGGTAGATTTAAATTTAAATCTATTTCATAGCTGCGTTTGGAGGATAATAAATTTCAGCGTTTGGCACCGTGCCTGAAACTTATATAAGTGCCTCCAAAATATGATTTTAAAATAAATCAGTATAGCCATTCGTTGAGAGAGAATCTGGAGGTAGGCTGGATCCTGCCCATTTGCCAGGCCTTGACGACATTCATATCTGCAGTGAAATGAAGATGAACCTAAGGAAATACACTGAAATTGAAGAGCAAGTAAAATAGGGAGCGGGAGAACAAGCAGAATAGGCATAATGCTAGTCTACTCTTTTTTTTTTACAAATAAAATAAGGACATGTGTGAGTTGACAGTATCTGCATCTTTATGAATATTGTACAGATAACACAATTACAGGTTATTTTAAGTAACTAAAAGTAATAAACTCTTTGGTAAATTCAGATTCCAAATGGATTTTTTTTGCTAGAGTTGTTTATTGAGTATATATTATTACAAATAGTATTTTCAATTATAAATTAAAAAAATAATGAAACAACCTTATAGAGAATTTGGGAAATAAAGGGAGAAAAATCATCTCCCAAAATTCATAAATTGAACACAATTATTGCTGATGTTTTAGCATCTCTCGTTTAAGTTTCTGCAATCATCCATCTCTATATAATCTTTTTTTACATATTTGTAATCATAATAAATGTACAATTTTACATTCTGCTTTTTAAAAATTTAATTCTCACAAGCATTTTTTCATTGCTATAGTCATAAATTCTGTAATATTACATTCAGTCTAACATTTATAATATTTACTTTACTTTCAGTAATTGAAGTTATGTTCAGCTTTGTAGAATACATCATGATGTGAAGAAAAACTGCACATTTTTTATAATTTGGTATTGTTTCATTAAAACAGATCTCAGACTTTATTTTTAAATACTGGACAGTGTTATATAATCAGACATTTCAAATTACAAATGATTCTAATTAGAACTTCTAGGTGGCAAATAAAAAAACACTATTAATTCTCAGCCAAAGTTAAAAAAAGCAAAAATTCCAAATTATTGAGGATAATGTTTATCATAAATTCACGTCAGGGAAACTAGAAATCCCAAAACCCCACTTGGGAGTCATCGTAAAGTATTTCCAGTGATTTTTAAAAAGAGTAAAATTATCAATTTTAGATAAAGTTCAAAAAAAATTAGAATTACCTGTTTTTTTATTATGAAAAAAAACAACAACAAATGAGTAAAAAGCATACACATACTCCTAGGATTTTGTTCAGATTATTAAAAATGGTTATTGGCTGCTTTTTCTACTTTATTCTTGATTATCATATAACTAATGAGATCCGTATAACTAATGACATTTCCTCTGTAACTCTAAATGAGAGCTATTTCAGTTTGTTGTGTCAGCTATGTGGTACTCATCCACTTCATGTATTGTCTTTGTGGAGAAAAACTCCCCAAATTATTAACATATTCAAATCATATTCCTAGTAGATTAAGTAATGACCACAAAACAGATTGAATTAAATTTTGGTATTTTTATACAGAAATGTTGAAATCTTTAATTCAGGAAACTAATTGTGAGGTAAGTTTGTTTCTTTAGTTTAAGATTATTATTTCAGTATGAATCTTTTGGATGCCTCACCTCTAGGAATTTAGCAGTCTTCCTATTAGGCAGACTAAGCTCTAACACATTAAACAGTTGGAAAAAATATAAAACATGAAATCCAATGTTAAAACATGGTAAATGTTAGTATTAACGTTTTTTTTTTTTTCAAGGAGACTACAAAAACAGGCACTGTGTGTCAATGATAAAAATCCAGTTGAATGGATAATGATCAAAGCCAAGTCACTGCCTTTAGGGAACTCACAATCTGTAGGACTCACATAATTAAGATATGTTTTCATTTTTCTTTGCCACTGTATATGATTTATTTATTTATAAGAATGAGAGAATTCTATTTTGCGGTAGACCAACTAAAGTCTATTCTGGTCCTCTCGGTGAGAAATTATGAGAGGACCAAAGTAAGGCAGTGGGCGAGAAGATTTCCAGCACAGGAAATCTTTCCAGCTCAGGAAATCTTTCCAACATAGGAACAACAGGATTTTCTTTCTTGTTTCTTGCTTGTTGGAGAATGAAGTGAAGAAGAGGTTGTTTTAGAAGCCTAAATCTTGGGTGAGCAAAGACTGGAAGTGGAATTTAGAATCAGTTATTAAAATGAGAGTTGATATGTGATGCTTGAGAATGTGAGATAGGAGGAAAGGAAGAACCTAATACATTTGAGGGGAAACATAAAAAAAGAAGAAACACCACTGTGTTTTTTCCAGACTGTGCCTTCACATTAAAATTCAGAATTGAGTAAACATTGACTATTTTTAAATGGTCAACTCTTCTGGTACATTCATATGCCAATTACTAACCATTCTCAGATGATGTGTTAAAATCAATGTTGCCTCCGAAACAGATGTTCTAAAATACTTATCTGACAAAGATGGGAAAATTCTTTCTTATGAACAAAAACAGATTTTGAATATTTATCATGGTTTTCTTTGGGTGGTAGGATTATGGATGATTTTTATTCTTTTTTGTTTCTCTATATTTTAAGTTTTCTAAAATTAACATTTGTTTTCTTAAAAGATATATTTTAAGGGAAAGTTTTTACAAACTAATCACAAATGTTTTCTTAGTGAATGGCTTATTTAACTTTCCTATTAGCACCTGCACTTAGTTTCTTGGCTCTGTGCTTGGGTTATTGGAAGTCAAAACATGTTTTTGAGTAAGCTAAATATTTTTAAGATGACTTTGAAACAGATTTTCTACATTAAGGTGCTGTAACTGATACACTATTGCATGTAAGCAAGATACAGTGTTTATGGGTGATTTCCACGAAGGAGATACCTTATGTCATGATTAGAGTAAAAGTAGTGTATGGAAATTCTTGACTTGTTTGTTTAAAAATTTAATGTTTTAAATGGAAGTGATAAAAAAACACTCCGTGGGTTTAGTTACGACAGGAGGAACTGGTTGAGAAAATATAAAAAATGTGAAACTTGAGAGTTACGTCTATGGTACCTTGAATTCGTAATTAATGCAGAATTGTAAAACAAAATTTCATTTTTTTAATTTCCTCCCTCCTGCCCTCCTACCACTCTCTCTCTCCCTCTTCCTTCCCCTCCCCTCCCCTCCCCTCCCTTCCTCTTCCCTTCCCTTTCTTTCCTTCCTTCCTTTCTCTCTCTCTCTCTCTTTCTCTTGCTTTCTTTTTCTCTTCCTCCCTTCTTCCCTTCCTTTTTTCTCTTTTTTCTTTTCTTTCTTGTGCGTTTCAGAATAATCAGAATTAGGCAGAGATAGGTTTACTATTTAGGGATGGGGAACTAAAATTAACAGAGCAAAGAAATAAAACAGAACTACTTCATAACTATTTTGTTTTCATCTTCTAAGAGGATGATATTTAAACTTTGGGTGGTGAACACACAATGTAATATGTATATGATGTATTATTGAATTGTACACTTGAAACCTATTCGATTTTATTAACCAATGTCACCCCAATAATTTTAATTAAAAAAATTAAAAGAAAGAAACTGACATGCTGACATGTGTTACTTGGTGGTTGTAAAGAGAAAATCGAAACTTGAGGCAGGGAACTTAAGAAAAACAATGGCAGTATATAATAATGGGGAAAAAAAAAAAAAAGAGAGTCTGGTGTTAAACCAGGATTTGAATTTATGCCTTATTAGGTATGTGACTAGCAAGCTGCTTGATCTGATCAAGCTAAGCATCTAATGTTTCACTTTCTTCACCTTTGAGGTAGAAATAATACCTACTGGAGGATTAAAAGGTAGGATGAAATGAAATAATATGTGAAGCTTATTTCATAGTGCTTAAGGTTTCTTCTTTTCCTAAGCTCTAACTAATAACTTTAGACTGCTTTCACACTACGAGTCCAGCTGAATTACAACTTAGTTTCTAAAAGCATTTTGAAACGTGACCATAAAGCTCTCTATTGGTAGTCTTTGAAAACTTGTGTAGGTACGACAGAAGTCTAGAGAAAAAGAGTTGTTCTGATATTTTTAAAAAGAAGAAAATGGTAGAGCTTGTTTTTTTTTAATAGATTTCTAACTAGTAAACTTCACATCAATCCTTGGTGAAACTTTGTAGAATCTACTATTGAATGGATAGCTTAGGAGAACTTAAGAAATGTAGTTTCCGTGAGAATCCAACATGAGTACCAAAAAAACAAGTCATGCTAAACAAATGAATTTTGTTTCTGCTAGGGTAACTAGGTTGATAGATGAAGGGAATACTATAGAAACCACGTGACTCCAGTGGTCTAAGGCATTTGACAATGACAGTGGGAAGGTGCCATAACCAATAATTATTGAGAGAGGGTGCTTAACCCCCAACTGATCACTTATTCACATCCTCAGAGATGTTTTTTAGAGCTAAGGCTAAGCCTTTACATCCCTCCTTAGAATAATTTCATCTTGCTGACTTTGGATGTGTTCTTCTGGCTTGTACATTTATTTGAAGTTTTGTTAGCTTTCACTTTCAGCTTTGTGCCACTTACAAAGTTAATAAGACACCTTTTTAGTAGAACACGAAGATGTGGATGATCCCTTCTGGCTTATGAATCTATTTCATAGACAAGGCATTGATTGCCTTTATTCATAAAAAGAACATGGTGTGTTTCTTGAAAGCAATATGACTTTGTATATTAGTTAATATTTTGGTTCTGTTAACTATTTAAGATAGTCGTAGAAACCTAGTAGAATAAAAAAAGAATTTTAGACTTGGTATCTATCTCTAAGCTAATTCTGAAATAAAAGTTAATATTTAAAACTACATCTAGATTCAAAGGCAAACAATTGTGTGTACTTCATTCAACCTAAGAGGTAGGAAAAAAGAAAAGTCAAAATGTGTGCTTTTAAGTTATAAATGTCACCTTCAATAATTAATTTTGACATTTATTAAAATTACATATTCAAGTAGTGATTGGTATAAATACAAATATGTTTGAACATAAAGATAAAGACTATAGATTAAATCAGACCATACTGAGGTACATTCATTTTGCACCATTTCTCTGAATTCTTTGTACATTAGAAAACAATCAGCCAAACAAGGTTTTCGGCTTGGTTCACTCAGTTCTCTGGCTTCGGTTTCATCATCCTGTTAGAGAAGGCGTTTCAGGTGGAAGTGCTTGCCCTGAGGCCAAGGAGGTTGTGTGGGCTCAAGTACCTGCATGTTCACTCTCAGTGAAAATACCTCACCGCTGAAGGAGTTTATAATTAGTAACAGTTTGAACGCTCTCACTGTAGGTGGGAGAAACTATTTAGGGATTAGGTTGGGTGTGCATAAGAAACGGGGCGATGAAAGAAGTTTAGTGCCAACCTGTGTTTCTGGCATCTAATATGATATTCTTCACATATAAGATTTTTTTTCTTCTTCTTTTTGGTCTTTCCTTTTCCAGTGATGAAAGTGACCCACCCCTTTGGAATGGGTAGTTTCTGTAAAGGATTGGCTTATGAGAAAAGCAGGCTTGGTGTGTGCGTGAGATCACATCATGTACCCAGTAAAGGTGGAGTTTACCCTAACACTCCCTTATTACACACCAAACCAATAGTTCACATGAAACCAATATACTTTGCCCTTTGTGGGATCCTGAGCTCTTTCTGTCTATATTCAAGAATGGGTATAATATGATCCTGTGAGAATTAACTTCTATAAATTGATTTTGGCTTAAAAGTCCAAGAGAATGTTTGTAATAAAATCTAAACTCTTCCTCATTATGTTAGGTCAGTAGATCTCAACTGGGCATAATTTTACCTCCCAGGGGATATTTTTCAATTCCCAAGGACATTTTTATTGTCACAAATTAGGCAGAGGGGTAACATTACTGGTGTTTTAGTAAGTAGAGGCCAAAGATATTGCTAAATATTATACATTGCGCAGATCAGCCCTCCACAACAAAGATTTCTCTGGCCTAAAATATCACTAGTGCTAAGGTTGAGAAACTCTGCATTAAATAAATGTGTTTTGGGAGGGATGGTAGGCTCTTTCTGAGCACATTCAGTCTTATAACAAACTCACAGAACAGCAAATAACACAAACTTTTTTTTCTGAAGGTGTTAAAGTCTCCTGGGAAGCAGACTAAAAAATAGTTAAACCAGTATAGTATAGGTTTTGATAGAGGTATACACAAGGAACTTTTACTGAAGAAAAAATACTTAATTTTGAGAGGTTAAGGAAGGCCTAGTATTAGTCGACATTATTTATGTCATAAAATATGGTATATTATTTTGCTGCTTTCAGTTGCAGGTAGCAGAAAATATGTCAATAAAAGTGATTCACATAACTGGGAAGAGCAGAGGTAAAGCGAGCCTCGGTGTCGGTTTGTTTCAGCAACTCAGTGATGTCATTAAGGAAAGACCTGAGGTAACCCGTTCTCTTCTTGGCCTTCTTAAACTCTGCTTCAATTTAAGGTTCGATCTCCTTCATGTGCATAAGATGCCTAGGAGGTACACAATGATTGTGAGAGAGGAAGAGAATGTCAATTCCAGAATCCTTCAGAAGAGACAGGAAATGGTTTCCATATAAACCTCACCTTATGTCTCGGTCTCTAATTGGGTCATCTGCACCAAAAACTGTAAACAGGGTGTAAAATCATGCTAATTAGCTAGTGCTGAGCCAAGCTGAAACCATAGTATCAGGGAAGTGTAGATATCTAAACAAAAATAGGAGTAGCTATTGAAAGAAACAAACTAGATGGTAGCGAGGCAATCACAGTGTCCTCTATATGTGGGACAAATATTCAAGGCAGAAGAAACAGCTTGGATAAAGACGGAGAGGAAAGATAGAGCACAGCCTGTTTAAGCTGAGTCTCTAAAGGGGGTGATATGGCTGGAATCCAGAAGGTGTAGTAGGAAATGGGAGCAAATGAAGTTGGAAAGGAAGGCAGGGCCCAGGTCATAAAAGTGTCTAAATGCCAAGATAAGGACCTTATTCTGTAGCCAATTCTGAGCCATTGAAGGATTTTAAGCAGAGGAATGACTTGATGAGTATGTTTTTGGCGTATCTATGGTAACACAGAGAAGAATGGAAAGAAGGAAGTCAAAACTGAGAGCAAAGAGAATCCTAATTTTGGGCAACTGATGTTTTATTTGAAATATAATTACACTTTCTTGTTATGAGGATTAAACGAGACAAAATATGGAAAATGCTTAATAAAGCAGGTAATTTGAACTTGGTCAAATTAATTATCTTGAATAAGAGTCCATTTCCTTTTTAGTCCACATCGCATGATTAAATGATATGTCAACAGAGTTTGCTGATTGATTGGATACAGAGAGTATGGGGAATTGAGAAACCAATTATGATTCCTACTGTTTCTGGTACGAGCAACTGGATAGATTGTGATTTCATTCTGAGACAGAGAAGCTTTGGGGTATGGTTGAGAACCAGGTTTCATTTCAGGTATAGGACGTTTGAAATTTGAAATGTTGGTAAGGTACATGAGTTGAGATGTCAGGGAAGAAATTAGATGTGCAAACCTGGAGCTTAGTGGAGAAATCAGCTCCAGAAATATAGATGTGGGAGTTGACAACAAATCTGTAGTAGTTACACAAAGGGGACTACGAGTTAAGCCTGGGAGAGGACAGAAAGGGAAGATATTGGGGAGAGTGCAAGATCTGAAGGAGTCTACCATTTAGGGGGTTAATAAGTGGGGAGAAATCAGCAAAGAAGACAGAAGGAGTAGACAATGAGTAAGGAAAAAAATCAGGAGCATGTAAATTTGAAAAAGGAAAAGAGCGATGAGTGTGTCAAACTCCTGCGAGAAGCTGAGTAAGGTGAATATCAAATCCATTGAACTGACAGCATCCAGCTTCTGATGTCCTTAACCAGAGGGGCCAGTGGACTTTTGGGTGTGGAACACAGATAATAGTGGGCTGCTAAGTGAATGAGAAATGAGGAACTGGAAGCCATATATAAGTAGATGATTCTTTTTTTCAAAAAAGCATTTCAAATTTCAAAAATATTTTAAAAATTTCTACAACAAAGGGAAGCTCTCAGAGAGAGCCGAGAAATCAGACAGGATCTATGACAATGTAAGTAATGGGAGGATTTGTTGTTGCTTTAGAGTAAGAATTCTAAAACACGATTGCCTGTTTATGATACAGCTGGAGGGAAGGGGGCTAACTAAGGGAGCAGACTTTGAACAGATGTGAATTATCAGACTCAAGGTACAAATGAGAGATCAGCTTTGAGAGGGGGATGAATGTGTTCTCCTTTGTAACAGGAGGGAAGAAGGACAAGATGATCCGGAGGAAGGCGTACAGGTTTAGCGAGACAGATCATGGGGTGCTTGTCTGATCCCTTAAGTGTGGGATTTTCTTCATTCAACTTGCTTGGCACTTTGGGACTTTTCAAATTGAAAACTTGTGTTTTTTAAGACTTTATTTTTTAGAGAAGTTTTAGGTTTACATCAAAACCGAGAGGAAGGTACAGCGATGCCCCATATATCCCTTGCCCAAACACGTGCGTAGCCTCCCTCATTACCAGCATCATTCACCAAAATTGTAGTATTTTTTTTTTAAACTGAAGATGAACCTACACTGACACAACATGATCATTCAATGTCTATACTTTATATTCTTGGGGTTGTATATTCTATGAGTTTGGACAAATGCATAATGACCTACGTCCATTATTATATTATACATAATATTTTCACTACCCTAAAAATCGTCTGTGTTCTTCTTATTTATCTCTACCCCACTCTCTCACTGCCACCCCTGGCAATCAACAATCTTTTTACTGTGTCCATAGTTCTGCCTTTTCCAAAGTATCATATAGTTGGAATCATATAGTATGCAGCCTTTTCAGATTGGCTTTTTTAACTTAGTAATATGCATTTAAGGTTTCTCCGTGTCTTTTTATGGCTTGATAGTTCATTTCTCTTTAGTGCTGAATGATAGTCCATTGTCTGGACGTATCCCAGTTTATCCACTCACCTGCTGAAGAACATTTTTGTTACTTCCAAGTTTTGGCAATTATAAATAAAGCTGCTGTGAATATCTATGTGCAGGTTTTTGTGCAAACAAGGTTTCAGCTCCTTTGGATAAATACCTAGGAGCACAGTTGCTGGGTCATGTGGTAAAAGTATGTTTAGTTTTGTAAGAAACTGCTAAACTCGTCTTTGAAATTGACTTTACCATGTTGCATTCCCACTGGAATGAATTTAGGAGAGTACCTGTTGGTCCACATCCTTGCCAGCATTTAGTGTTATCGTTGTTACAGATTTTGGTCATTCTAGTAGGTGTTCAGTAGTATCTTACTGTTGTTTTAATTAATTCGCTGACGACATACAATGTGGAGAACCTTTTCATATGCTTATTTGCCATCTATATATCTTCTTTGGTGAGGTGTCTGTTCAGATTTTTGGACCATTTTTCAATTGGGTTATTTGTTTCCTTATTGTTGTGTTTCAAGAGTTCTTTGTATATTTTGTATTAAATAGTTATTTATTAGATGTGTCTTTTGTAAATATTTTTTCCCAGTCTGTGGCTTGTCTTCCCATTCTCCTGATAATTTTTTTTTTTTTTTTTTTTTGCAGAGTGGAAGGTTTTAATTTTAATAAAGTCTAGATTGTCAATTATTTCTTTCATGGATTGTGTTTTCAGTGTTAAATTTAAAAAAGGCATCTCTATACCCTAAGTCATATAAGTTGTCTCCTATATTATCTTTACGTTTAGGTATATGATCCATTTTGAGCTAATTTTGTGAAGAGTGTAAGGTCTGGGTCTTAGTTTTTTTTTTTTTTTTGCATGTGGATGCCCAGTTGATCTAGCACCATATGTTGAAGAGACTGTCTTTGCTCCATTGTATTGCCTTTGCTCCTTTGTCAAAGGTCAGTTGATTCTATTTGTGTGTGTCTGTTCTGGGCTCTCTGTTCTGTTCTGTTCTGTTCTGTTGATTTATTTGCCTCTTCTTTTGCCAATACCACACTGTGTTGACTACTGTATCTTTATAGTAAGTCTTAAAGTCTGGTAGCATCATTCCTCCAACTTTGTTCTTCAATGTTGTGTTGGATATGCTGGGTTTTTTGCTTTGCTATAAAAAACTGTAGAATCAATGGATCACTACTATTTTATGGCTATGGAAATTGTCAGAAATAACTTACTGGGATTTTGAATGGAACTGCATTGAGAATCTATAGATCAATTTGCGAAGAACTGACATCTTGATTATCGAGTCTTCCTACCTATGAGCATAAAATATCTCTCCATTTATTTAGTTCTTTGATTTTCTTCCTCAAAACTTTGTGGTTTTCCTCATCTAGATCTTGTACATATTTTGTTGTTTATACCTATGAGTATCAGTTTTTGGGGTGCTAAAGTAAATGATAATATGTTTCTAATTTCAAATTCAACCTCTTTAGTGTTGATATGTAAGAAAGTGATTTACTTTTGTATATTAGCCTTGTATCTGCAACCTTCCTATACTTGCTTATTAGTTCCAGGGTTTTTTTCTTTTTGTTAATTTTTAATGATTTTTCTAAAAAGATGATCGAGTCATCTCTTCTCTCTCTCTCTCTCTCTCTCTCTCTCTCTCATTATTACAGGCAGAACTGACAGGATGTTGTATATTGTGAGGGAGAGAGAACTATCAAATTAGACTCAGATTCTGGCATGAGTGGCGGTTTCATTTTCATACTACTTTTTGTAGAAATACAAAAATGTAAGAGACAATTTCTTCCTTCACTAGTGTTTTATAAGAGATGAAAGTTAAACTTTTAAAATAATTATTATAATGATAACTATAACTATTTTTGCTTATATTTAATTTTACCTAGAGGAAAGCAGAAGTTTGTTAATGATTGTTTTTTCATCTTTCCTTAAGTGTAATTGTATTTTCACCTACTTTCCTCACCCAGACCAAACTATCAGACATTGTTAAGTTTCATGCGTGTGAGGGGTTTGGCTCATTTACTTTCAGTAAAATGTACGTGCCACTTAGTCTAAAATTTAATAAAGGCATGGATAAGAACCAGCAAACCCAGATTATAAGAAGTTTCTGCTTTTTAAATAGGTCCTTCCTGGCTCAATAACTTATCCCAATGAAAACAGGATCTAATATCTCTTTTAACTGTTATTTCTATTTAGAAAATATTCCTCATTTTGGGGATTATTGGAACCAGGTGAGATTTCAAAAATTAAGGAAATGATGATCAAAAGCATGACTATGTTGATGTTTCTTAAAATTTATATATATATATATAAATTTTATATATATATCTAAATATATAAAATTTATAAATATGTAAATATATAAAATTTATAAATATATAAATATATAAATGCCCTTTCTGTAGGGCATTTTGTCTTACCAGAAACATTTTTACACCTTTCTACAAACATTCTATTAATTAATAAACAGCCTAACACTTTGGAAGAAAATTTACATAATTTTTAAAGTGAATTTTCTGTTTTAATCTACCTTGAAATGCATGAAATGTAAATGGGTCGTCACTATTTTGTGGCTATGAAAATTGTCAGAGACTTAGCCTGAAAAAAAAAACAAAAGACTGATATTGCTAGAACCAGAACTAGGTAAGTTCCCTAGGCAAGCAACACTGTCTGGAATGGAGAGCCAGAGAGACCTGGGCTGAGTCTTCTCTCCAGTGCTCCCTGTGTGATCTTGAAGGCTCACTTACTTTCTGAACTTAAATTGCATTTTCTGCCAAGCGAAGTCCTTATACCTGTCTTAGACAGTAATTGGAAGTATTAGCAATAAAACACTAGCCTGGTAAGTTCATGGTAAACTAAGTAACTGTTACAACTAATACTGTTAATACTGCTACTATTAATCGTACTACTACTTCTATTTATTGGCAGTTTTGGATACTTTAGTTAAAATATATACTAAAAGACTTTTGAGATTGATGATGACCATGAGCATATCTGGATGTTATTACTCATGACAAAGACTTGTCATTTTGTCTTCTTTATAATTAATGCGATAGACTATGAGCGAAAAGCTAAAATACCTGTCTTTGTAGCTAAAATCATTTTATACAGCGATTCTATGTTTGTTTTCCCCCATTCCCCACACTTATTGCTATACACTCTAATGATATGTAATATGCGCAAAGCATGGGTTTTTATACTTTTAATTGAGTCTCTGGTTCAAATGCTTCAAATAAGCAAGGACTGAAAAATCGATGCTGTTTCTTTTTCATTTTTAAAAAATATTTATACATCACTGTTTGGAGTCAGTGATGGTTGCCTAGTAAATTACATTGCCATTTACTGCATGTAACTGACTCGGCTAGTGAAAACATAATCTGTAGTTTGAACTAATTAAAACACTTTCCTTCCAAAAAATTATAATAGTTATTATTTAAGCAATGAGTCTCTCTCTTATCCTTCCTATTGTCTGGAGGGTTTTCCTGTGTACCTAGTTAACCTCGATTTCTCTTTCAGATCTCAGCTCAGATGCCACTTCCTTAGAATAAACTTTCATGACCCTCCCCAGACTAAGAGAGTTCCCTTGTTAGGCTTTCTTGTAGTACTGCATGTCTTTTATAAGACACTTTGTAATTGTTTATTTGTATGATTACTTGATTAATATCTGTCCACTAGAACAAAGGCTCCATCAGGGCAGAGATATCCTTTCTTGGAAAATAGTAGATGATAAATAATATTTTTTGAATATATAAATGGCAGTTGTCTTTAGACTGAAGCCAGATATCTAATAAAAACTTCAGCATTAATTTTTGCCTCCAGAAAGAGCTGTTACTGTGGCAGTTCTTTATTTTAAAATGTGTCCCATTACGTTAGGGCAGACAGGAACAGTCCTTGGCAAGCAGAAATACAGGAATTCTCTTGTTGGTTTGGAATCACACTTTGAATTCAGAATCAATGAATGTACAACGCCCACCTCATTCCACACTAGACATAACCTCTAAAACCACACTAGAGATGAAGTAAGAGGAAAGAACACCCCCAGAAAAATATTTTTCTGACATAAACATATAAAATACATTCCAATACTCGGGCCATTAGTATTTTTTGCTGTCATTGTTGAGATTGGGTTATTAGTCACTGTGATGCTTAGTAACTTAACTATAATAAATGTATTCTACCACCAAGAATGCCTATCTCTGTTTGCCAAGAGTTTGGTACTCTGTCAAGTTTTAAAATAAGAAAGTGCTATGAGTAACAGTTTTTCATAAACCCCTTCTAGGTAAAAAGAGAAAAAAAGAAACCGAAACAGATAAATGAATAAATTCGTCATCATATAACCACAAAAATTATTATTATGCAAATAATGTGATGATGTCAAAGAATATGTATTGAAATGAAAATTACCAAAAATGTAATATTAAATGAAAATAATTAGGTTAAAATTTTCATAGCCTATAAAATTTCAGTTTTGTTAAATATATATCACAATGATTACGAAAGACTAGAAAGTAATATTATTATAGGTGATTATTATTTTCTTATTGTATCTTTCTATATTTGTCAAATTCACTAAAATTAGTATGCAGTGCATTTTTAATTAGATGTAGAATAATGAATATTACTAACCCCTATATCAGAAAGTCTTCCTTAGTTCAACTCAAAACAGTAAAAATGAATTAACTTCTTAAAACTTCTCATCTCCTTACCCTACAACCACTTCATCCACATAGATTTTTTTCTTATTCATAATCTATAAAAATTAACCATTTTAAAATGTAAATTTTTAATTTTCCAAATGATATCCTTTAAAATAATAGCTATACTATAACTGAGATCTTATATCTTCAGCAATGAGACAGAGCATGGAAGAAAAAATATTAGATTTCATGATGAAAAAAATCTTCCACCAAAAAATTCATAATCTTTTTAAGTGTTAGTTGACATCTTGAAATACTTATGATTTTGTTTTATGATGTTAACCACTAAGTCTAATCAGGAAGTTCAATGGCTTGCCATTGCATTTTCAATAAAGTACAAACTCCTTACAATATCCTGGGCTCTGCCTTTTTCATCATGCTCATTTCATACCTCTCTCCTTCTTGCTTCTGATGCTGTAGTTACTCTGGACTCTCTTCTGTTCCTAGAATAAACTCAAACTCATCTGCTTCTTGAAGTCTTATCATTTGCTGTTCCCTGTATATGGAACCCATTTACCCAGGCTTCTTCCCGTGGCTAGAGCTGTGTCTGAATTCAAACATCACCTTTTAGAGACATCGCATGCTATTATATTATCCTATTTGTTCCTTAGCTCTTAACATAGGTTAGTTAACTTGCTTAAATTTGTTACTTGTTTACTTTCTTGGTCTCCCCAATAGAAAGTGAGTTCTATGAGGAAAAACAAAACTCGTTCTTCATTTCCATAATGCCAAGAATATTGACTGGTAAAGAGTAAGGCAGAGATCCAACAAATATTTTTTATTTAAGCATGTAATATTGGGAAATTGCTTTTGCATTGATTCCCCTACCATCCGACACCCAAATTATAAGAGACTTGAATATAAAAAGTTGCTAGATTCAGATACAGATGAAGTTTAAGTAATTTCTGAAGTTTAGCCAAAGAATTTTCAGTTTCAAAAAGGATACAGGCAGATTAAATTTCTCAAAAAATAAGTACAGGAGACAGAAAATCTAACCACTACAATCTATTTCCAAATGCATTAGGAAGGAGGTCATAGGAATCCTAATATTTATTTTGAAACACTTTGGCAATTAAATCTTTACTTTTTAATTCTAGAGCCACATGTACAGATTACAGAAAAAATCTCTTCTTTACTAATTGCAAATATATTCATATTTAGAAATACTTCCCTGCCCCCCACCCATGGGTTTCTTTGTCTCACAATATTTCCGTGGTCATGATCTACACCTATGATTTCAAGATGACTTATTTGTGACTTTTTTTTTTTTATATATATATCCTTTATTTATTCTGCTATGTGGGGTTTTCTCACCACAATAGAAGCATTTGGGATTTTCCAATCTTTAATCTTCAAATATTTCCCTTTAAATTTTCATAATTAAATAATTACCTTGTAGGACGGCTCTATGACCCTTTTTTAATAATAAATGACACATTAGAAAACACCTGGCAAGGAATATTCTCAGTGTCACTAAGATCCTTTCTATGCTTAGTGATTCACAAGGAACATTTTAGATCCAGCACCAGTAAAGGAGAAGCTATCCATCCTAACTATAAAATTGTCTTGCAGCTACAGCTGTCTTGGCAAAATTCCGTCTTCCTTTTTAGGCGAAATGCATTAATTCTCAGCTTCCAATAACACTATAGGCTTTGTGTCAACATGCTTTATAATATGATTACTTAATATGTGTTGAAATGCAATGTATGTTCAACTCTTTAACATACCTTCTATGTTAACTACTTAAAAAAATTAAAAAAAAAATTTTACAAAGAAGGTGTAGAGTTGGAAATCTCCTTTAGATTTGAAAGTTTGAAATTCAGAATGCAGTAGATAATTCTATCACCCCTCGCTTATCCCCCTCAAATAATATAATTTATGCCATAAATTTCTGTTTCTTAGAAATCAATATAGTGAAGATTTAATAAAGTTCCAAAGTTTGGACAATAAAATCTTTGTCCAAAATAAAAGTGCCCTTAGCATTCTTACAAACAAATTTACCAAGATATGTTTTTAACCCATGTTTTTAAGCATGAAAACTAGCTTAATATTATTTTGCTAAATTGCATTAAATTTTTCCCAAATCCTAGTTGTCCCAGAATAAAACAAGAATAAGAAAGTATCCAAAACTTTAAATAAGGTAGGATTTGTTAAAGAATCATACAAAGGATTGATTAAAGGTGATAAAACTGACCTTGTTCTCGAAAGAACACGTTAAACTTCTCTGAGTGAACACAATAAACTTCCCGCTCCTGTTGGAAATTGTCTAATGAACCCAAGTCTCTTACCCATCCTAAATTTGGGGAATATCCAGGGAGTTAAGATCATAAAAGGACCTGTGGTTCAATAGAAATAATCATAAAGATAACATGAAATGGTAACTGGAAAAACAACAAGGTAAAAAATAATTAGAAAGGCATCAGTGTAGAATGTGAACAATTTCCTGGTATTTATAGAGAATTATTTCTCTAAAGCCTTTAGAACATGAATATTTATTGTGTCTCTCCAAGAGTGGGTTGTAATATGTTGATTTTTTAAAAATATAATTGACCATGGAACAATTTCATCCTGGGACATTTGATAGGACAACTGCTTCAAAGAGTATCCTTTAGTAAATTCTGCTGTGCTATCAATTTTTGCCCATTCAGGTATCAATTGACCGACTTTTAAGATACCCTTTCTCTTTGATCATCATCTATTTTATATAGCTAATCATGCCAATAAGTCATTTCAACTAACTCCTCGGTAAAGAAGAGATAAAATCCAAAGTAGTTTATTTTGTTAATTATTTGTAGCTCTAGCTTTTGGTTTATTTGACTTTTTTTTTTTTTTTTTGACTTGGTGAATTGGACATTTATTTAACCGGCAGTTCAGAAATAACACCCTCACTTTTCGATCAATATTTTACTCTTTTTCTGAGAATTGCCCTCCCTTCTCTACTACGGGATGGGAGCTGTGCTGTTCCTATAGTAAGACCTTGCTCTTGGCCATAGTTGTTAGATTGTTGGTAGCCGCTGGACCCAAGTTGGGTCAAAAAGAATATGACGTTAGACTGTCGGAAAAAGAAAGAACAGTTACTTAATGACTAAACTTCAACCTTGAACTCTCTTGGCAGTTCTATTTTCTGTCACATGGACTTGGAAATAAGAAAAGTAAGGGGAAAAGCAGGGAAAGAGGAGGTCGAGAGAGAGAAAGAGAGATAGGGTTGTTGAGAAGAGGAAGAAGTAGGAGGAGGAAGAGAGGAGAAAGAGAAAAATGAAGCAAGTTTACAGAGATAAGCAAAGGTGAAAGTTGAGACTCTCCAGTTAAAGTCCCATTTCAATTGTGCTTTAGGCAGCCATAGCTTGTTCTTACATTCAGTAAGAAAACTGATTACTTATAATACAGTCCTTATTTTGCTTAGCTAGTCAGAGTCAATTTTAGTTCCTTATAACCAAAAGAATTCTAATTACTTCATTTAAGCATAAACAATTCAGTTATTGAGTCAACTCAGAGACATTACATTACATTTATGGCAATCATGATATCCATAGAAAATTCAGGTTTTTTCTTTTCAACTAACATTTAATATTTAACTCCAGATCCTTTTAATAGACACAGATTGTGGAAAATACTAGATAAGCTATAATTTTGAGAAAACTGATATTTTTAATCAATTAAAAATATTAATTATGTACTTTTATTTAAAAATCTGCATCTTCAGTTTACTCTGCTCTTGCTGTCTTGCTTTGTAATTTCTCAGATGTGTGCCAGGCAGTATGAATAAGATCCTGTTCTATTCTGGATAAAGATAATGAAAAAACAATAAGCAAGCATGATTTGCTGCAACAAGTAATGTAAACCTCTGAGAGCATGGGATTTATGAAGCACAGTGGCAGAAGACTTTATAAAGAAGGTAGGATTTGAATAAAAACTTGAAGGATGTGTAATAGAGAAATGGTAGGAGGCATTCTGGGCAAGTTACCAGTATGAAGAAAGGTAGAACAGTATAAAAGTGAGTAGCATGTTTCAAAAATGGTGGATGGATTCTTTTGTCTAGAATGTAAGAAACTTTAATGGTATGAGGTGGAAAGATTGGTTGAAAACAGATTGTGAACGGTCACGAGCAATGGATGTTAGTAAAGGCTTAGCCAGTAGAGGGATACAATTGATATGTTTTTGGAAAGATTATTTTGGGGTTACCATGTCTTCTGACGGGAAGATACTGGACAAAAAGTATTATTGATTATTTAAGACGAGAGACCAAACTAGGCCTATAAAATTGAAATTCACGAGAAGGGTTGTATTTCAGAGACATTTTGGAGATATAATTAGCATGGTGTAATAACTGATGGTAGGAGTTTGATGTTGGGAGTGAGAGAAAAAAATGATAAAGTTATCCGAGGTCCTTAAGCAGGGAAGTGCATCGATGGTGATGTTAACAGAAACATAATGCAGAACTGAGTGAATAAGGAAATAGAAGCTGGTTTTGAACATGTCAGATTAAGATGCTTTGGGACAACCCAGGTTTACATAGATAATCGGCAGTTAGATATAGAGTAATAAATTCCTCATTAAAAAATGATCAGGGTTAGAAGTAGAGACATGGAAATCATTACTCTCATCTGAGGAACAAAGCAGAAAGGAAACTAGAAGAGATGACTAGCAAAGACAAGGGAAAACAAACTTTCAATGAGATGGTGCCAAATATACACTGAGATCAAGCAAGATGAAGACTGAAAAGGTCCTGTGGATCTGACAACGAGGCCTCTTCGGTATGGTCTGTGAAAGTATGGATTCAGGATGGAGGAGGACACGCTAAACACAAGATGCTAACATTAGGGTATTCTCTAGAGGGTTTTCTCTTTTCTGCGAAAATCTTAGTTCCTGGGTTCCTCATAGGATTCAGACGTGTTTGTAAGACTGGGTTGGAAAAACCCAAAGGAGTTGATTTGCATAAGTGCTTGAGGGACAGACCACCAGGAACTGCAATCATTCTATAAAAGAGTGAGTCAACCCCGAGTCAAAGGCTCAGTGTCATATGGGAGGGCAATTCTGGGTAAAACTGGGGATGTGCCACTCAGTTTCTTCCTTTATTTTACCTTTGTCCCCAGAGGCTTGTGCCAGAGCCCTAAAAGAGATTATAAAAGTAAAAAGAATGTACTTAAGAACTCAAGGGATGAGAACAACACTTTCTTCTATGCAATAGAGTGTAGCAAAGCTGTGGGGTAAGGGAAATTTCTCCACATGTGGTTGCTTTTGGAGCAGGTTGATCTATGGGTCAGACACAATACCTGGAAAAGAGTAGAAGCTGGAGGGAATGTTACAGTCGAGACAATGCAACAGAAACCAAGGAGTAGAGTGGGGAGAAGCCTTGCAGTATGCGTGCTAATTGTGAAGCAGGAACTCAACAAACTCTAAAGACGCCTCTGAGCCAGTGCTGGGAGAATCTGGAGCCACTACATTTGTGGTTGAGAGACAGAGGCAGAAAAATGCTATTTCATTTCCATTTTTGTGACTTTTCTCTTTGTTTAATGCCGAGGAATGCTCTACTTGTTCTATTTTAAAAATCTAGATATACCAAAAAAATTTAATAAAAATATTTAGATATATAATTATTTTTATATAACCAATTTAAATAAGAAAAAAGAAGAATCCTGCCATTTCCCCTTCAACCCAAATCAGGAGAGACTCATAATAGCTCATGTATTCCCTAGAAATTCTAAACAAATTACACTCTGGTTAAAAAAACAAAACTTTCTCATTGATGTACTTTATTTCAATGTTGTTCTGCCGGAAGTTTTCTGTTCTCATTTAGCAGATCTTTCAGCATCTTTAGCGTTAAAACACACTGTCTGTTAGGTGTCTATGGATAGTATTTTAGAAACCAATATTCAGTTCACGTATTAAGAATTTCTTATGTGACAGTAACTTTTAACGAGCTTTACGTATATTGTCTGATTAATTTCTTCAGCAATCCTGAAAAGAAAGCATTATTACCACCAAGTTAGAGACTGAAGATTAAAAAGTGAAACCTTTATCCAGGGCTATCCAGTCAATGAATAGTAGGGCAGGGGTTTAACTCAACGTTTGTCTCTCCCTTCATTGCTTTGCTGTACTGTAGTGAGATAAGTCAATGAAAGTGTCTCAGGTACATCAGAATTTCAGTGTTGCTATGTTTTACTTTTCCCCTGTTCTGAGATAAGATATTTGATCATTTTGATATACTAGATGTATCGAATTCACCACATCATTCAAGGACACTGCTCAGGAGACACTTCCACGATTAAACTATACCCTTGTCCCTTTCACCCTGCTCTGTTTCTTCACAGCCTGAAATTCATCCTGTAACATCTGCTTCTTAGAAATAGTCACCGGGAGCTTTTTCTGAAAATATCCTGACCTGTGAATATCATTATAAGTTTTCTCATTTCCTCTCATGTTGCTTTTCAACAAGTTAGAGGTAACATAATAATCAGTAATTATAAGGCTTTGGATCAATCTCATGGCTAGTACACCAACACCAAGCAAATAATACATTAAAATAATATGATGCATTTTTATTTCTGTAGAAAGTGAATTTTACTCTTTGAAGTATTCTATCAGATCTGATTTTATGTGGACCTAGCAAAGAGCAGACTTTTCAGAATAGTAAATTGTTAAACTTTCGTAGGAAAAGCTCTTATTTATGTAACCTAATTGGGGAACTGTTTACTGTTACACCATACCCTGAAGTTTAATAAACTGGATCTTGGTTAGACCAGGCGGAGGAGATAAATTCCAGAGTAAAGCAAAGAAATAGAGAAAGAACTGCCATGAGAAAGATTATCATCAGTTTAGAAAATAATCTCTTTCCTTTCTTTCTAAAACGGAAGAAGATGAGAGAATAAAAGGAGTGGAAGAACAGCTGCAACTTTTAATAACAAAGCAAGGCTCGTAAACACTGTCTCAGACGCCTGTCGTTTTAACTTTGTACAAAATAGGGAAAAATAAAGAGATAAGCAAATAGAGACATTATGAGGAAATTACGGTTTCATATTCCAATTTTATTGTTAAAGATAACTTAATCTTAGCAATTTCCTTTTTTTTTTTTTTTTTTTTTTTTGCTGCTGGATTTCCTAGCACTTAGTTAGTTACAGGATTTCCTGAGTACTCTGAATAGCAAGAAAACTACAGTATTCTTATCATGTCGTAGAGATGATGAATATTTATTAGTTTATGGCTGCCCAATATCTTGTTCTACTTCTAACAAGAGATTTACTTTTAAAAAATTAATCTTTTTCTCTTTGGAAAATCTGACTGGACAGTAATCAGCCTTGCAGCTTCCAACCAAAGGTTGAGCAAATTTTGAATATTGCACAAGTACTTGTAGAAACTTCACTCTGTTTGGCTGTGTTCTAGTTGCTCAGATTTTTAGATTTTTAGTCTTAAATATTTTTAGGCATTTCACACAAACGTGCACTTTATATGCAGTTACCTTGTGATTTGACCTTTAACAAGGTGACAAAGAGTTAGACTTTATTTATTCTATTGTTCATTGCTTAATGCTCTACTCCAGAAAGTTTTTTTATTTCCTACGTTTAACCTGCAAAGATTTGCTTTGGTTCTTTAATTTTTTCATAGCCTTCCTATAGGTTTTGTGATCTCCACCTCGCCTTCCGATATATTCCTATTGCTGAGTTTAAAAATCTACTACTGAAGCATGGGACTTCTACCCTCCGTCGTATAACCCGTCTTGATGCCTCACTGTCTCTTCAGAGGTGGTTTCTACACTTAGCAGCAAAGAAATCCAGCTGATACCGACAGTAGACTTTTCAAATGTGAATAAAGGGAAGCAAACCATTTATTTATTTAGCAAAAATATATTGAATTCTTACATTTGGACTTCCCTGTTTTCCACTTGACAAACATTCGTGTAGCATTTGCTTTAATTAAAGTAGAAAATGCAGTAGTTGCAAATATGAACACACAAAAAAATCTCTACTCTTCAGTATCAGGCAGTTTCTCTTCTGAATATTTGATCCATATTTTCCTGACAAAATTTTTAAGGACTACAACCTGAAACCAACTTTCCTGTTTTTTGATTAAGCCTTTTGTCTTCATAACCAGATTAAGAAACTATGCCGTAGTTGAACATTATAATTATATCATGGAGTTGACTAAGGTAAAAAAAAAAAAAAATTGACATGATTAAGGAAGTCATCAACCACAGAAAATATACGGGATTTCCCCTAATCTCACATCATTCTGGCTTCATTAATGTATACAGAGTTCAAGGAGGTGATGTGTGAGGTCACTTCATGGATTAATAGTTTATTATGAATTCGTGCCTGGAAGAATAAAGGTCGGATGTGATAGAGGGCATTCTGGAATTTTTTGAAAGGAAGATCTCGTCATCTGACTAATGTGTGAAAAGGTTAGAGTTAGTAATCTGTATGGGCGTTTTATCATAATGGTGGAAGTGATAAATAAAGCAACACAGGAATTATGCGTGTGAACATGTTTTATTGCCTTACATTTATTTGCATACCAGAGAAAGTGCATTTGTCTTTTCCTTTGCAGAGTATTTACTCTGTAGTATGGTTTGGAATGGAAATTTTTTGACTTCCAAAATAACATAATTTGGGAGAGGAATATCTTCCTGATGGTATCTTCTTAGGGCCAAGAACCCTCAAATGTAATATGCTCAAAAGATATGGCTCTAAGAAGGAAAGAGTCATGTCCAATCATTTCTTTGTATCTCTAGCTCACAGAACAGTGGCAAACATATGATAACAACTCAATACATATTTGTTAAATTAATGAATAATGTTATGTGGCCCAGTTCTCAGTGTGTGGTCTGGAGGATCCCTGCATATTCATGAGGTCAAAAATCATGTATAGATTAAAGATGTATTCAAATTAAAATCGACCAATAGATTTTAATACAACAGTGTGAAAAGTTCATTGATATGGTTTTAGAGTCCACATTGCTTTTCACCTTTAAGGAAATACCACTTAAGTTTTTCAGTGTAATGTCAAAGAAGACTATCTACAATTATACAAAAAGGCTATTAAAACAACCCTTCTCTTCTGACTACATATCGACATGAGGTGGTGTTTTCTTCATGTACTGCAACTAAAATAATATATCACAACAGAGTGAATGAAGAAGCAGATTTAAGAATGCAACTGTCTTTTATTAAGCTGGACATAAATTAGATTAGAAAAATATAAGACAATGCCTCTCTTTTCACTGAATATGTATTTCACATAAACAAAAGCATTTACAAAACGACTGTGTTTTAAAGTGGAAGTTCGTGAACTGCGGATATACTACCTAATGATGTTCACATGCACTAACCATTTGCTCAGGCTCCGACATGGGAGTTTTCTCTGATTCTTCGCTTCTTCTCATTCTCCACATATAATCAATCAGCAGCATCTGTCGGCACCATCTTACATTTGTTCTCCTTCATTGCTCAGAGCATCCATTGCCACCTCTTGGGTCTAAATCAGTAATTGCTCCCTGTGGATGACTGTTAGAGCTTCCTCACCTGTACACCTACCTTTACTCTTCACTCCAGAGAGTTTATACAGCAGCCAAAGTGGCCATTTTAAAACATAAGGTAGATTGTTCTAGTCCTCTGTTTAAGGCATTCTAATGGTTTCCCGTTACTCTTAAAATAACATTCAAACTCTTCCATTACTCCCTCGACCCTGCATGACCTGCTGACTTCAGAGCCCATGTCCTACCACTCTGCTTCCTTTATACCATGCTCTAGTCACACAGATGTTTGCCGCCCCTTAAACTGTCAGCTCTTTCCCGTCATTCAGATCCCTGCTCACGTGCTACCTCCTCAGATAAGGCCTCCTTAATCTTGCTAACCCCAACAGTCCCCTATCCCCTGATTTATTTTTACCCTCTTGTCTCTTAAACATTTATATTTTTTCACAGCATTTATCGCTATCTTGAGTTTTATATTTATTTTTATCATCTGAATATTTGCCCTAGACTGTAAACTCCGTGAAGGAGTCAGGACTTTATTTGTCTTGTTCACAATATTCTGAGTGTTTAAACTAGTATGTGGCACATATAAGTAGTTTCTCAGTAAATATTTATTAAACAATAAATAGAAAAACAAGACACAAATAAAGCCATAAATATTGAATGAATTGGGACATAGTTAAATTAAATCATGGTATATCCATTTGTGTTATTTAGAATCAAATCAGAACAAAGAAACCACAACAGTAATTTGAACAGAGAAAATTATGTATGAGGAATTATTAACCAATAAAAGCTTAACTTATAAAAGGGAACAGGAAAACTCTGAGAAGTACAGAAGTAGCAAATGCAGAAAGCATTTACTATTACTTGGACTGAAGGTCAATGAAGAAGGAAAGAAGGTAAGAATCTGGAAGAGCTCTCCTCCATCTGCCCAAGACTGAGATTCAGACCTCTGTTGGGGGTATGGCTGCCATTAGAACATGCAGCATGCTGTGTGGCAAGAAGCTCACCGTGGGTGTAGATACAATTGGTCCACAGAACAGACTTGCAGGATAGCAGAAAAACTCATTGGAGTGTCCATGAGGTGAGCTGCTGACATGAACACTATTAGGCCTCCCTCAGGCCCATCAACTGGCGGCCATGCCAAAAACAGCACTCTGGAAAAACCCCTTCACTCTGGCCATGCAGTGTCTCTCCAGCACCCTCTATTGACAAAGCCTAAGATTAACCAGCTATCAAGGAGTAGTGTTTAAAGAGACAGCTCCAGGATCACAGAACAGGGCAAAGGAAGGTAGATTTGGACCTGAAAGGCAATAAATTGATAACTGGCACACTATACTATGGGAAGAATGTGCATTTCTTAGAAAGAAAATGTTACGAAATATATACACATATTTCAATTTGGGGGCGCGAACTCATCGACAGGCTCCCATTTTTTATGAGCAAATGAAAAGAAGTTAATTTAGACTGTTAACTATATGTATTTCAGGGGATAAAATTAGGGGCCACAGGAAGTAATAGTAATTTTACTGTAGACTTTCTTGATGTATTGAATTGCAACAATGATCATATTACTTTAGGATGGCCTGCAAAATACAGCAGGCTTTATTTTGGGCCAACGATAAGGCTATACTTCATATTAGCAGAGTTCCAACAATGTCAGAAAGCATACCCTTCTCCTTTGATTACATTTTGTTTGGTCCATGTGAATTGAAGTCGTCTCAGTCTGACCCAGTTGTGACCAATCAGTTGTAGTGATTCTCTGGGGACCGGAAGGCTTCCGAGAAAATTTTTTGTTCTTCAGAAGAGATCCACGGAAAGAGGTGTCCCTTTTTCTGGCTTTAGGCCACTGGTATGTGAGGACGGGGTGCTAGGAGCTTCATCAGTGTCCTGTGACCATGAAGAGAACTAGCACTCTGAGCGCGACAGAACAGAAAGATGGAAATACTCTGCATCCTTGATTATGTCAGTCAGCCACAGATTTAGCTACTTCTTTAAAGCCATGTGCCTTCTAGACTCCTTGCTATGTGAGATAATAAATCTCATTAAGTTTCATTCACTTTTAGGTGGATTTTTTGTTACTCGAAGATGAAAATATTTTTCTCTTATGACAATTGTGCATGTGGACCTTTTCTGTACATTGATTGTACAAATAAAACTTATTTCATACTACCATTTTCACTCTCTACAAAACAATAATACCAATAATGATAGCTAACAGGTATTGAGTGTTTATTGTACAATAGTCCCTCCTTATTAGCGTTTTCACTTTCTCTGGTTTCAGTTATTTGCAGTCAGCTGCGGTCAAAAAAATATTAAATGGAAAATTCCAGAAATAATAAGTTTCAAATTGCATGCTGTTCTATGTAGTGTGATGAAATCTTGTGCTGTCCCATCCAGGACATGAAGCATCTTTTGGTCCAGTATGTCCACGCCGCATGTGCTTGTCATATACACTGCCTGCACCTTAGCTGCTTTGTAGACCTCTTGGTTATCAGATCAGTTATCACATACTTTGAGAAAGAGAAAAACCACATTAACATAACTTTTATTACAGTGTATTGTTATATTTTATTTTTAGTTATTAACTCTATAAATTAAACTTTATCATAGGTATTATGTACAGGAAAAAAACATAGTATATATAGGGTTCGGTACTATCTGTGGACAAAAAAAGGGTACTGTAATCAATCTAAGCTAGGAAAGGGTGATCTGATCATAAATTCTTTACTGGGCAGGTCATGGTGATAGTCAAACCTCAGGCCTACCTATAACTTCTGTAAAAATTTTAAGCCGGCCCTGTCCGTAGTTCTTGTGTATCTAGGTTAGCATACCTTTGACATGCCAGAAGTAATTCTCCTTACCAGATCCCTCAAGGACCCAGCCCTTAAGGGAGTACATATTAACTATCCTGTACCTTTCTTTCTCTCACTTTTATGTAATCTTAATTCTCCTTCCTTAATTCCAAAGATATAAAAGAAACTGCAAAATTCATTCTCTGGAGCATTTGAAATCTTGCTTCCTGGCAATTGTCATTTGGCTCAAATAAAGTCTTATAAAAATTTCTTACAGTTTGTACGTTCTTATGTGGACATATCTGTGGTTTCAGGCATCCACTGGGGGTCTTAGAATATGTGCTCCACAGATAAGGGGGGAGTACTGTATAAATGACTGTGATAAATGCTTTAAACTTATTATCTCATGAAGTATAAGAACACTGATATATGGTATACTTAGTGTTTGTATTACATAAATGAAAACATAATCTATATCCTGAAAGAGCTCACAAATTAGCAAGGCAGACAAATAAACACACTAGAATAACGTAGTATGGAAAGCATTATAGTAGACATATGGATATTTCTGTCCAGCATTTTTTTGGTAGAATAATTTCTCCTATTCTCAGTTCATGGTTTGCAGGACACTGACCCTACCTCCCATCCCAGCACCAAAGGTGGGCATATAACCTAGGCCTGGCCAATCAGATTATCTCATAGTCCTAAATGATTATTTCAGTAAGACAGGCATGTGGCCATGTTGCCAGAGAGCTTGGAGCTCTAGTGACCAAGTTCATGTCTTATGCCATGAGAAAGAATTCAAGGGCAAGATGAGCAGCAAGCAGGAAAGTGCATGTTTATTAAAGCAAAAGTACACACTCAAGAGGGGAATGCAAGTGAACTCAGAGAGAGAGAGAGGAGAGAATTGAGGAGAGGAGGATTCGCATGACAATGTCTTGATTCTGGGCTTTTGTTCTTGGGACAGGGCCTGGAAACATGGTACTGACGTAGCCCCATTGTCTCCTCCCCATAGTCAGAGAGCTCAGTTTTCTACTCTTCCTTTCTTATATGGTGTTTCTGGAACTGTCATGGTGTCAGGTGCATGATGGGAGCCACAGTATTTGCAATGAAGATGAGACTATAATGATATTATAATTATCAAAAGGTCATGCGTTAGCCAAAGATGGTGTCTCAACTGGAAGAGACGGGTTTTGGCTTATCTCCCCTTCTGAGGCTAAAATGGGGAATTGTGAAGAAAGGACAAAATTTTCACAGCCATATCCTGGAAGCGGGTGGGGGCGTCACTGCACTATCTGGCTTGCCTCAGTCATAGCTAGGTCAATGAGAAACCATCCTAGGACTGTTGATGGAAATTTCAGGAAAGCAGCTGGTGACCCTCTTTGCCACTATGTAGTGACAGTCTTCCTGAAAATAAGGCCAACACGGTGTTAAAAAACAAAATTCAACCAAGTAAATTTGAAAATCTAATTGGCTTTAATTGATTCATAAATTGGACGGCATCCCACCTAGAAACTAGAAGAGCTGTACCAGGAGTTGTACCACGGAGAAGGTTTTCATAGGCAGAAAGAGGGTGGAACTAGGCAGTTAAAAAAGTAGACTGTTTCACCTTCCCTTAGAAGAAGTGGGTCTTATCAGGAAGGCTTTTAGGAAGCAGAGTGGGCCAAAGGAGCTATTGACAAGAAAGGGTTATTTTTTGGTAAGACATCTTTTATTTGGGAGAAAAGAAAGGGAAGGGCTTTTTATCATGAAGATCATCTCTTCATTCCTTGGGGGATAGAGATGGCTCACGCGACAGATTATTTTACTGGAGCTTGACTAGAAAATTACAGACTGGTTGATGAAGATTCCGTTTCTGGGAGAGAGTAAAACTGTAATTGGATCAGGTAGTAAATCTAGGTTTGGTATCATATGCCTTCAGCATGCATGACACCATTTTGGGCCCATGATTTTCTCTCTAACAATTGAGAAAAACAAAAATAAAGGTGGAAAAAATACACAGATTTCTGAGGACATTAGTTAAGCTACTACATCCAAATATACTTCAAAATTCATTTCTTGGGCTTTCCACTAGCTTTCACTAAATGCATTCCCTTTGGTTCCCTCTTCCTTATTTTAAATCTAGTTTGAGTTTAGTTTCAAAACTTGTAAACAAGAGTCCTGGTATAATAGATGTAATAAAGGAGGCAAAGATCTTTGGATTCCTGAAGGAAGCTCATGTATTTCAATTCTGGATAATGAGTTCAGGGAGGTTCAGATAAGATAAACCTTGAACGAGAGAAAGCTGAGATGTTTTCAAAGAAGAAATAATAATTAGTTATTCTGAGAAGAAAGGAGAGAGAAGGAAAATCATGGGAAGGTGTGGGAAGAGAGAGTATGGCATATTCACAAAACTATAAGTTGTCGAATATGGTCAGATCTTAGGGTCATGGAGTTTAGAGAGAAGATAAGACTGGAAAGGTAGTCAAGGACCAGATTATGTTCAACTTTAAGTTTGAGTTTTATCAGAAAGTCGAGTTACTGATTTAGGTATTAGAAAGTTTATTGTGATAGCCTGGGGAGTTTATATTGGAAGACACAAAACTAAAGGCAGGGGTCCACTGAAGCTATGATAGAAATCTAGGTAAGAAGTGAAAAAACCCTAGGCTAGTACTTGAAGAAGCACTTAATATGTAGAATTGGCAGGGCTTAAAGATCAATAGATATGGGACATGAGAGAGAGAAAAATTCCAGGAGGACACCATGTTTTTCATTTGAGCAACTGGGTGGTACCATTTGCCAAAAAAGGACCCTAGAGGATGAGATTTTGTGGAGCCATAGGATGAGTTCAGGCTGTCACTAAGGGGACAAAGGTCAGCTTGGGCCGAAAGGTTAGGATGGCGTCAGGCAGCAGTAGTAGTTGAGGGACAGAGGAAGAGATGATCAGGATAAGTGTATGGATTGAGAAGAGACAGAGGCCCATGGTGGAATTCTGTGGAGCAGCAACTTTTAAATGACGAGTTTTCAAAATACACAAAAGAGGGACCAGGAGGTAGAAGAATAAGGAGAGTGTTGTTTGACAGAAGCCAAAGTAAACATTTCAAGATAGAAGTGATGAAGAGCAGGGAAATAATGTACAAATGCCAAGGAATTCAGATAAGATGCCTGAAAATTTTCGCCTGGGCTTGGAAGAATGAATTGTCAGTAGTGATCATCAATAAAACTTTTATTGGAGCAACTGGGGCAAAACCCTAAATGCTATGGCTTGAGAGGAATGGGAGAGTGTGTAACTTAGGAGAGCACTAAGGTTGTTTTGTAAAAGGAGGGAAATGGTTTGTCAGAAACTAGAAGACTTAGGGATCAGGGTTTTCTTTCTTCTTTTTTTTAATCTCTTCTGTCTATTTCTTTCTCTGTCTCTGTCTTTTTCTCTCTGAAGTTTCTGTAGGACAGACTTGACTTGTTTAAAGGTTGAGAGACAAAAGCGGGGTGCAGAGAAGGGCCGATTATAATGACGAACAAATCTAAATGATGGAGCAAGTTTCTGAGAGTGGATTTAGAGATGAATCTTGGACAGCAGGAAGTTTCTATGTTTTTTACTGAATGTTAAGAGGGTAGAGAAGCTGCAGTACAGAGCCAGAGACGAGTTGGAGGTGGAGCGGGAAGGTGGGAACGTCGCCGCACTGGATTTCGGCTTGAAGTAAGAGCATTTTTAAGATCTGCTACTCATTGTGCTGGAATTATAGGTAAAACTAAAAGGGATTATTTTCATTTCAAAGCAAGAATAAGAAAGTATATATGTGAGATACTTTATATTCAAAAGTTATGGAGATTAAAGTGATGACGAGGAATATTATTGAAAAAAGGTAAAAAAATCCCAAGGTGATAAGTAAGGTATTTATCTGGTAACTTCGGGGCTGATGAAATTATTAAAAAGTTTTAGAGATTCTTCCAATGGGCAGCTAACTAGAAAAATGGAGTCAGCAGTGAAATTTCGATAAGTATGCAGATTTCTTCACACAAAGAATAATCATACTTATTATTTTGAAATAGACTTTGGAAACTCTATATTCTGTAAAAGAAGTGAATTTTTCCTCTTGAAATATCCTTAAAAAATTACAGTGCTTTGAATGAGAGTGAGAAATCTAAAATCATCATTACCCAGCCTGATTAGCAAATCGATTCATGAACCACGATGACAAATAAGCATCATCTGTTAAAAAAGAAAAAAATCGGACATCCCTAAATTAGAAATCTATGCTCTCATTGGGAATATTCAGAAAGATGCAATGCTGATTTACTTGGCAGTTCTTTTTTTTTTTGGCATTTCTTAAAGGTGTATGTTAAAAATATTTTTTAATCGTGATTAGAATAAAGATACTATCTAGTCAAGTTTCTACTTTCATGAAAGTAACACTAATTTACTTAAATTGCCAGTTATAGTATGCTTGCTAAAATCATTATTTTGATATAATTATTTTTCTATTGTTTTTAAAACGTTCATTGAAAAATTTAAATCAAATATATAAACACTTGCTTTGTAAACATTTAAACCATATGTGTGTGTATGTGTGTGTGTATATAGAGAGAAAGAGAACTATTATTTATATATCTAATGCATAGTTTAATGTAAATGATCATATTATTCATATTGTCCTGAAACTTGATTTTCTACTTAGAATTATATCATCGATATAGTTCCATGTTATTATATCTCATTGTTTTTGATGGTCACATTCGCTAAAAATTATTTAATCACTCTTCTGCATTATTAAAAACTAATATATGTTCACTCTCAAAAGAGTGCCTGGCACATATTAAGCATGCTGTGTGCTAGATCTTATTAAACTATTGTTATACTTTATTATAAATATTATTAACACATTCCAGATGAGCAGACTATCAGAAAGATTAGGCGACTTGAACAACATCACATGTTTAGTGGAAGTGGCGGAACTGAAAGCTGGAACTTTTAACTTTTACAAGAGGCAATAGTAGTGTTTTGTGTCAAGTGAAAAAAAAAAAAGGAGAAATAAAAGAAGAAAGTGAAAGGGAAAGAAATCTTACCCATATTGTGGAAGTTAGAGAAAAACAACCAACTGCCTGGTAAAGTGAGAAAAGAACTTCTTTTGAGCTGGTCGCTCTTTCCCTGAGGCTAAAATAAAGACGAGGAAAATGCATTCACACTCACAGTGTTTTGAAATTGGATAGAGGGGCCAGTGGACAGCCGCTTGTCAGGACTCGGTATGGAGAGAGAGCTGATTTGATATAGGGGAAGTAAAAACGATCGGGAGCGTTCTGTGGGGAATCTACAGGGACTCGGTAAGGGGGGAGAGAGGATTACAGGCAGCAGAGGAGGAGGAGCTGGGCTTGGCAGGACCGCGGGGGTGCGTGGCCATCAGCGTCCAGAGCAGACTGGGAGATACTCCAGGGCCAGGGCCCGCAGGTGACCTGCAGACAAGGCTTGTAATGATTCATTTTGGGGAACGTACACTTTCTATAAAATTGAATATATTTTTAGGGAGCTGTAGTTTCAGGATTTTATAAAAATTAGATTTTCAGGATAGAGCTGCTGTGAGTCTGTTAGAAGGTGACTTGGTGCCAAACGTGATTAATTAGCGTCTGGCAGGTGAGACACGTTATAGACAGGACGCCCCTCCTACTACATAATGTGTCGTAAAGGAAGTGCAGGCAATTCAGTGAGGGGGAAGTGGTTAAGTGATTGAAAGCGCTTTGGGTCTTGTGCAATACAAAGCCACGGTGACAGAAAACTCCAAATGCGTTTTAATTTTCAGATGCCGAATTACACACAGGGTTGTGCAAGGACAGTCTCAGAAAGCTTCCAACCAGACAGCCATAATCATCCTGACGTGCCTTGATAGATATCCACTGCTTTTGCCTCCAAGAGCACATTTGGGACATTTAAAAAATCTGCCCCCAGGGATAAAGAAGAAGCATTTTGTTGTGAAAATCTGGACAAGGAAAACTGCACACACATTTTAATTCAATAACTTAATGTCATCTGGCAGTGACTTTTGTGGGGATTGAGGGATTTTGAAAAACATTTCTCTATGGGCTTTACTAATGACTCATTCACTTATTGTTAGTGTACTTGTTCATCCTTTCATTTACCGATGATATACTCAGAGGTGTTGGCTCCTCATATCCCCTCTGTCGGAAATAGCCCAGCTGGCCCCAATATGAGTTAGGCTGTTCACTATTTAAGAGCCACATTAATTTTAATTATTTCCATCATAAAAATTATACGTGCAAATATAAATGCTGTATAAATTCCTTATACTTATAGCTTTTATACAACATAAGCTCAAAATAAATCTATAAAAAGTAAACTCAGGCAAAATCTAAATCATCAACTTAGTTAGGCAAGCAGCGTGCTGCTCACAATGGGCAGTTGGTGCTGACTGCTACGGCCCAGGCGTAGACTACACTGTGCCATCTGTAGACTCAGTGTTGCTAAGAGCTTTTCTCACATTGTCTCCCAGGGAGGTGGCAGAGCGTAACGGGTAAGAGTAGAGGCTCTAAAGCTAGACTGCCTGGGTGGTTTAAATCCTCCTTCTGTTACTACTTACTGTCTTTATGACTGTAGACAAGTTAATTAACCATTTTGTGATTCAGTTCCCATGTCTGGAAAGTGGGAACAATAGTGGTCCCTACAGCAGTGGGTTGTGATGGTTCAGTGAGTTAATGCTGGAAGACTAGGACACAGAAGATATTCAGTAAATTGTAATTGTTATTATTTATACCTCAGGCTGTGGTGTCATTTGGTACACACACATAATTTAATTTTCATAAGCCAGTGTGGTGGCTTTGCAACGTATCGACTTGGCTAGCCTGACCCACATTTCCCAGAATGACCTTTCTTGTATGTTTCTGGTTAGGGTAAACCACAAGAGATATTCTTGTGCAAGATTTGGAGGGCAGGAATGAAGCAGCGATTATTATGTATGTAGCTCACATGCATTGTCATTTGTATGTGAGCTCATCCAATTTGTGTAAGCCAGCTGGGCCTACAACTCCTCCACCTTCCCCTGGATCTTCCTATGCCTTCTGTGACTCCTGGGATAGGTGTGTTTGTTTAGCACTATGGTGAAGCCACCAACTACTCCAGGACACCCACACCACTAAGATCAGATGCAATCAGAACTGACATCAGTTTCAGTCCATTCTTGCAGGTTCCAGCTTGTGCTTATGGACTCTCCCGCATAAGCCTATTCTTGGTCTCCCTGACTTTAGATCCATCTTCTCTCCCTGACACCTGCCTCCTGGATTTTAAGCTCCAGCATCAGATGGAAAGACACCAGACTTATAAAGACTGCTTCTTAACCAGCGTCCGCAATTGTATAAGGTCAAATCTCTGTAAAATCCATAGATAAATAGGCAGATAGATGGATCCCTAATGGTTCTGATTCTCTGATTGAACCCCCTAAAAAAGCCAGGGATAACAAAAATAGTTCCACTTCACAAGATCATAAATACAAATGAAAACGTGGGCAAAAAAATCATGTGGGATATTTGGTTATAAGAAGGTCGTTCATAGAATTCAGAAACAAATTACATTTTGGATGATTACAAAAATGAAAGTTCACAATTTAAATTTTTTTCATAAGGTGTCTCCTAGATTATGTTGAATAGTATTGCTGCAATCCATTCTTATTTGGCCTCTCCATAGCGACTGTCTGAGCCCATGGACAATTCATGTTCTTACCCTTCTTATCCCACACTTACTACCTTTCTTTGTAGCAGACACTATAGACTTGAACTTTTCTGAAAAAATATCAGACATAAGATTCCTCAACTCTCAGTCTCCAAACTTATCTCCTGATTCAAAGGCATCTTACCTATCTCTTACTAACTATTTCATTCTTTAGTCATTCAATCATTTTAAAACATATTTGACTAACTGTTATGTGCTAGACATAGGGTGGTTACTATGTATATGAAGACAAATCACTGTCCTAGAACAAAAATTAATATATGACAGTTACAGGCTCTACTCTTTCTGTATACACTAGAAAAAATTCTAGCTCACCCACTCAGCATCTAAAGATTTTTGAGCAGAATCTGGAGTTCCCCTTAAGACTTGGGGACAACGTAAGTAAAAATCAGTATTCTAATTTTCCTGCTTTTCTTTGAATATAACACTGTTCTCAACTGAACCATTTGGGTAACGGTTTCCATATGGGTTAACGTACACGTTAGCTTACCCCTTCCTGCCCCTCCGCCCTGACTCCCGTTCCTGTATTTACCTGTTCCACGCTCAGTCTCTCCTCCCATCTCCAAGTATGATTTCATCTGACCCCCAGCCCTAATCATGACCCTACCCCATTTTTGAGCCTCATCTCATTTCACAAATTTAACTTATGTCTTAATAGTGAAATTCAAGAATGGGGTTTAGATATGGGTAGAGATGAAAGTGTGGCATAAGTTATTGAATAATAGTGGTTTTTAGCTTTTATGGAAATACAAGGTAGACTTCTTATTGCAATGTCAAAACTGCCACATCAAATACTTTCTTCTGTTTTTCTCTGTTTTCCTCACTTGTTCACATTTTCGATGAATCAGGGATGCATCTCTGTAATTTGGAATAAATCTTTAAAGGAGCATCCCTGAAGTCTCTGTATTTTGCTCTTGGCCTCTTTTATGACATCAAGAGTGAGTTGGCCTGAGACTCAAAGCTTAGTAGAGCCATTCAGATTGGATCTGAGGACTGGTAAATCCCAACTAACAGTATGTAGATTGGTTAAATTTTTTTTTTAAAAAAGCAACTAATTAATTCAATTTAAACAAATAACATTAATTTCAGCTAATTCATATCTGGGTTTCATATAGTCAAAGTTTAAGCAACGAAGTTCAAGGAATAGTCCACGTAAATTATGTTAGATTTTTTCCCAGTACCACACTATTTTGAGTCAGATTTAGAAAAGATCTTTAGTTATCGTTCTCTGGAACAGCTTGAAACACCCATCTCAAAGCCTTTTCCATCAAGACCCTCAACCTTTGTTACTTTCTTTCCTCTGTAGCCATTCCAAGGATAAAACCCTAAGCAAGTTTCTTTTGAGTCATTGTCTGTTTTTTCGACTTAGCTTCTACAGTTCTCTTATCTACTTGCCCACCTTGGTATTGTGATTTAGCAAATCTTTGTTCCTTAGTTTTTCTACTTAGTGACATAGAGGTATTAAAATCTAAACACAAATTCTAAACATAGTCTAGGGCAAAGAATAATAGTCATACCTACTACTTCCTAGCACTGTGACTCCAGGTCTCTGAAATTGGCTACAGTTATTTTCAATTATTTTTCTGATTGTGAATTCACATTTCACTACTCTCCTACTACTGCTTATAAAATCATTTTGGGATCACTTTATAGATGCTTCCTTTGAGTGCTATCTCTAAGATTAAAAATGCCTTTTTTTTTTTTTCTAATTCTATTTTATTTTTAACCCTCCCTAATTAGAGACATTTGATGTTGTCATTCCTTTTTGGGATAGTCAGCAAAACTGTTGCTATTTTAGGGCAACCTCACTTTCAGTTGCTCAGCATGTTTATACAACCCACTTTATTTGTGCTTTCATTAACAGAAGCCAGAACTGCTCGCATGCTTCTGCAAGAGATGCCAAGGTCCTTCTCTTTCTTGTCTTCAGTTTATAATCAAACAAATCTGGAATTTTTCAGGGCAGACCTTAATGCTTCTTTCAGATTTTAAATCCTTTTCTGAATTTCCTTATTTACATGATGCCCAAACAAACAGTGAGTGATACAGTGAGTTAGGTACATTTGTTTAACTAGGAAAAGTCATTCGATTGCAGTATTTACTTTCAAAACAATAGAAAAATTTCAGTAAATTAATAGATTCGTCTTATGTATTTTGAAGAGTTTGGGATCAAAATAACTGAAAATTTCCTACCTAACTTGCATTTTATAAAATTGAACCAGATTCGTTCATGGAAACTGGAATTTTTCACTTTGATGGAATATGACTCTCAATAAATGTATTAGCTTTTCTTTCAAACCATTTATTTACATTTTTTCTCCTAAGAAAGATATTGTTTTTCCTTGATGATGATTTTACTAACCAAACAAAAAAATTTTTAAATACAAAAACAGATCATTTATTTAAACAAAATGTTCATAGAAGTCAACAGGAAAATATATAGGTCTTGAAGTACTTTTTATTCATTTTAATATAGTGATCAAATAGCATAAATTCATTGTACAATATAACTGAGAGTAAAGCTTAGCCTGGAAACAAGTTTTTTCCCCATCTAATGAAGTTAAATAAATAAGTGTTCATAATGCAATTTAATCATGTAGCAGACCTCTATTTCTCCCTCAGATCTTCTATCATATTATTTATAAAGCAAATATGTTAGAAGAATCGAGTATGATAAAAAACCTAAGTGCTAAACAATTTCCCTAACTCCCCCTTACTTTTTAAAAACTTCCTAAAAATGTGATATTTCTCAGATCTATTCTCATCTTGCTCGCCTCAGAGAAACTCTTTAATGTTTCTATTAGTTAATGAAAAATGATTCTATAATCATCTATGATTTACACAATACTAGTATGTGATAGTACTGAGATGTGCACCCAGGTTTTCTGATGGCCCTTAAGGGTTTTCCTCAACACCACGTTCATATCTCTGCATTCTCTGTTTGGTTTCTTTGTTGAGAAATAAGTGATTATTATGATCTGCATACAAGCTAACTGTTCAGCTATAGACTTAGGTAAATATACCCTACATGCTCTCTAATCTTATTCCTTTGAATCAATGCAGTAGAAACATGATACGGGTGAAACAGTGTCTAAGGAGAGCCATTCAAGAAATTTAGATCAGGTCCAAAAATAGACCTTTTATTCCTTTTATCGTCTATTTATTCAATGCTCATTACACCCCCAGGCAGTAGACACTAGGAAACCCATGATGAACAAGGGATGGTCTCTACTGCCTCAAGGCATTAAACTCTAGTAAGGAAGATAGCTAAGAAAACATAAAAATTTTTTTTGATACAGCGAATTAAATATTATCATATGGAGTTGTACGCGAGGAGGAGTAGGAAAAAACCTTAGGTGGCGGTGGGCAGGGAGCAACACCTAAATGAGTGTGGAAGAGGAATTTTAAAGATAATGTTAGCAGAGTCCCTCAGTAGGGTGGGACAGGATGTGGTGCGGAAGGAATTACTAAGAGAAGGCATAGAGAAATAGAAGACTACTTCAGCTGCTGTAACACAGGCTAAGGTAACAGCGACTTCAGCAGGTTTAATTCATTTCTCTCACCCAAAGTCTGAGGCAAGTGGCCCATGGCAAATAGGGCAGCTTGTGCCATGAAGTTCATCCAGGTTCCTCAGGTGTGGCTTCCATGTGGCGTTCCAAGGCGACTGTTTCCCATTTGACCAGCAGGAAATGGAGAAGAAAGTTGGGGATACTCTGTTTTTCAAAACCCGAATACATTAATTCTGCTCACATTCCTTAACCAGAACCTAGCTACATGGTCACACCTAACTACAAAGGGAGCTAAGAAATAGAGACTTTAGTTCTGTGGCCTTATTTCCACCTGAAACTTTTATTACAATAGAAGAAGCAGAGAACAGGTAGTAAGGGCACAATAAGCAGTCTCTGCCCAAGTCGGGCGCCTTGGTGACCCCAAAATCTGTACTGCTTTTGCACACACACAACACATTTACCGATATGTAAGGGAGGCAGTCTCTGAGTCTTCTCTGTTTATTGCATTAGCCCAAAGTCCAGTATCTCTCTGCGTGATGCGTGTCCTTTCAATTAGGGCTGAACGTGGGTCTTATGGTCCAGAGACCTACAAGACATATTTTCTCCACAAACCTCTGCCCCAGCCAGTATACAAAGATGGGATAAGAACCAAGGAAGTGCAATATGAACTCCTATTCAGAAAAGGAAGAATTGGAAATGCATAAAAATCACTCATCTCTAGTAATTTTTGAGTCCCACTGGCAAGAACTAGAACATCTCCCTACCCTGATAGTAAAGTAAGTTAGATTACTCTATCTTTCAACCTCTGATTCACATAATTAGATTAGAATGAAGGGAATAAATTTTTGGATGGGAGGGATGCCTCCATGCCCTGTTTTCTGTGCTTAGATCTGAAATGGGTGGTGGAGCTAAGTCCTCCTTAGGAGGCAAAACATCTTTCATATCTGCTTCATGGTTGTAAAAGTTTGGGGATCCAGAGGTTGCCTTAGAGATTTAAAAAACAAACAAACACAAAAACAAAATAACAAAAACAGGCTTTTGTGGACCAGGCTGGCAAGTTATTTTTAGTAATAAATATTCTTCATAAACTTGTATGCTTCTTATGTTTTCAGGTAACCACAGCAAAGCATATTATCTAGGTATAGGATGACTGAAATCTATGGTATTTTATTTCCTGCCCTTGGTAATCTGTCCACACTTGTCACTCGCCCCCGTATTGAAGCTGTCCAGAAAGAAAAAAAGCCTTGAGTAGGAAGGCAGCATGCTCAGTCTGATTTTTGCCAGAGATAAGTTTCTCCATGAGCAAGTTCCCATTATCTGCCTGGGAAGTCTTAATGGGATTGCTTGAGAAAGGCTGGGCTGCAGCTTATTTTTCTCTGTACCACCTCTCTACAGCCAGGACTACCTCTTATGATTAACATGTGTTCATAACTTTTTTATGACTATGGTAAAAGGCAAGAAGCAGCTGATTCATACTGATAAGAGCTTTTCTGATTATTTCCACTTGAATTGTAGGCTCTGTTGGCATATGGTTGTATACAAGGTGTTGCAAGTGACAGTTTTACCAAATTTTTGAAAATCTAAAACAAGTGTCCCATAGTTTTCACTCTGTAATGTCTGTCCTTTATTCACCAACTATCCAGCCATCAAGCTAATACTACACATTCTTGTTTTTGTTGCAATAATGCCCTGATTCTAGGAATCACATTCTCTACCCATAAAGGTTCAATGCACAAAACAGAAACCATTCTAGTTATTTTAGACAGAAAAAGATTGAATCCAGATAATTAGCTTGGAGCGAAGGGAATAAACAAATTTTTTGGATCAGCTAGAGAAATAGGCTTTAGGCAAAACTGCCCTTCTAAGGAAGCTCTTACCTTTGACTTAATCAGGAAGAAGTTATAAGGCTGTCACTAGAGATACTCAGTCCAAGAACATACCCCTCTACCTGTGATCCAGAAATCAGGAAACCAAAACCAGAAGTTACCACTGCTGCTGCCACATTGCTTTTCATCATCCATGGCACTGGAACGATGATGCAGAAAAACATACTTCCACAGTGTTGTTTGCCAGAAGAAATGGTCAAAGCAGCAGGAAGATAGTCTTCACCCACTTCTGCCTTTCAAATCTTATTTATTTGGTGGAATTTAATTCACGTATAGAACTCTAGAAGCCAGGGAGTCTGGGAAATGTATTTTTTACTTTTCAGTCTCTGGTACTCAGAGACACACTGGAAAAATATGGGAATGGATGCTGACTGCAGATTAACCACAACAAACAAATCATGAAAGAACTTTAGCTATGAGAATCATCAGCCAAAAGGTGGTAACTGAAGACAATGGAGATGCAACGAAGAGAAAGAGGGCAGTAGAAAAGTATGGAGAGCAGAAACAATCCAAAGTTAAGGGATGAACAGAGAAAGAGAAACTCCCAGAGGATCCTGGACTGGAAAGGCCAGAGAGGTGGAAAAGAAACTTGGAGAGCGTGTTGTCTTGGGATCTAGAGACAGGAGCATTGAAAGAAAGAGAAAGATGACAACAGAGTCAAAGGCTGCTGGAAGATCCAGTGAGAAGGGATTGAGATGGTGACCGGATTAAGTAACAAATGCATAACCTTGGTGATGGTGTTTCACTGGAATGACAGACTCAGTGAGTTGGAGAAGGATGCGAGAATCAGAAGGCAGGGGTATAGACAACTTATAGCAATAACTTTGTGCATAAAATTATAGGATAGATATAGGCATTAGCTCAAAGTAGATTTGGGGAATAAAGGTAAATATTGTTCTTGCTCTTTTTAAGGTAAGAGAGAGTTGAGAATATTTAAATATTAAGTGAGAAGAGTAAGAAGGAATTGAGAAGTTGAAATGTAGGAAGAAAGAGAAAAACTAATGGAAGATGGTTCTCGAGAGTAGGAAGGGATGGGACCCAGAGCAGATGTGAAAGGAACGACTGTGGGTGAGAAATATAACACCTTTCCCAGTTTTGGAGAAGGGATAGTAAAAGATGAGCTCAGACACTGGTAAGATTGTGGATGGGAGGCATGAGATTGAAATAAGCCACCTGACATTTCGTTTTTCTTTACATCCAAGTAGAAATTGTTCTTCGTTAAATTCTTTGTCCTATGTAATGAGTACGGGATTCATGAGGAGTTGAGAATATTCGATTCCACACTTAATCACAGATCGATTGATTAAAGTCTTTCAGTAGCCAGTTTAATGGGAGAGAACAGATGCTGAGAGTGTGTGTTATTAGTTTCCTATAGCCACCATAATAAAGTTTCACGAACTGGATAGGTTAGAACAACAAATTTATTGTCTCATAATTCTTGAGGCCAGAAGTTCAAAACCAGTGTCAGCAGGACCATGCTTCCTGTAAAGGAACTAGGAATGGGTCTGTTCTAGGCCTCTTTTCTAGTTTCTGGTAGGTCCTTGGCTTACGGCAACATAACTCCAATCTTCACAGTATGACAACATCTTAACCAATTATATCTGCAATGATCTTATTTCCAAGAAAGATCACATTTTGAAGCACTAGGGATCAGAACTTCAACATATGACTTGGAGAGTGGGAGGACACGATTCAACTCACAGCAAAGTGATACCCCTAGATGTAAGGGGATGGAAAGTTGCTAATAGCAAACCCTCTAACTCAGGAAGGGGGTGACTACCAGTTAGATGCAGTTTCAAACAGAGTAGCAGAAATGAAGAATAGAGTTCTCTCTTAAGGATAATATTCCTATACCCTAGGGTTATTATGAGGATTAAAAGAAATTATACATGTAAAATATTTAGTAGAAAACCCAGAGTATATGAAAAGTATTTAATAAATTAGTTAAGGATCCTGGCTTCCTTTCAACAAATAGCAGTTACTACTATAAAAATAGCAGTAATAATGTTTTCTTTATTCATTGTTTCATTTATAATTTATGAACTCCCATCTGCGCTAGGCCCTGTGTTAAGAGTAGGAATACAAAGTAGATTAAAATGAAATATTTGTTTAATGAATGAATGAGTGAGATTATAATTTAATGGAGCAGAAAGGCATGTAGACAACTGTGGGCCTGTGAAGCAAGTGCAGAAAGGCACAGAGTCCTATGGAAAGAATTGGAGGGCCAAGGATGGCTTCAGCAAGACATAATTGTCGAGTATTTATGTATGCCCGCATACCACTGGAGTGGTAGAAAATAAGCACTGCAACACTGATAATTTTTGCGTCATTGATTCAATTACTTCATAGAAACTGATAGTTACTATGCCATCTCTCCCCAAATTGTGGAAGCCTGTGTTTATCTTGGCAGTGTCGTAAAGCTAAGGGATTTTCCAGTGTTGGAAGGACTGAGTCAGTATATAGCTTTAAAAAAGAATTTAAAGCAGTAGAAATAGAATCCATGCTAATTATAAATAATTTTTGATGAGAATCTATGTGAAAAATATCTGGATTTAAAAGTGTAATTTTATTGATCGCAGAGAAATAGGACAGATGATTATGTTCATAGAAGCTGAGAAATAGTGAATAACACCTACAACTAACTCTTGAAGCAAAGACAATAGCAATATTCATTACTTCTTGCTCTCCTCCTCCCTTCCCTACCTCTTAAAGTCGTACACACAATATCCCTTACTTTGGCTGATGACATTTGAAGTCAAGTAGAAAAGATACTTGTCACTTCCACATAGAAACTCTGAAAGTCAGAGTTTGATAAATCACACTGGTTTTTCTATCTCAATGATAGTGGTCCTCCATCAGCCGCTGTTTTTGAGTGACAGCAATTACCAAAGGTGAGTGAGAAATAAACTTTTGTTGTGATAAATCACTGATGTTTGGGGATTGTTAATGCAGCATAACCTAGCATATTCTACTGAGATAATTGAATTCTAAACCAGCATCGGAATCTTTGATGCATCAATATACTCGAGGGCACAATTAAAAACTATGTTTTCCCTTTCCCTCTTACCATGAAATCTTATTCAATTAATAGATGGAATTTCCTTACTAGGGAAAGGATCTCTTAATATCTTATGAAAGATTTCAGAAAGTTTGTCAGCTCCGTAAACTATATAAAAACTTTTTAGTTTTTGTGGCCATGCAAATTTTTTTCTGTAGAGTACTGTTCAGTTTTTATCTCGTTCCCCAAGAAACCTGTAACCAGTACAAGATTAAGAGTAACCACTGTAGAACCCTGTATTTGTAAATTCCTGCATCGGTGAATAGTTGCATAAAAACTTAACATTAATCAGTAAACAGTAGTTATAGTCAGGATTTGAGTTGGAGAGAACACTGTTTTGAAGAATTTAATGAACAGTAATGATGTACAGATCTCTAAATTTATTAATACTCTGTATTGATGTAAGAAATGTCCAAACCTGTAGAGAATTTGTATAAGAATTTATTTGAGCCAAGCTGACAATTGCTGAGATCTCAAATGTCCCATAGGATGACAGTTTTGCAGTTTCTTTTATACATTTGGAATGAAGGAGGGAATGTAAGGAAGATTACCTGGAGGTTGGAGAAAGCAAGGTACCAGATAGTTAAGATTATGTACTACTCTCTTGAGGGTGGTTATGTCTTCGAGGGATCTGGAAAAAAAGAATTATTTCTGGCATTTCAAAGCTGTGTTAACCTAGATGCACAGAAACAAGGGACAGAGCTTGCTTAAGGCAAAAACAAACCTTTAAGTAAAAAAGTTTTAATGCCAGGACATGACTTGCCCAGTTGGGAATTAGGTTAGATTTATTACAGCACCTCTTTTTTGTCCACATCTGGTTTTCTGATCTTTAAATTTGTTAAGTTTTGTCATCATTGATAGGTTTCCAACTTATCGTAATATTTTTTTAAGATGCCATTGGATGAAATATCAATGGATTCTGTTTACCACTTTCTGAATTGGGCCTATGGAAAACATACATCTATACACACATACATGCCTACACATGCACACACGCACATGCACACACGCACATGCACACACGTGTAAAAATTCAATCAAAAGGATAAGCGGGAAGATCTTCAGATGTTACTAAGGAGTTCATGATGTACTCTGTGGAGCCCTAGGTACATCACAGGCAAGAGAGAGGTGGGTCTGGGGGCTCTCTGTGTCCCCAAACCCGCTCCTGCTTCAACTAGAGTAGCTCCTCTTCTGTGTCCTTTGTGATTATGTTCTCTCTCTCTCTTTCCCTCCATCTTCCCATCCCCTCTCCCCTCTCTCTCTTTCTTTGTCTCTCTGTCTCTGTCTGTCTGTGTCTCCACCCCCCACCCCAGAACTCTTGCTTTAAAAATGTTCAGCACACATTCATGTAAACAGCACATGAGAACTGTCTCCAAGAATTTGGAAATGAGGTTTACCTCTGAGAGTTAAACTAGGAAATCCCAACTAAGGAAAGAGATAAGAAATAAGCAAAATTATTTTAAAGAAAGAAGATGGTTCTTAGGTCTGCATGATATTTGACTCACCCTGCTCAGTAATATTGATGTTTCTAAGGAAATAATGTGCCCCTCAGAAAAGACTGAGGAAAGCATAAGGTGATGAGTAACAAACGATGAAAACATGAAAGAAAACTTCTCCATCTTCAGTCCTGAGCAGGAAGACTTAAGCAAATGGACCCATCAGATTAATTTGTTCTTTCCTCCTCTCCTGACTTTTCTGCTTTAACACAAAGAGAAGGAATTTTTCTGCCTCAAGAAGAAGGAATTGATAATCAGATTAGTTAAAGCCATCATTCCCTCCTTCCAGATTTAGCAAGCTGACCTGAGCATGCACCTTTGGGGACAGTTAGGGCTAGCTGGCACTATACGAGACAATGAGAATTATATTCTGAGAGATTAATTTTACTTGCTCGTGACTTCTGACTCACAGTCATTAGGTTGAACCATACGACTGCTTATATTCAATCATTTTTAGCCTATGAAAATGGAGGTTGCATATGGTTTTATATATCTTATCTATATGAACTCGAGTTTTAGTTCAGATTGATCTATCTCCAAAGCTTAACTGTTTTTGCTGTGTAGTATTGTCCTTTCTGCAAAATGTCTGAAATTTGTTGATTGGACATTTTTAAGAGGTGTGTGTATGGGCACGGGGGCAAGATGATGGGAAGTGGTGAATTGGTGTTTATAAAGACTGACCTGGAAACAGTGTGTAGGAAGCATTGGAGAAGAAAGTTATGTAGAGAAACCAGATATGAGAGGGGCCACTAGATCAGGTAGAAACATTGAAATCAAAGGGCATAATACGGATGGGAAGGATTCGAAAAAAAAAAAAAAAAGACCAGGAAACCTTCTATACTACTGCCAGAGAGGAACACAAAGATTACTCACGTTTGAGAACCTATCCAGCTACTCAAGGTTTTTAAGTACAGTCAGTAGACAGAGATAATGTCCCATCTGATGACTCACCTATTATGCAATGAGAGTGATTCACTTCTGTCTACATTTTGTGGGCTATCTTTTCCAGTCCCATAGCCTAGACTGCCAATTGAATGTCATGGACTCATCAATCTTTATCTCTTGACTTAACCTCTGCAGAGTCTTTTAATTAGTTGACAATGGAATAGCTTCACCTGGTTGTCCCAGAAGCATCTCAAACTCAATATATGCAAAGTAGAACTCATAGATTTTCCCACTAATCTGATCTTCCCTGTATTTCTGTTTCATTAATATCATAGTAGGGATTCATCTTAGATGATTCACTGTCCTCCATTCTCAACATCTATTCTGTTCCTTTATTCTGTTCTTCTAAACATCTTCCCTCTATTTTCATTGCCAAAGTTCAGTTGCACACTAATTTTTACAATAGCCTCTTTATTAATCTTCCCTCTCTATTTTAAAATATATTCTTCGAATGAACTGCCACCAATTCCCCCTTCAGAAATGATCAGAGAATCAGTTTCAAACTCCTTACTATGGGTTATTTTCACCACCTGTTTACTGCTTAATTTTCTAGCTTCATCTCTCATCATTCTTTCACTTCCATTTTTTTTTTTTCAATTTCTCTTGTGATTTCTAGGTGAAAAAGATTGTCAATTCCCTAGACATGCCATATTTTGTCATGTCTCCATAGACATATACAAATTTTCCCTCCACCCAAAATGCCCTTTTCTCCACCTCACACCCTGCCTTGTCCACCTGGTTCTCTCAGTCGTACTTAAAAACAGCTTTTCCATTTTTTCTTGACTCCTTCTCACATCTTCTTCCCCTTCCCACAGGCAGACTGGCTTGTTTTCCCGTCTTCCCTCCCGTAATACCATCTTTCTACATCTACATTTTACTAACTACTTCATTATATTACAACTCTCTGCCACATAGATTGTCGTATTTTATTTGTTTGTTTGTTTGTTTGTTTGTTTATTATGGTGGCATTGGTTAACGAAATCCAGTAAGTTTCAGATGTACAATTTAGCAGTAAAGATTGTGTCTTCTCAAGTGTCATATCTTGAATGAATGAATGAATGAATGAGTGAATGACTAAGGGGATCTGAGCAATTTTTATTTCCTTTTTATAATATAAAGGTAGTTTAAAACTAAACTATTGAAGTGTGACTGATATTTTCAGAAATCTGTGAATGAACTGTTGTGATTCATCTCTAACAAGGACCGACTCAAAAATGGGGAGAAAAATTCTATTCTTATTTTCTCTTCTTATTTCCTGTGATTAAATAAGGAAAATCTTGGGTTAGTCTTTTTGATACTTTGCAGTCTATAGGACTTTTGCAAATGTATTTACTTTTCAAAACAAAAAAAAAAGATTAGAATAAAATTGCCAATTAAGGGCAGGAATCATTTATGTGATAGTAAGGTGGTTGATTGACTAGAAGCCCCAAGTGCCTTGGAGGATATTTTTCACTTGGTTGTTACCTTCATGGTCTTTTAGCTACTGTCAGGTATCATTATGTTTATTTCACACACAAAAAAATCACTTTGTCCTTTCTTTTGGATTTCATGCTGTCATAGAGAAGGTCTTTCATCTTTGTGTATATAGATATATTCATTGATAGTTAATCACTATGTCTTGTTGATTAGTTGAGAGCTAAACCAACAAACAAGGTCTCTTTAAAAAATCTCTTTCTATTATTCAGAGCTCTTGAGTCTAGGAAAAGATCATAGTTTCAGAATGTTGGGCCTCTCTAGCTAGTTCTCACAAATGTAATTTTCTGAAGTGCTTAAAAGTCAAGAACTCGAAATTTCATTATTATTTTTCAAAAAAATTTTAGCAATTAAAATTTCCTGATGTGTTGTAGAACAACATTTCTATTTATTTGTTTGTTTGTTTGTTTGTTTGTTGATTTATTTATTTAATAGGCTGAAAGGGTTAGTGAACCACTGTTTGGGAAACAGAGCAGAAGAGGTCTCTTGTTCCTTCCAAGGAATTTTAATCTGATTAGAGCCAAATCTCAGACATGGTTAGCCACATTTACCTGTGGATGGAATTATGGGATATTAAAAGGTCCTGTACCTAATTGTGAATCTCCCTTTTTCCTCTTGCCTATGAAGCAAAAGCCAAAGAAACTGTCAAAAGGTCTTCTCGAAAGGTAATCCTAGCCATCCTACTCTCGTTTTGTCCTTCTTAGCATCTGCGAACATTCTCATCTCTCTAGTCTTTTGTACTAAGTGGCCAACCTGAAGTAAGACTCTGAGATCTGGGTTTGTATTTAAACTGGTGAGAAGGGCACTTAAAGTAATCCTTTTCACCAAGTCATATTTACTAACCCAGCTAACCAGAGCTCTCTGCATTGGAGTTTAAGTACAGAACAAACTAATAATAAACTTTTATTATTAGTTTGTTCTGTACTTAAACTCCAATGCAGAGAGCTCTGGTTAGCTGGGTTAGTAAATACCCAAAAAGATAACCTTTTTGCCATTTTTTCCTGGTTCCTGTGCGTATTTATTCTTTGTGGAAATCATGGGAGAAGGAACGACTGGGGCAAAGACTACACTGAAACATTCCTGAGTTTCTTGGCTATAATACCATACAAGCATTCTCCAGACTCTCATGATCACTCATAAGAAGGTAGTTGTAAGACTTTGTTTTCAATGTCCTCATTGTCTAGTTTTGTCATCATTACCACCATCATCATTGTCATCATCATTAGCATCATCATCATCATCATCATCATTTGGATATTACTCAGAGTCTCCATGCCTGAAATTGCAAAAGGAAATATTGGAAGAAACTGAGATCTGAGATGGTTTTAAATGTAAAACTACCAGGAGAGAATAGTAATATAATAATAATATTAACGATCCTTATTATAATGATCACAACAGCAATGTTAGCAGTTAACACTTATTGAATATTTAGTATGTGTCAGACCCTGTGGTCATTGCTTTTTATACGATTTTACTAAATTCTCGAAACAACTCTATGAAGTAGGTAGTATTATCATTTGTTTTACACAAATTAGGAAACTAAGGGCTAGATAAGTTATGCAATTTCCCTAAGGTCCAAAACGACACTAAGGTTTGGTATTATGTTAATTTGGGCATTTAGAAGGAAAGCGATGGCTTTATAAATCTTGTTTCTAGATTTATGTTTTCATCTAGCGTACAAACAAAATTTGAAAAGGGGCTGAATACAAATATAATTTTACGAGATTTGTTGGTAAGACATATTCATTAAAACAAAATACTATCTTAGGCATCTACCTTTATTGGGAGATACAGTATTCTTTTATTTAGACTTATATCCTAATTAAAATGATAAATTGTTTAATTTCTTTTACCTCCAGTTCTGCTTACTATTAAAGTCTATGAGTTTTATTTCAATACATAGCATTGAATAGCTGAACTCTAAGCATTTATTAATGAGTGAAAACCTCGTATTCTTTGCTACTCTGTACATAAAAAGTTTGGTAGGAAAACATATATTTCTGGACTGTTTTCTTAAGAATATGTAGACTGTCCATTCTTATAGACATTTTTTTTTTCTTTGAGTTAAACCATGCAGGTTTACTGAGTTAATCTTTGGAATTATACATTAGCCTACATTGAAGAATATTAGCAAAGCATTCTTTTTTTATTGCACCACAAAAGGTTTACTTATGAACTCAAACCCAGGAATAGTTGGGCCTCTCTTGATTAGCAGTTTAATTCCTCTAAGAAACCAATTGTGTTGCTGATCATGTTTCTATTTTACCTTCACTCTGTTTTGTAGCAGTTGGGCATTGTAACGTCCACTGTTGTTGTGTACCGATGAAGGGGAAGCGGAGCCATGGGGTCTGTTAGTACTCCAGACTGTGGTCGATCTATGTCTAACAGCTATTTCTCCGATGTTAAGACCCGATCAGTAATGCTCTCCATAACAAACTGTGGTTAGAAGAAGAGATTCTTTGATGGCTGAATACGGCAGAATAGAATTTAAGGGATTATTTAAAGAAAATCACAGTTAATAGGTTTTAAGTTCTTCCTCTTAGAAGGTCCCACGTGCTCCGCCCCCTCCACTGCTGCATATCGTCACATTAACGGTGTTTGTATTTGATAATGCGCTGCACGTGTCAACTGAATATTGTTGATTTAGGGTTCATTAACCATACATTTTTTAACAGTGTTATGAATGACCATGTAGAGGAAACAACTGAGAATTAGATATGAAAACTTGTGTTTAACTGCAGTCTAGTGCAGGATTTTCATCAAAAGCCACTTTTTTTTTTTTTTTTTTGTAGGATGATTACTTATTCATAAAGCAGCTAGGTCCATGTTTGTACGGTTACATTTTCTATTTCAATTTTTCTAATATCACTAATAAAAAGTTTTATCTGGATATTTTTTCCAAAAGATTTTTATTTATTTTCATGAAAGACATGTAAAATCAAGTTAATAGAAAATCAGAGCAAAGGTAGGAAAGAAAATGAAAATATCCTAACTATTATAATTCATATAGTCAGATTTCACATTTGTCTCACATTTGCTTCCTGGCATACAAGGAAAAGAAAGGAAAATATGGGCAGTTATAATATGGTTTCTTACCTATTACATCATAGTACAAACAGAACATTGTAATCGTTTTAAGGGATATGGTGGAAAATAGAGGAATCTGCTTTATCAACTCTGGGGTCCAGCTAATCTAAAGGCTGAGAGGACCAATATTTGGGCACACCCATAAACACTCTGGGGTACACTCTTGAACCACAGCATTGTGGTTGGAAAATCTGCTTACACGGTTCACATTACCAGAGAAAAAGTTGTCTCCTAGTTCCTCTGAAGGGGAGAAAAGTTTTTCCTGGGTATAAATTCTTAAATACTACATTCATCACATTGAGAATACATAAGGATAGATTCTTAGATTTACAGGTAATATCTACATAGTCATTCACTTTGGATGTTAATTAGTCTAATGATTAGCCATTAATAAAGAGGATTTTGTTGACACATTTGTTTGGTTTTCACTGTGTCTAGGCATAGCCTCATCCTACATGGCAGGTTACAGCCTCATCTAGTTCTCCAAAGGAATTTCTTAGAATAAGACATGTAGGTCTTTCTTCCCTACCTTCTAACAGAAAAGATATAATTTCCCTTGGGGAACGTTGAGACCAGCCAGTGTTTCAGCCATGGCAGTGATGTATGAGTATGTGTTCTGCCATTGCCCTGCCCTTCCAAACCCTGTGAATGGTTTGGAAGGGCAGGGCACTGCAACTTTGATGCCTGCAGGAAAAGGGAGACAAATTTTGCTGTAAATGTAGACTTTTGCATAGTGAACCAATATGCCTGCTTCCAACTTGTGCAAGTTATAACAAGCAGTATTTTGGAAACAAACATACAAGTATAATCAGCTACTAAGACACATAAGCAGAATATATGGAAAATGTCTTTCTCCTAGAGGGCCTTTGAAGGGCGTGGAAAGGAGCTTTTAAAATAAGGGAGACACCAAATCCAGTTGCCATGCAGAGCTGTAAAAAGTAAACAGTACATGCACTCCTGAGGGCTTTTTTAAAGAGGATCTGGATTGGAATAAGAACAGCAGATATCATATCCAACAGTTGCCATGAAAAGCAGAGGAGGTAATCCAAGCTCAGAAGTTCCATGTCAACAGTTATTCTGGCTGAAAGTTAGGGGAGACATCATCATAAGTGTTAATACTTGTTAGGTAGACGAGATTCCTCCCGGACAATTTTTTTTTTTCTTTACTAGTTTGGTTTGAAGTAATGTGATGTATCTTCAAAAATAAGTGCTTATATTCTGCTTTGTGATGCTGGGGCTGAGAGTTGGCTAACTACATTTTTCAGAGTCTTTTATCAACTAGTTTCTTATTAGGTTCTATTAATGGGAGGCAAAATAGAAGAAAAATAGAAGACAAAAGTAGGGGAGAAAGAAATTTATTTATTTTTTTTCAGTTTCTATCTCATAATTCCAGCAGCAGGGAAAAATGGCTTCAGCTTCCAACTTCTTTCTGAATTTCCAGCACCCACTTCCCTATGTTCCTAAGAGATACCAGTAACGCCCAGGACAAAGCCCCTCAGCAGATGGAGTAACAGTTGTTCTGCTGTACATCACCTATTAGTGGATCTTCCCAGTCAAATCTCCTCCTCTAAAAGCATCACCCCAATGCGGAGAGCTTCCCCCTGCAGCTTAGAGCACCAGGGCTGCAGGGACCCCTCCCGTGAACTTCTATTTTTACTTCTACAGACCTAGCAGTTATCGATCTTCCTTTTGCTCTTTCAAACTTTCTTATAAAAAGAATTCCCTAGATTAATTCTCTCTTTGAAATACTCAGAGTGGATTGTTTACTTTATTGGGCTCTGAGTTACACAGGTCATAGGGCCCATCACCAATTGCTGATGCCAGAGAAAGACCACAATTGGTCAAGCCTGGGACATATGCCTGTATCTTTAGCTGAGAACGTGGTAGCTGAAAAGGGATAGGTAGGGAGGAAGGCACTACGGATAACTATGAAGCAAAGACTATAGTCATCATAGTAAAAAGCAGCTTTGTAATTTTTCATGGTCAACTGGGAAAAAGGAGGAAGAAGAATGGTAACAGGAAAAAGGGAAGTGAGATTAAGGGAGGAGTTTTGTCCTGAGGTGGACATGCATGTTTAAGCGCTAACGAAAAGGGTTAAATTTATGGGAAGAAGTAAAAAGAACAGAGGAAGGAGACAATGCATTGTGTTGGGCTTCAAAGAGAGTAGCACCCGGGTTGAATCAAGGCCTTGAATAGGACGGCTCATTTGCCCAAAGAAGAGTGAAGGAGGCCATAGAAGATCCAGGTGCTAGCGATACTAGAAGGAGCTTGTTGGGGTTTACCTCTGATTTCTCTATTATGGTGAAGGTAGGTCACTTTCAGGGAGCAAGGGGAAGAATGGGTCTAGGGAAGAAGTTTGAGGAGAGAGAGAAGGTGTGAAAAAGCCCTCTTGGAAAGGAGAGAGAAAGTTGGTGAGAGAAACACAACAGGGTTGCCAGAAATACTGAAGGCACATTAAATTTAGTAATCATGAATTTGTAAGTTTACCAGCTTTCTCTCCTGTGTGGCTTTTTCATGTGAATTCTGGTGCATGAGCATGGAGTGAGTATCACGAAAGTATGAAGAAAATGGGGAGTAACTGTGGAGAAGATGTGAAGAAAGTGTGGAGAAAGTGGATATGTAGTTTCTTCCAGAAATTTTGCCGTAAGTAGGGAATAGAAAGAGGGACGAGAGAGCTTAAGGTTTTGGCAAGAGAATTATTGTGGTGATAGACTATTATATTTATTCTGGAAAGGAGAGAACAAGAGATAGCAGAGAACTAAAGAAAAGATATAATGGTAGAGACACTGAAGGACTGGAGAGCCTGAGGAGATACGGGAATGATCCCACGGCGAGAGTTCAAATATTCCATCTGATGAACAGAAGGATGTGGTCACAGAGCACAGTGTTTGACTTAATAGTCTAATGATGTAATCAAGGTCATGATCATGGAAGTGAGTCAGTAAGGTAAAGTGGAGAAAAATTTATTGAAGAAGAGAATGTCAAGGAACCAAAACATATTTATCTTTAATTGCTAGGTAAGCCCTTGTGTGTGTATTCCACACTTCATATATTCAAAATTTGTGTTCTCCCATTAGATGTGAGCCCACTGAGAGCAGGGACTGCATCTGAAAAATATTTTTGTTCACCTACAGCTTTACACAACCTCTTTTCCATAGAATATTTTGATAGAACACTATTTTAATGAAATAGTGAAAATGGCAATTCAAGGAACTTTTTTGACCTGTTTCATTGCCTTCAGGAAGACAGGTTATGATTATTTTCTTTTGCAGGTATAGAACCGAGAGTTTAGAGAGGGTAAGTTTTTTACCTAAAGTGAACTAACTTCAAATGTATGGAAACTTCATTGACTTAGAACACGTTCTGAATTTGTTTGAACACAAAACATCACTTTTTTTTTTTTTTTTAATTTGTTTTGTTTTCATACATGGCTTTGTAAAATCAGTAATGATGTATCTCTTACTGGGCAAAAGTTCAGGCTCAAAAGGTTGTGGTACGAAGTGGCAGTGACTGTCCAGGCACTGGCGTCTTGAGGGAAATGGGAAGTTTAGATGACTCTCATGGTGTCATCTTTCCTGTTTCAGAACCACAGGAAAGGTGATGCTCTTCCCCTTTGCACACTATTTCTTTGTCACCCCTTCTCCTTACTCCTGTGTCACATTTCAATTGGACCAACCTTCTTTGCCTCTTGCCCACCATCTGTGGCTTCCTCTCCACACAGCTTCCTGAGACTTGACACAGTTTTGGATTAAGCTACCAACTAATTAGTGCTTATAGAATTTTACAAGTCACCAATGTAAAGTCATATTTATTCAGAGTGATATCCCATGTGATAGTCATCACAAATGGTAGCAGCTTTCATGACCCACCTAGCCCTACTACTGAGTCCATTCATCTTGCTCAGAAGTTCTTAATCAGAGTCACCCCTTCCCGAAGTGGGTTGAACTTTGTTTATGAAAGAGCCCAAGTTTGTAAACAGTTTACTTTTTTAAAACTAAATTTGAGAGGAAAAAACTGAAATGTTTTTCCATAGGGGAATGGTCAAGCACACACTGGTACATCCATGTAATGGAATACTGCTCAGCAGTAAAAAGGAATAAATTATTGACACATGCAACACTTTGGATGGATCTATGGGTATCATGCTGAGTTAAAAAGAAAAACGGTTTCAAAAGGTTACACACACTGTTATTCCATTTATTCAACATTCTCAAAAATGACAAAAAATAAAGATGGATACCAGATTAGAGGACAGGGGTTGGAAGGTATGACTATAAAAAAGGAATATGAATGAGGAGTTCCTGTATGCTGACGGAACTGTTCTGTATCTTTTTTTTAATCATCACACATAGCTACAAAGTTTTTTCTTATGATGAAAACTTAAGATTTACTCTGAGCAAATTTCAAATGTATAGTAAAATATTATTAACTGTAGTCACTATGCTTTACATTATGTCTCTATGACTTATTTATTTTATAACTGTAAGTATGTACCTTTTGGCCACCTTCATCCATTTTACCTGTCACCTACCCCCTGCCTTTGCCAACCACCAATCGGTTCTCTGTGTCTATGAGTTCAGATTTTTGTTTGTTTGGTTTTGTTTTAAGACTCCACATATAAGTAAGATAATATGGTATTTGTCTTTCTCTGCCTGACTTATTTCACTTAGCATAATGCCCTGAAAATCCATCCACGTTGTTTCAAATGGCAGGATTTCCTTCTTTCTATGGCTAAATAATATTTCATTATATATATCATATATATTTTCTTTATGCATTCATCCATCGATGGGCATTTAGATTGTCTCCATGTCTTAGCTATTGTAAATCATGCAATGAACATGGAGGTACAGATATCTTTTTGAGTTACTGTAATCATTTCCTTTGGATAAATACTCAGAAGAGGAATTGTTGGCTCACATGGTAGTTCAATTTTTTGAGAAAACTCCATGCTGTTTCCTACAGTGCACTAATCTGCACCAATTTACAATCTCACCAACAGTGTATAAGGTTTCCCTTTTCTCCACATCCATGCCAATGCTTGTTCTTTCTTTCTTTTTTTTTTTTTTTTTTTTGATAATAGCCATTCTGCCAGGTGTAAGGTGATATCTCAGTGTGGTTTTGATTTGCATTTCTCTGATAATTAGTGATGTTGAGCACTTTTCATGTGCTTGTATGTATGTTAGCTATCTCTGGAAAAATGTCTATTCGAATCTTCTTCCCATTTAAAAAATTATTTAATTTATTGATGTAACATTGGTTAATAGCATTATCTAAATTTCAAGTGTACAACTTTATACATATCTGTATATTCTACTGTGTGCTCATCACCCAAAATATAGTCTCCTTCTGTCACTTTGTATTTGACCCCCTTAACCCTCTTCATCTTCTGCCCATTTTTAATCAGATTGTTTTTTTGCTATTGAGTTTTGCATGTTGATTGTGATGGTGACTACATGAATCTGAATATGGTACCAAACTGCATAAACACACAGACAGGCAAATGAATGCATATAAATTTAGTGAAAACTGAATAAGGTATGTAGTCTAATTAGCAGTTGTATTAGTCAGGATTCCTGAGAGAAACAGAAATAGAACCAATAAGATATGTAATATATTATTAGGCATTGGCTTGTGTAATATATTGACTCATGCAATTATTGGCTCATGCAGTTATGGATCTATTACCAGATATTGGCTCATGCAATGAATACAGAAGTCCTGTGATCTGCTATTTGGAGGCTGGAGACACAGGAAAGCTGGTGATGTAATTTTAATGCCTGAAAACCAGGGAGCCAACTCCTATTTGCCAGTAACTGCATGTGACTCAACATTCTAGACCCTGACAACTTGTCTGCTTGGTTCTCAGGTAACTTCATTATTGTTCCATTTCTGCTCGAGTAGATAATGGTCTTGGGCAAGGTCTGTACTTACAGATTATGTTATTTGCATACCACTCCCAGCTTAAATGACCTTCTCTTATAGGGCCTTTCCTTTGTCCACCATTCTGAATTCAATAATTCTGCCCCATTATTTTCTCTTGGAGTAGGAGTACAAGTATTTTCTATCATAATACTCATCGCACTTTGTGTTCGTATCTTGTTTGTGAATTTCATGCCCATCTTCCCACTAGACTATCAGCCCAATGAGGGCAGAGACTGTGTCTGTTTCCTCCCCTCAATGAGGAGCAAGACATGTGCATGCATACATGTGCCAAGAGTACTCTTGGCAGTGGAGAAAGCAAGAGCAAAGAACCTGAGGTGAAAGTTTGTTGAAGAGTAATGAGGCCAGTGTGGCTGTGTAAACCACAGGAAATGAGGACGGAGAGGTAACAGGGGCATGGGGAGTGGGGAAGATGATTTCAGAGTCCCATAGGCCTGTAATGACTTTGGCTTTTGCTCTGTGTGAGATAGGAAATCTCTAGAGAGTTTTAAGCAAAAACACATTGATTTAACATGTTTTCTGAGTATCTCTTTAAATTAAACAAACTTGAAAGAAAAAGAGGGGTGCTACTTACCAACCCCTTAAAATATCATCCCTGCTATGTGGGAGATCCCATGTCAAGTGTTTTCCTTGCATCATTTCCTTTAGTCTCATTATTTACCCATTTAACAAATCAAGATACTAAGTATAAGGGAGGTTACAAAAATTACCCAAGGTCTTATAATTAGTAAGTTGCAAATTTCTAATGTTAACCTAGATCTGCTAACCCCGAAACTCATCCTCTGAACTACTTTACTCTATTTTTGGAGTGTAATCCGATTTAAGGAGTGGAAGGAGATAAGGCTGTAGAAGTAGTCAGCTTCAGATTATCATATATAGTGGGTGTTTACATATTTTATCTGTCTGGCTTCCCCTCCCCTTCCTGCTCTTCCTGCTCAATTACCTATCATAGTACTTTCTCCTCAGGCCTGGGGTGGACACCTGATATGCATCTGGCCTATCAAAATGACTCATTCATTCCTCTAGCTGTGGTGATCGAGCCAAGGATGAACATGTGATCCCAGCCAGGCCAACCAGAGGCTTTCATTTCAGTATTTTTATTGAAACTGGAGAATGAGTTTCTCTTTTGGGGTTCGGAGATGGAAGTGTGTAATCAGGAAATGCTAATGATCATCTTTTTTTTTCCACATGGGGAAACTAGTGCACAATGGAAAAAATAAAACTCAGGTGTGGCACTCTTCATTGGCAGTCAACCCAGGAGTGCTTTGCTATGTAATCCAGGGCAGAGGTGGATAGAGGGAGTAAATGTTCTTTTTGCATAAAATTACATCAGTCATATTAATATTAGTTCCTTCAGTATAAAGTCAAAGATTTGTTAAGTGAGTAGAATCTCGCTATCAGCAGTAAGTTTCCGAAAGAAAATCGGTCTTCTCTATACTAGGCTATTTATATGTTAAAAGAAAATGGACCTCCATCTGGACTGAAGCCTCCTCCTGAACTCACCCCATAAAGTCAACAAACGTTAAGATTATCCTCTTTACAAAGTCAGTAGAAACAGAACAGGAGAGATGCCTGCAGCTGTAATTTGTAAGAATCAAAAGAGTAGACATCCACAATGTACAGACAGTGCTTGTCACACCTCTGCTCAAAGCCCCCAGAGAATCTCCATAACATTTAGGATAAATCCTGTCATCACCATGGCTAATGAGGCCTTAGATGATCCAGCATAAGGCGCCCTTTCCGACCTCATCTTCTACTAGTTTCCTTCTTGTTCACTCCAACCAGCCGGGCTACTTGCTGCTCCTCAAACACTCTGAGCACTCCCACTTCAGAATGCTTGCACATTCTATATCCTCTTTCTGAAACATCTTCTCAGACACCTGCATGGCTCTCTACCTTCTTTCAAGTCACTGTTCAGATGTCACCAAATCATTGAGGTCTTTACTGCCCTCCCTAAATAAAACAACCTACCCAAAATTGTATGCTATTTTTTATAGTACTTATCATGACTTATTTATTTGTTAATTTTCTCTCTCTGAAAGCAAGAATTCTTGTTGCTGTGACCACCGCAGAATTCCCTGCACCCTCTGGAATATCTATTCCTTGGTTGGATGAGTAAATGTAATTGTGACATTCATTGTGACACTGTGATAATAATTGATTTATAATTATTGCTGAATTATTCAGAGTTCCTCAAGTCTTTTTATTTTTATATTAGCATCACTAAATATTTTGCTTTTCTAAAATAGGTCGTGCACACACACATACATAAGTGCAAGAACCACTGACTTGGTAGAGCTGTAAACATAGCTAAGATCACTTAGTGATTAAGTGATTAAGTGAAGGATAGAATTAATGGAGCTAAAATTGTAAACAGACTATTGTAATTCAGGGTTTGAATGATGAAAGATTGAACTAGCAAGTGGAAATGGATAAAGGTGCATATTAAAATTTTTGGTAGTAATGTCAGCAGAACTTGGTAAGTGTCTGTTGGGAATGAGTTAAAGGGAATACAGATAAAGATGACTCCATATTTCTAGGTTAGGGTGAACGGTTGATGATAATTCTACCAGTTAAGAGAGAGAGAGTACCAGAGAGAGTGATGTGGAGGTGGGGATAATCACGAAGTTAGTTTGGGCAAGACTGACTTGAGGTAAGGATGGACAACCAACGAAGTGGTGAGGACAATGGTGAAGAATCATTATGTTGTATTAAATCCAACCATATTCCTCCTCCATTTAGCTTTACCTATCACTATTTTATGTAGTATTGAAAACCTCTACTTCCTTACTAAACTGATTATTCTTTAATATTTCAACCTTTTAATTTGTGTGCAGACCTAATTGTATCAGTGAATTCAGGATAAAAGGAGATGAAAAGGTGAGGAGAGGCTCTGTGATATGACAAGCAACTTTTTAAGTAAGAAATTTTATGAATCTACTGATTTACAGAGGAAGACTTTCAATTGTTTGCATATCATCTGATTCTCCTATCTGCCTGGGTCTGGCTGACCCACTTCCTGGTTTGATAAAGATTGTTTGGAAGCCAAGAAAACACTGGCAAGATTAGTCAGATTCAGCCAGAGGAAGTACTTGAGAACTCCTTTTATTTACGTGTCTTTATAAATATTTCCACTCCTACCCTTTACCTAAATCATTTACACTTGTTCCATCCCCACCCCCGCCCTCCTCTCCAAAGAACCCACCAGAGTTATGAAAACGAATTTATATTCTAGTTCTTCATGGGTGGTCCTATGTTTGTGATCAGTGCAGACAATTAGTGATTTTACGACTGTTTTTTCCTCTCATAACATGCGTTAAAAGTAATCCTGCTTGTATATACTTCCCTTTGAGCCTGAGGATTATTTCTTCTTCCTTTAAAAGTCACTCATTATTAACCTTAATGACTTCCTTAGAGGCTCCATTTCCAAATATTGCCACCCTAGGGGTTAGAACTTCAACGCATGGAATTTGAGGGGACACATTCAGTTCATAACATCAACACTCTCACTTTATAAAGTAGAAGAAGATCCCGAGAGAATGATAGAAACTCAGGTTTAAAAAAGACCCGAAGATTGTTAAGATTAACCATTCCTCTGATATTTTCTACCAACACCTTTTAAATAACCCGATAAAGTAAATTCAGGGTGAACTGGATCTCCGAGTCATTTGATTCTCAGTGGAAAGCTCTTTCTATGTCATTACTACCCTCTCTGCTTATATACTTCTCTTAAGTCTTTTCCAAGTTATTACTGATTCTCTTTCACTACAGGAGATGCCACTGCCCTAGTCTTCACTTGGGTCATGTGCGAGGGCTTAAAGAATTACATGAAGTTTTATGACAATTTTTGTGCTATTGTTATTTTTGTTTTAGGTGTATAGCTTTTATGAGATTCTCAAAATAGTCTATGAGAGCAGGAGTCCATCCACTAAGCAGTAACTTTCTGTATCCTATCAGAGTGACTTAGTCTTCTCATCGCAAGTCTCTTTCAATGCTGGATGTGACACATCTACTCAATCAAAAACCGATAAGGAGTATTTGGAATGTTTCCGGTACTGAGCTTCACTCTAAGAATAGAAAAATGAATACCATAATTAGGTAATAAACACTTAGTGAAAGAGAGAGTGAAAATGAAGAGTTGGAGAGAAGTCAGTTAACTGGGCCTACAAATTTGTCTGACTCTGAAAACCATTATTTTTTTTCATTTCAACATGCCATGGTAATCCCCAATTTGACTTGCCTTCTCTTTCTGAATCTTATGAAAGCTATAGGGTATTGGGTGTGAAGTATCTAACCAGTTTCTTTTTTTCTCGTTCTGAGCTGACATGTTGGGAAAGGAAGGAAGTTTAGTGGTGTACTTATTTTGTAAGTGGACAAGTGAAGGTTTTCATTTTCAATTTTAATTCCAAAAAGAAAATCATGTATTAGTCTTCAAAATCTCTCTTCAATCCACACAGAGTAGACTAGAATTGATTTCAGCAGAGCTTAAGCAGAGAGCGAGCATACAGGTAAGAAGGATGGGTAATCAACTCTACAACCAGTATTTGCAGAGAAAATTCCCCCAAAAGGAAAATCTCTGAAGAAAATCTCTGATGATATATGAGCTCAAAGACTGTACTTAAAGTAAATGTGTAGGATAAGCTGTAAGACAAATAAGTAATAAGGGCCTTGAAGCAAGAAGCACACACCCTGCTAATCTATGTTGGATGCCAGAAGCAGGGACCATAACATTAACATGTAGTAGAAGGAGACTGAGCTCAAAACGAGCTATATGATTTGTCATATATAGAGAGAGGGAAGGAGAAAGGGAGGGAGAGGGAAGGAGAAGGAGAGGAGGTGGGAACGAGAGCGAGAGCGAGAGCGAGAGAGAGAGAGAAGAGAGAGAGATTGTACATACTTTCCTTTATAGGAGGTGGTGGATCCCATCACTCCCAAATGTTCTTCCCTTGTTTTTGTTAACTACTGTATTTGTTTCCTATTGCTGCTATAACAGATTCCCTCAAACTCGGTGGTTTTAAGAATACAAATTAATTATCTTACAGTTTTGTAGTTCAAAAGTTCTAAGTTGGACTAAAATCAAGGCGTTTATTACTTTGTGGAGGCTCTAGAGGAGTATGTTTTCTTGATTTTTCCAGCTCCTGGAGGCTTCTCACATTCTGAGTCCCTGGCCCCCTTCCATCTTTAAAAGCCAGTAGTGGCTGGTCAAGTCTGTCACATTGCATCACTCTGACACCAAGTCATCTGCTTTTCTCTTTCACATACAAGGACTCTTATGATTGCATTGGGTAATCCAGGATAATCTTTTTATTTTAAAGCCAGAAGATTAACAACCTTAATTCCATCTGCAGCTTTTATTCCTCTTCATTTTGTATTATATGACAAATTCTGGGCATTAAGACTTGGACTGCTTTAGAGGAGAGCGTGATTCTGTCTACGACAGCTACCAAGTTAAAAAAAAAATACTCTAGGTAATGTTTCTATAATAGTATCACAGGGCAGACCTTTCTTGAGCTGTAAAGCTTCTTATTTCCAGTCTCTTATACCCCTAAACTGATTGAGAAACAAAGAACTATTAAGTTACCACAGGATATGTAGATATTAAGTGAATTTAGAAGTCATATATGAGAAGAAGAAATATGTAGCCTTCTCTAAAACTTCTCAAATATAATTGAAAAAAATAAATAAATAAGAAACCCAGAGAGATTCCTAGTTCTTAATGTCGCAGAAGCCAATATTAGAGCCTCAAATTGCTTCCGCTTTCCCTAATTGACTTTCTCAACACAATGTTATCATTGTGTAGTTAAGGTAGCTATTTTTATTTTTCTGTCAATTCTGAGCTAGGAATGCAGTAGACATTACTGTTCCCATTTTATCTTTTAAAAGCGAGGTCTATGAGGCTGTTATTAACCACACTGCCAGAAAATGGCAGAGCCCAGGTTTGCCCAGCTCCAAAGACCATGCCCTGGCTGCGATCATCTAGACAGTCCACCACCACACTGCTAACCTCAGGAACGTGAAAAGTCATGTTCTTGACTTACAAGATCTGAATTAAGTAATTTAGTGTAGAAATTCACAATTGTTTTTATAATTCCCAACATATCCCTAGCTATTTCAAGTAATGCTCTAAATTTCTAAAGATAAAATAGAAGTCATGTTCGAAATTAACCTGAATGTGCATTCACTTTATTAAGAACATTTATGATATATACCACCTTTTAAATGAATAAAGAGAATTAATATGAGAAGAGGAAAAGCTGTATCAATCTATTTGGTGTTAAACTCCTCAGAACTGGAGCTTTAATACAATTATACTGTCTCTAACATTAGAAGGCTTTCTCTCTCTCTCTCTCTCTCTCTCTCTCCCCTCCTCCCACCCCCGCCCCTGAAGCAGGCACTTTCCATCTTAAACAGCATTTCAGATAACCCAATATTTAGAACATTTCTTAATAGTGATAAATCAAGCCTGAATAAAATATATCATGACAATGTTATAGAAAATTTATATTTTAAATGATAGTTTTCAGGGTGTGGATGAAAGGAACATTCTTGTCCTTTGCATCATCTCTCAACTATTTTTTGCTTAGGGAGAAAGATCATTTGCCTAATGGCCTTTTTTCTTTGCTTCTTTCAGAGTATTATGTAAGTAGAAAACACTTCTTCAAGAGCACGTAAAATATACCCCACCCTGTGTTTTGTGAATGTTCTCATCATGTATAGATATTGAGAAATAGTCAGAGAAAGTCACGCTATGTTGCTTCCACATCATCTATTTGGAACGATCAGATACATGAAAGGGCAAGTGAATGCTATCTGGACAGAGTCCGCTTGAACAAAGACATAGAGGCACAGGAAGCTGAAGCATGAGAGGCTGAGGCGTAAGACTAGCCCAAATCTGCAGCTTCTTCCGTTTGGTTTCAGTGATGACTTGTCTAGGAAAGATATAGGGAAGTAAACTGAAGATAACTGTTGCTGTGTTCTTTATTTTATCAAATAATAATCTATTCTCTGAAATTCCTTCCATGGGTTCAGATTATAGTCAGTTTGGCCATTTATTTTTCTGAGTGAATTTACATAGAATGCTGAAATAAAGTCTACCCAATTTAAGTAGAATAGTGATTGTGTTTAATGAGGGACCTCGAAAGTAGTGCTTTTTGTCTGGATTAAAAAACAGTGATTTGCCATACTATGTACTATTTATCTTACACTTACTCCCCTCTACTTCGTAGACTGTGGCTAAGCTCTGCAAACACTTGAGTTCTTAATAGTAAACTAGAGCTGGAGATGGAGTTGGGGAACAATTGTGATTGTTAAATCTTTTTTCAAACCTCAGCTTTGTTGAAAACTATAAGTAAAAAGCAGCTCTGGGTTTCTTAAGTCTGTAATATTAAGGTGTTAAAATATGATTATTGAATAGTTATCACACATGTCAAAAATGTCTATCTGTATAGATAGAGTGAAAGAAAGTGAGAGACCCCTAGGAGTTCAGTTTTGGAAACGATAAATAAGTTTCTTGATTACTAAAGTTATTCAAATATTGTGAAATATGTAGTAACCACATATCACTCTAGAGTATTTTTTATTATTATTATTATTTTTAATTAAATTTATTGGGATAACATTGGTTAATATAATTATATTATTTTCAGGTGCACATTATAATTTGACATCTGTATATTCTATTGTGTGTTTACCACCCAAAGTCCAGTTTCCTTCAGCTACCATATATTTGATCCTCTTTACTCACTTCACCCTCTCCCTACCCCCCTATATTTGACCCCCTTTACCCCGTCTACCTCCCTCCTCCTCCCCCACCTCCTAGCCTCTGGTAACCACTAGACTATAGTCCACGTCCATGAGTCTCTGTTTGTTTGTCTTGTTCATTTGTTGCTTTTAGGTTTATATCCCACATATAAGTGATATCATGTGTGATTTTCAACTTTTTCTGTCTGGCTTATTTCACTTTGTATAATTGTTTCAAGGTCTATCCATGTTATTGCAAATGGCAGTATTTCATCTCTTCTTATGACTCAGTAATATTCCATTGTATATATGTACCACCAACTTCTTTATCCAATCATCTATCATAGGACACTTAAGTTGCTTCCATGTCCCGGCCACTGTGCATAATGCTGCTATGAACATGGATATACAAATATCTTTATGGATATGAGTTTTCAAGTCTTTAGACTTGAAATTTAAATAATCACTCTAAATTTCAATTTTGGGGTATGTAATTACTTACTTTTCTATTTTTTTCTATCTTTTTATCAGTATGTACCTTAATCAAAAAGTAATTGCCTTTCATTGAGGTCCTGAAATGCTTTCTTGTGAATAAGGCACATGAGCTTTAGCACATAAATTTAGAACAATTATTTCGATTTTGCAATGATTTACTTTGGTTTTTCATTATTCATTCCATTTTTTAAATTGTGTTTATTAAATAAGGTACTTTCATGTAATCAATGTGTATTTAAATCTATATACAGTAATTGGTTCTGATATGCCAGAAGCATTACCATTTATAAGGACTAGGATAACCATGTGCATTCCTCATCTTTACTGCAGTTTGAACATAGTAAACCCTTTATTTAGATAGAGTGACTAGAACTTCTCTTCTTTGTACATTAGATAATAAAGACTGAAATTCACAGATTGGAAATTCGGGCAGGAGTTGATGTTGTAGTCTTGACTCCAAATTCTGCAGGGCAGCGGGCTGAAAACTCAGGCAAAGTTTTATGTTGCCATCTTGAGAATTTTCTTTTTTCTAGAGAACCTCAGTCTCTAATGCCTTCAACTGGTTGGATGAGGCTCACTACATTGTGGAAAAGTGTATGCTTTATTCAAAGTCTACTGATTTTAATGTTAATCACATCTAAAAATTTCTTCACAGCGACATCTCTGCTGGTGTTTGGCCAAACAACTGGGTGCCATAGCTTAATCATGTTGATATATAAAAGTAATCATTATAGTTAATCTTTTCAATTTTAATGATTCTAGTAGGTATGTAGTAGTATCTCGCTGTGGTTTTAATTTGCATTTCCCTGATGACTAATGATGTTGAACACATTTTCATGTGCTTATTGGATATTTACATATCATCCTGTGTAAGTTCCTGCTTAAGTCTTGTCTTTTATTAAGTTGTTTGTCTTTTTACTATTGAGTTAGGAGAGTTATTTATATATTCTATATTCAAATCCTTTGTTAGATATGTGTATTGTGACTATTTTCTATGCATCTATGGCGTGTCTATTTATTTTCCTAGTGTAGTCTTTTGATGAGCATATTTTCAAATTTTATGCAGTCTTTTATTATTTTATTGTTTCTTTTTTGGTTAGTACTTTCTGGATAAAATTTAAAATTCTTTGCCTACGCTAGGTTCATGATCATATCCTATTTTTTTTTCTTGAAGCTTTTTATTTTTAGCTTTAACTGTAGATCTGTGCACTATCATGAATTAATTTGTGTGTATTGTTAGGTACAATTGAGGTTCTTTCTCTTCATGGGGCTATTCAGTTGTTCCCATACCACTTATTAAAAATAATTTTTTGGTTCACCAATTAGAAATTAAGAAAATCACATGGTACAAAAATTATCTGTAAACTTATTCCCTCCATTAACAATGACATTGAGTCTCTTCCTCTTTTTATTTTACTTTTTATTTTGAAATAACTATCACTTCACAGGCAATTGCAAAGAAATGAACAGAGAAGTACCATGCAACTTTTATACCTCCTTCCCCAATGTTGACATCTTCATAGTTATAGTAAAATATCAAAACCAGGAAATTGACCTTGATAAAGTACACAGAGCTTATTCACATTTCCTCATTTATACATGCATTCATGTGTGTGTATATAGTTTTATGCAATTATGTCACATATGTAGCTCTGTGAAACTACTACCTCAGTCAAGATATAAAAGTGTTTGATCAGCACAAGGCTTCCTCATGCTACCCCTTTATAGGTACTGCTAACCCCCCGTCCCTAAACTGGTAACCGCTAATCTTTTCTTCATACCTATAGTTTTGTTATTTCAAGAATGTTATATAAATAGAATCATAGGTAACTTTTTAAGACTGGCTTTCTTTTACTCAGTGTAACTCCCTTGAGTTCCATCCAAGTTATTGAATGTATTAATAGTTTTCTTTTGTTTGTTTGTTTTCTGCATAGTATTCTGTGGTATGGACATAGTACAGTTTGCCAGTTTGTTTAACAATTAACCTTTGAAGGACATTTGGATTATTTCCAGTTTTTGCGTATGAATAAAGCTGCTACGAACATTCATGTACAGGTTTTTGCATGGATGTAGGTTTTTATTTTTCTGAGACAAATGCACAAGAGTACAATTGCTTGTTTGTATGATATAGTAGGCAAAGCGATGGCCCTCCAAAGATGTCAATGCCCTAATCCCTGGAACCTGTGAATATGTTGCTTTACATGGCAAAAGGGACTTTGTAGATGTGAAAAAATTAAGGATCATGAGGAGGGGAGACTTTCCTGGATTATCTTTGTGGACGCAAAGTAATCAAAAGGACCCTTATTGGGAGAAGGAAAGAGAGTCAGAGTCAGAGATATAAGATAGTACCCTGTTGGCTTTGATGATAAAGAAAGGGACAATGAGACAAGGCATGCAGGCGGCCTCTAGAAGCTGGAAAAGGTGAGAGACATTCTCCGCTATAGCATCTAGAAGAAACTGATTTTAACTCAACACCTTGATTTTAACTCAAAAGACCTATTTCTTACTTCCGACATCTGGAAATGTAGATAATAAATGTGTCGGTTTAAGCCAATAAGTTTGTGGTAATTTGTTTATAGCATCAATAGAAAACTGATATACATGGTAATGAAATTTTTAGTTTTAGAAGAAACTGCCAAACTATTTTCCAGAGTGGATATCTCTGTTTTTTAAGGGTTTACCCATTTTTCAAGAATCAACACATAGTCTACTTCTTTTATGAAGTCTATTCTTATTCATTTATTGAATATTTTCATTTTAATGCTTTTTAAGTGTCAGACACTGTTCTAAGAGTAGTGAACAATACAAACAAGGCCGCGGCTTTCATAGACATGAAATTCCAGAGAGGAGACACAGATAATAAATACATAAATGTACAAATCAAGATAATATCAGGTAGAAATAAATGCCATAAAGAAAATGAAATAGCTGTAGTAGTTGCTTTAGCTTAGCTGGTTGGAGAAGGCCTTTCTAAGAGGGGAAATTTGAACTGAGAATTGAACATGGAGAAGGATCCAGCCATGGAAAAATCTTCAGAAGGAACATTCTAGATAGGGATAACAGCTTGAAACAACTGCTACTGAGCAAAGCAGAAGAAATGTGCTAGAGACAGTGAACAAGGATGAGGCATTCTGGTAGATGAGATCATATAGAAAGGCAGGGGACAGATCACTGATGCCCTCATGGTAATGGATAAGGAGTTTAGATTTATTCACTGTGTGATAGAAAGCTGTTGGAAGATTTCGATCAGGTGAAGGGCATGATCTGATTTATTGGGATATAGTCAACCAGATTGCTGCTGGATTGGCTATGGGCATAGAAGGAAAGAGGAGTTTTTGCCTGAGAACTAGAGGATGGTGGTATCCTTAGCTTTGGCTTATTATATTTTGGGTATATGGTACGGAGAGGGCAGAGATATAAACTAAGCCATTATTTATATATTTGAGTGGACAAGTTGTCAATTGACAATTAGAGGTTGGCTCTGGAGACATAAATTTGGGAGGGATTAATTAGTGTTTCAGTTTATGAGCTTGGTTGAGACTCACCTGAAAGAGTGAAGATAAAGAAGAGAGGGGTTCAAGATACTTCAACTTATGGATACAGTAGAGGTGAAGAGCTTTACCAAAATTTGAGTAGTAGCACTCTGTGAAGATAGAGAAAGACCAGGAGAGTATCAAATCATGAAGCCAAGAAAACAAAATCTTTTAGGAGAGAAGCTATAGACACTTGTGTTGAGTGCTACTGAGAAGTCAGAAAGATTAGGAGGATGGCTGAAATTAAGTTGTGCCAGTGAAGTATGATGGAGGGAAAGTATACAAGGAATGAGGGAGTGATTATAACAATGGCCAATGGAATCTGTGCTAGATGCATAAAGAAGGAAATGTAGAGATAAATTAGGTGATAAGTAGTTTAATGATGAAGCTGATGGGTCAGTAGGCTCAGTGAACCTGGAGAGTTAGATGTTAGCGTGTGAATAATAAAATAGGTGAGCCGTAAGTGTTGGTAAAAAGGATGCTTGAAAACAAGATTTGGGAAATAGCACAGTAATTAATGATGATAAGATCAAGGTATGTATGATAGTGGGAAATGTGGTGGAAGGCGGCATCACAGGTCTGGAGAAGGCCAAGGAAGAGAGAGGCCAGGCAGCATGTTAAATATGTGGTCCATTTGGATATTGAAATTACCAAGAAGATGTCAAGAGCCAGGAGTACAACAGAAGCCAATGACCCAGGTATCAATGATTTGCCCAATCAAGTATAATCTCTTTCTCAGTGAACTTCCCTTTTAATTTTGTACCTCCTTAGTAACTCTTTTCTTATTCTTTGCCTTTTGCGTACTTGATTTTTTCCCTTCTTCAAGATCAGGTAATAAGAGTTTGTTATCTTTTATGGCACGAAGTACATGGTTTCCAGTAGGGTGTGGCAACGAATAAGAGATTTTAAATAGTGTTTCTAGGAAGCCTCTGTATGACTGAGAACCATTTCATTAAAGGCTATTCTAGTTTGGAATGGGTAGAATACAAGACAATGATATATTTTAAGTATAGCATTTTAGGGAAATCATACATCATATGACAAAGACATTAGAAACAGTCAAAATTTATTTTAGAAGAAAGTTTTCAATTTTTAAATAGTATAAAAATACATAGACAAATATCAACATCGATATTTTACATAAGTTAATTTAAATACACATTTTTCTGAGGCACTAAAACATTCACATACACATTCCAAATTCCTAGACAGGTTGATGTTAATAACAAATCAGTTTTTAAATCAGTGATGTTAACAGTTTTATTTATTCAAGCGTTTCTAATGGTGACTATTTCTTTTTTAACCATAAACCTTTTAGACATAAAATCTTAAAGAAAAATTTCCCTGAGTTATTTCTCTTTAGTGAAATTTCATTTTCTCCCTTTGCCTAATAGACACGCTTTTAATTATTTACACAAATACTAATGTCCATAATCAGTGCTCGATTTTAAAATATTAAAATCTATAGTGCTTTGCACAGAATGTCTCCTCAATACGTTATGGCTGAATTAGTTAATGAAGCATCCACAGGTTCTTAAAAAAGTATATAAAAGGTCAGTCTCAGGGCACATCCAGACTAATGAGACACAGTATTCTCTGTGGGCTGGTGTATAGGTAAACCTTAAAGACAAAAATTCAACCTTATAAAACTCAGTGTATCAGAATTGGGTTCCTGAAAATTTATTCACACATCTTCATCCACTAATTTCTCATGATTCAGGGAGGTAATCTGTCGAACTCAAAAATAGTTCAGAGAGGTAATCCCAAAGAAGATATAGTGATTCTGACAATAATGCAAATAAAATAAAATAAAATAATAAAATAAAATTTAAAAAAATCAGTAATTACAGGCTTTAACTCAATTTTTAACAATAGTGTCCTAACAAAATATAAATAACAATCCTCAATAAATTAACTAATGTACAGTACCAGAAAGTGTCTGATGACAATGAGATGTGGAAAAGAAGAAGCATTATATTCCTGGGAATTATTCAGGAATTATTTGCTTTTTTTAAAGGAGATAGGACATTCATTAGAATAGAGCTATAACTTTCTTTCCATCAGGAGCCCCACAGCTCTTTCTAAAGTATTGGCCTCTTTGTAGGCTTCTTTGGTTACGCAAATTTAAAATTAATTACAAAGTTCTCTGCCTTTCACTTAAAATACGAGGATGCCTTTTGTCAAGGCCTTTTTCAAGGGCTTTCATTTTCTTTTATTTCTTTTAAGAGGAGCTAACTAGTAGTCCTGAGCTGAGGTTTTCCTGAAAACTTGCAAAAGTTCAGGTAAGAAAATATAAACAGAGTCCAAAGAAAGATGAACTCAGATCTTAAAACCAGGAAAACAAAATAGAAGAAGTAAACTGATCAGATGAGTTTCTGTTAGCGAAATGGCTAAAAGAATAAAATAAAGGAACAGTGTGCAGGTAGTTGGTTCTAGTGTATCATGAGAGATACACTGTTAAGTATCGATAGTGTAGACAGAAACTTGCAGCATTCTGCCATCTTGTAACAGCATTTCAATATTCAAACTGCTTCGATTCTTATTATAACAATCTAAATTGAAATTCAAGTAAAAAGATGTCAAATTCATTTCCCATCGGTCTATAAAAAAAGCAAGGCAATGTTTTTCCCTTTTACTTGAAGAAAAGACATCTTTAAATTAGCGACATGAAAATCTTCACAAGTATAACCCTTTCTCCTTAACAGATATTAAGTCACATCAGGAGTTTAATATAAATATTAAATAATTAAAAGGAATCATTTATATAAATAAATAAATATGATCAGTAGGCTTCTACAGTTCAGTTGAACGTCCTTTTAGTAGCACTGTAGGATTGATATCATCTAGTCCAGAATGGGAAGGGCTTGCACTAATGGTGACTGCTTTGGTGGGCGGTGGATCTTGAACACTGAACGAAGTAGAAGGACAGCCTTTCACATTGTTGCAGATGAGAGACTGAATTGAGGCGGTGTTGATGATTTTAAAACCTACTTCTCCACCAAAAGTGCTAGGCTTCCAGTAGTGAGGAGAACATATAGCATTACCCATAAGTCCTTTCAAGGAGAAAGGTGCTCCAAGTTCCACCATGGTCTCACCAAAGATGGCATCTGGACGAGGCTTTTCAACCAGAAGGGCAGGATACAGCTCCATGGCGTCAATGTCACCATAAAGTGCTTCTAACTCCGCAGCCATTTCCTTCTCTCCTGTGGAAGTGATGAAGAGAGATATAACCGATGTGAAACTTTACAAAATAAAAAAAAATACTGCTACCCCTTTGCTCAATTTGCTTCCACCTTCTCTGTTGTTTCCATTTGGCCCTCTGAATCTTTTAAGAAGTTTAGAAACTGTTTCTCACCTGTAAGTTCTTCAAATGATTCATAGGGCTTCATCAGAAAGCGTTTGCGGTACTCATTGAGAGCCTGGTATTTCATCTGTCTGCTCTGGTCGATGGAAGCCTTTGCTACATATTGTATTGCAGCTGGAAAATTCCTACCACCAGCAACCTGTGGAAAATGAATTACATTATAAAACACAATTTGGGGGAATATTTACAATTTCTATTTTAAAAGTATTCTTTGGATACAAAGTAGGTAAAACTGATGCTCCCAGCTGAGGCCTAAACTATTTAAGTTTGGAATTTATTTCTGTAATCTGTAAGATTATAGAAAGTTTTTGAAATGATCTCTATTTAAGGCATGATTACATATTGCCATTTGATAACTAAAAGCTCTGACTTTTCAAAAAATGTTAGGCTTCTTATTTTAAGAAAAGAATTTCACTAGCAAAATAATCACTTTTTTAGTAAATTTAACAAAAATAATTTCTGTAGCAGAAATTCTAGTTATGACTAGTCCTTTGTTGTGTCGTTTGTCAATGATAATGCTTACCCTGCCAGCAATTTGCCTACTGAATGATTCAACAAACTGGGTAAGCCCATGTTCCAGTAATATGGAGTTGTTGTAGATAAACTGTCGATAGTCGTACTCTTGGTCTTCGATCTGAAAGGTGTCAGGCAAAAGGGGATGCCAGTGGTAGAGTGTGTTAAACTCAGCAGCAATACGGTTTTGGTACTGGAATTGTTGATTGAAAAGGAGCTCTGGGTCAAACCTCAGTTTGAAGTGATATCCACTCAAGTGTTGTACGTAGTCTTCAATCACGATCTTAATAGTTTCTCCTATTTGCACAAAATAAAGAATTTGGAACATTAATTCTTTCTGATCACTTACTTTCAGGCAACCGAAACGCAATTTTGTTGTGCTATTTCTTCACTTCTGCTTTTTTCTTTTTACTATTGAAACAAAAAGTAGTTATATTACAGTCATGCTCAAGGATTGAGTTAATATGGAGCCTGTGATTTTACATTCACTACATTCCCCCAGAATTACTTAAAGCATAGCAAAGGTAATAAACTACTTTTTTTTTTTTTAAATGAGGAAGAGGGTTTTATTGAAATTATTTTCTCGTCTTCCTTACCTATCAGTATCAGCCTGCTTGTCTGGAACAAACGCTCGTCATCCCATTCTGGATGCTCCTGTTTAAGCACATCACACACTCTGTTATGCTCTCGCAGCCAAATTGTGGCGTACATCATCAGACCAGGCACCAGACCAAACACTTCCTGCCCCACAGCAAACCGCAGGTGTTCAGGGACGTGAGGGGGATAGATCATCTCCACCTGAGTATCTTTGACTGTGGGAGGATACATCTCTCCATCAATTATCTAAAAAAAATAAACATTCATTAAAAAGTTAAGAAATGAATTAGAGATTTTAAAATACAGGGTAAGTGGCGAGTCATAACTAATTCTTAATATTCAAATGGTACAAACCTGATATTTCAGTTTTCCATCCTTGAAAAGGCGCAGTTTATGCTGTCTATCCAAAGTTTCACCATAAATATGATTTAAATCCACCTAGAAGATTATGGAAAAATTTTATTGCATTGCCGCTGAAGTTGTTCTTGTATAAAGTATCTATGAAATAATTTATTTAGCTTGCTTTGATTAAAAATTTTTAATAAAACACTTTTTTTTTCATAGCCATAACATAAAATACTAAATTAATAGTTCTCTCTTACCCCATGACCCAGTCCTTTGGTGAAAGCTGGTCCTCGCTTGTGATCTGTCTTGAAAAATTGATGGGTGAAGTGCTGGGCAAAGAATGCAAACATCAAATTTGTGCCCTGGGGATCAGGGACAAACTTTCTTCTTAGGAGAAATTTTTCCACAATCACTTCTGAAGCAGGAAGCTCTTTCTTCCCTGAAAAAAAAAAAAAATGAGAATGCTAAGAATCCATCTATATATTCAAGGAAGCAGAGAGTGACTGTCAATTTACCAGGGCATTCCCCATTTACAGGAGAAATACGACTGTGACCAGGATCAAAAATGAAAGTTCTAAGATATGGGGAAACAATGTTGTATGGAATAATTTTATCTATTTTGTTTATCTATTTTGTTTAACTAGTATGGATTCAGTTTTAATGAAAGAATTTGAAAACATTAAGACATTATGCCAAAATGCTCATTTACTTTCATGGAATAATTTACACAGATTCACATTTTCAAAAAGGGGGGAAAAAAACCTAGACTTTTATTACAAATAAATGATAGTTTAAGGTCAAATTTTCTAAGTAGCAATCCAACCCCCACTGCAATATATCTGTCTTCTCTCACTCACCTTTCACACCCATGGGAGTTGGGCAGTCGTGAGCCACAGGGGGAAGAACTCTGGTATAATAGGAGAGATTAGAAAAGGCTTCCCAGCTTTTGTAGCCATAGTGTGCATTGTAAGTTGGAGGGCTGTCGACCAAATGTGATCTGGCTGAAATTTTCAAGGAAAAGAAATTGTTTTATTTGTTCCCATATGCAAGACAAATCAATTGTTCATTTTATCATAAAATGTGCGAAGTAGCACCAGAGATTGAATTTAATTCCAACAAAAATACCCTTATTTTAAAATAATTACACTTTAAAGTCTAACTGCCACTTGTACTTAAAAAAGAACGATTCATTAAAATACATCTCTGATAAAGTATGTATGCTTTACACAAGACATGATGGTCTAGTCATCTTGATTTTTCGAAGAACCACCCAAGAAGCTTAGAAGAGGTATGTAGGATTGTAAATAGAATTCTGACTGTGAGGCAAGACTTTATATACTGGATGGGACTGAAATGTCAATATTTGGGGCCATTAGGGTAGAAGGTACACTAAAAAGGTAAGGTACATTTAAAGTCATTCTGACAAGTTTGGAAGTATGTTTTTGGATTAGGTTTAGTAATCTGTAGTATCGGAAGGCATTATTTTTCTTTGAGGAAGCTGAAAACCTTAGAAAGAGACAATACTTACATGTCAGCACATATTTCATAATTGCATTTCTCAAGAAGGGAATATTATTAACGATGTTCCAGACACCCTTGAAGTGGGTAAGTATGTAGTGCACTGTGTTTGGAGTGGGTTTCAGGTATAATTTTATTCTTGTCAGAAATTCAGCTGCAATAAGAGAAAAAAAAAGGAATGACAAGTTAATGGGGCCCATATTAAGATACGAATCTGTAAAATGATAACTGTATATATCCCCCCTTCCAAATGAGGACACCCAAGGGCAAACTTACGTGTTGAACAGTTTTCACCATAGAATCCTGTTCGGGTACAGTCACACTTGTACTGGTCAAATCCAACACTCATACATACACCTTTGTTTTGACATGGGTTGGAACAGCAAGGATTTGCTATAATGAAAGTAAGGTCAGTAAATAAATCATTCTTCAGTGTCTTAATCTTGACTTAAACTTTTGTTTTACTTATTATGGGTCAACTTTACAATAATAAATTCAAGAAATATACAGATAGTCATGGGAAAACAATTTTTTTAAAACCTGCCTCACAGAATGATTATAATGTAGAAATACCAATTTCCTATTCTAAATGAGGGTAGCAGAATATTCTATTCTTGGAAATCATGTTGCTAAGCTCTTTGGACACTTTTTCAGTGTCCAAATTAGCATTTTAAAGAAGTTCGAATAAGTAGCGCTCTCAAAATTAAAATGGGTAGATCTAGTACATTAATCAAAATTGAGGGAAAATTGCAGAGTTAAAACTGCTTACTTTTAAAATACCGTGCTTATGTTAAAATAATGTGGTTTTGCGGGGCAGGAAAGCACTAACTAGGGTATTTAAAGCAATTGCTCCCAGTCAATAACAGGAGATACACACACACAAGCTTTTCACATATATTGATCAGATCCTGTCTTCCTATAATGACAATCTCCAAATTAGTATCACTATCGCTAATTAGCAGAGGAGAAAAGTGTGACCCAGACCGATTAAAGTAACTGGCCCGTAACTGATGATCGGAGCTGGTGGCAAAGCTGGGATATCCACCCGTTCTTTTGGATCCAAGTGGTCCAAGCTCTCTACAAAGTCGTACAGCCTCCCTATTCGGAGAGTATTCGGAGCAAGGGGGGCCCCGGGAAGTCAGAGCAGAAAGAGCCAGCAGCGCGGGGCGAGCGGGACCAGGTACCCACCTGCACCGCTGAGCGCCAGGGCGGCGCAGAGCACCAGGGCGCGGGCCAGCATCTCGGCGGCGGGCGGGCGGCGGCGGCGGCGGCGGCGCGGTGTGTGGACTCGCTGCAGTGAGGCTGGAGGAGGTGCTGGGCGGAGTTCCTGGGCGGACTCCTGACGCTTGCTGCAAGTCCTTTAACAACTGGAAGCTAACGGAGAGAACCTTCCTTTTATGTGTGAAAACGAAGCCCACGTGATGCCGTGACGGTTTCTTTCCGCCTTTCCTTAACCCCTCACCCCCACCCGCAAGCCCAACTCCCGCCCCTCGCTAAATAATTGCGTAAGAGCGGCTGGGGGCTGGAAGTTTTACCCACGCAGATGAGAGAATCAGAAACCCAGGAAGCTGCTGTCGGCTTCCCCGAGGTGGGTGCAAAAAGCGCATTCCCTACTCCGATCTCCCTTCCCCCACCTCGTGCAGCTCCTTTGCCCCTGGAGCCCGGGGTTGCGCCAGATTCCTTTCCTTCCTGCCCATCTTCGTCCCAGCTTTTCCTAGAGACGGTTTTCTAGGCCGATCCCCCTGGGGCGGACAGGGCGGCGGCAGCGGGGCGCTGTGCTCCGTCTACGGGAATCGAGTGCCTGAGGTTGCGGAGCGCACGTAGGGAATCCCCTAGAGCGCCGCCGCCGCCGCCGCCGTGTCTGGTCCCTAGGTCTTTGGAAAGCCTTGAAGAAGTCACGACTTTCTCGTAAGAAATACTGTTCTCCACACCACCAGCGCGCCTTTGCTTCCTGGAGAGGAAGGCGGGTAAATTTCTCTCCACGATTCTGCTCCTAGGCAGTTATCCTGTAGTCAGTTTGGGCTGGAGCTATCCCCACTATAACATTTCCTCTCCTCTGATGAACAAGGAAAACAGACGTGCCCAAGATGTGCAGGGATGCTAAACATCTGCTTTAATGTATTTTTTCTTTGCTGTGTAGTTTCCACCATTGTCGTCGCCTGTCCTAAACAGAAGCTACAAATAAGAGGAAGATTTTTAAAGTTTGCTTTCTTTGTCTTTCTGCCCTGATGATGATGTGTGACCGTAGATCAAAGTACAACATTGCATTTAGGGCTAATTTTCCAAGACGATGAGGTGTGACCGTAGATCAAAGTACAACATTGCATTTAGGGCTAATTTTCTATTCTTATTTTGGAACACAGTTTGATGAGGAATTGGATGGAATGGATGTAAAGGAAGAATGATTTTAATTTCCCCGTCCGTTGCTTTTGTTTAGTATCTATTGCTTGGTGGTGGCCGCAGCAAAGTGGAGAATAAAAAGTTTAATGAAGCCATCCATACATTCTTAGCATTGATGGAAAAGAACAGCATAAAACTTGAAATAAAACTACACCAGGTACCGCAATTTGTAAAAGTCTTAAAGAAGAAAAGCGACTCACCTTTTTATTTCGCCGTTTTGCTTAATGTACATATTATGTGATTCTACATGAGACACAAATGATTAAAATTCCATTTCATCCCGGAAGCTTTTCCTCTAGTCATATTTAATCATTCCATTTTTGACACTCCCACTTACTGTACTGAGTCTTATGTGAAATAAGAGCATAGATTTTAAAAAATTTTAATCCAATTTTTTGTTTCATTTTAAACGAGTAGGTTGTATCTACTCAAATTTTAAATTGATTTTTGGGACTACTAATTCAAGTTTGGTGAGATGCCATGTAAGAATCCATTTTCGACTCTGATAGTGTACTAAAATTTTACATTGTAATCCTGAGTTCATTTTGAAGTTGAGTATCATCATCCTCCTCCTCATCAGATCTTATTGGTATACCTACTATGTGTGAAGTGTATTCTTTTGTTTGCCAAGACTGAATTCAAAAGCGAAGACAAAAGAGGGCATAGAGAATAATCACATTTTAGACTACTTGGATCTTAAAGAAATTCCAATCTGTTTCATAGTGGAAATTCAATAAAAAAACATCTGTTCTGCTTGGTTTGACTTGTAAATTCTGTAGCCTGCTAGAGTGGAGAGAGTTCTATGTACTTACGGAGTTAGAAAAAGCTTAAGGAGAAAATGACACTTTGAGTCATCTAGAAGGGAAGTCCAGTTTAGAAAGGAAGCCCAAGTATGGGCATGAGGAAGAACTATTGTGACAGGACTTATTAAATAATTTTGACAAATCTGAGACAATAAAATAGAATGATAGTGCATTTTGGGATGCTGGTCATTGGGGGTAGATATTAAATGTCCCAAAGCAAATCAAAATGGCTAAACCTGTTTATTTGGAAAAGTATTATGATTATTATGTCATGATGTATCACCATAAATAATTTTTTGATTATGTAAAATTTATAACTCACTTTTTATATATTTAGTGTGCTGTGTGTATTTTAGATAAATGTGTGCATGTGCTGTATAAAATTTATTAGTCTCTGAAATTTGTTGGTAAATTGACTATTTGAAAAACATTCGAGTATTCTGTTGTTTTTACTGCCCCTTTTCGCTGCTTGAATTTTTATCAACTTTTTTTTCCCTCTATGATGTGTGAAGATACCTAATATGTCATTAGGTATATTTTATGTTTGAGGTTAAAATGTTTTTAAAAAGCCACATGTGAAGTGTTCATTTTAGATTTAACTTACATGAATATACTGAAAAGAAATGACATGTTTATTATTGGAAGTGATAAGCCATTCATATGAGTTAAAAGAAAATGAACAATACTCTTAATACCCAAAATTCCAAATGAGCTAACATTTTTAAGAGAGACTTTTTTTTTTAATACTTTGAGCAGGGTTCTACCACTCAGACATTGAAGGATGCTCATAACCACTTACTCAGGCAAAGAATCTCACTCCATTTCCCTCCCTTCTACTTTGATTGATTTAGTGATTCACTCAGAAAGAGTGCAGATTGCCTCTGGTCATTTGTATTCATGGCATACTGGCTAGAAAAAGAAGCTTTGCCACATTGCATCAGGTTTATTCTTAAGAGATATTTTTAGCAAGGTCATGCCACAGAGTGTGTCTGTTCCTTGAAAGGAAGAAATGCTACTTTTAAAAGAACTCTTTTTTAGTCTTTAGTAAATCCTTTTTTAATTAAAATGTTAAAAAAAAAAAATCCTTGTCAAATAAAGCCATGAAAAAATAACGAATAATATCCATTTCTAAGTCTTATAAAACATTAATCTTTTTTTCAAAGAACTCAATTCCCTGATTGATTTTTCTTTTTCTTTATTTTTTATAGTAGTATATATCATAACTACTCAGATAAATTTGTTCAAAATTATAATAAACTATAGACTTTGGATGAACAATATGTCAATGTAGGTTCACTAATTTTAACAAATGTACCTCTGTGGTGGGGGATGTTAATAGTAGGCAAGTGTGTGGGGGGTAATTCAAGGAATTCTCTGTACTTTTGGCTTGATTTTGCTATGACCTTAAACTGCTCTCAGAAAAATAAAGTTTTTTTTAATTAGGAAAAAACCTTTAAAACCTCAGCCTTTAAATAAGGACTTGATTTTAGCTGTCCTCTTTTTTACTTGTTCACATATTAATTCTAGTCCCCTTACAATTTCACTTCATTTGTAGTGATGTAAGAAAACAACAATTATCACATGAGCCATAAGACTTTTGCTGAAGACAATGCATATTTGTTTGCCTACTATTCACAATCATTGGTAAAAATCTTAAAGGTTGAATGCTGCAGGCCGAATAATGTCAGATGCTCATTTCTTAACTAATTTCTCACTCTACCCTAGGGACAGTGATTCCCTTGCAAACATCTGAAGCATTTATTTCTCCTCTCGTATTCAGAAATAGCATTAGACCCTTTTCTCACTCTTGAAACGACTCTCTTGTCTTAGAGGTTTGCATTTTTTCCATTTGCTTCAACAAGAGCTTCAGGGGTTCTTGACTCTAAAGCTGCATGTCTATCCTGTAATCCAATCTGAATTTCAAATCCGCTCTTCCAGCCACCCCCTGGATCTTTTCATATGACCATACTAGAAACCAAACTTATCCTTAATAAAAAGTTATTTTTTTATTAATAGTCTCCATAGGAGTTAATAGGCTCACAATCCACTCAGATGTATTATCTATGGGCATCTCATGTGCTTCATATTGTATTTACGTATTTTGTTTACTATCTGTCTCCCACACCAAATATATAAATTCCATGAACAGAGGGGTTTTGTATGCCTTTTTCACGATTATATTCAAAGTGCCTAAAATAGCACTACTAGTGATCAATAAATATTTATTAAATAAGTGAGCAGATATATCTTCTGTGACATCAACTTTAAAAATTGGATGACCTTTATTTCATCTTGTAGTCATTTCCTAAAATTTATATTTCCAAATCAAAGGTATATACATTTGTAAAGCTCTTTTTTAAGTTCAATGATGATGGCAGACCCTGATGGAGTCACCTAGCTATAGGAGTCACCTAGAGCTGCTGTGGCCATCTTGTACAAGTCAACATATCGATGATATGAGAAAGGAATGTTAAGAAAATCCTGGATCCTTGATGGCATTATGGAGATGGAATCCTGAATGATTTCCTCTAGAGATTTGCCTACCTATAGATTTCTAGTTAAATGAGTTCCAACAGCTACACATGGAGCAGTTAGGCTGAGCATATGTCAATTTTAATATTCCTAGTTTTTAAATGTAGACTCTTAAAAGTGATGTTAGCCATCACATTCCACCTGTCAAGTCTAACGGCTTTTCATTGCTCTTGAAATGATACCTAAACCCTTTATGATGGCCTACAAGTTCCTACCCACCTCTGCAATATTTTCTCACACAATAAGAAATCCAGTCACACTGAGTTTTGTGTGTCTTAATCACATCTAATTTTTTGTTGCCCAAAGGCCTTTTCACTTGCTGTTATCTTTATCCAGAATGGTTTTCCTCTACATGGCTGGATATTTTTTTTTTTATTCTCAGCTACCGGCTTAAATATTATATCCCCTAGTTACTCTCTCCATAATATATTCATTTTACTTCCTCCATCGTACTTTCTACAACCTAATTTTTAAAATTTATTTACTACCTGCTTATTGTCTCCCTTCCTCTCTCAAAAATACCCATCACGAGACTATGATCCTTGTTTCTTCAGTTCACTGCTCTATCTCTAACACCTAGTACAATACCTAGTATATATACCTAAATCATGGTCTGTGCTCAAAATATTAAACAAATGAATATGTGATGATCAAGATAAAAGTTATATAAAAAATGTTGACTAGAGAAAATTATTTAAAATCCTTAGGTATTTTTAAAAAATGCTCACAATAAAATTAAAAGGAGAATCACACCAAGACAATTTATTTGGTAAATAATTACAATATTTATTAAATAAAGATCACTTGCAAATGAAAAAAATCAAACGTACCAATAGGTAAATAGGCAAAGGCCATGATCAACTAATTCAATAAAGAATTGCTTAGTAATTTGAGGAAAAAAATAATTTGCACTAAGAAACAATAAATCAGAGATAATTTTTCTCAAAATATTAATGATTTAATAATAAATACTACTAATAGTGTTCATGTATTCAGTCATCACTATATACTAACAACTATTAAATTTTTGATGTCTTTAGATGCATAACTGTAAAGGAGTAAATTGGTCACTCTTAGAAATGTTCATGGAACAGCAAGAAGGCCAGTATGCCTGGTGGGAAGGGAGTCGAGGGATCTTTGGAGATGAGGTCTGAGAAACAGTGGTATCTGGTACTTAGCAGGCACTTAATTTTTTTTTTTAGGAGTGGCAATCTCTTAGTGGTGGGACTAAAGGTAATTTTTATTTTCAGCTTTTTGCTAATCTATATTTTTGTATTTTCTAAATGAATGCTTATTACCATATAATAAAGAATAAGTATTTTAATAAAAATTTATTTAGAAAAAAAATGTCACCAAAAGAATGTGGGATACTAGATTGTGTTCTGTTAGATACTAAAAACGCCTAATTTTCTTCACAGATACAAGACACTTTTTTCAGTATATTTATATTTATTCCTTCTATCTTATCATGTACTTTGTATTTACATACCCTAATTTGATGTGCTCTAAAATATTTAAATCTTCATATCGAAAATCCCATCATTATTTCCAACATAGTTTAATGAAAGAAGCATTTTACTTGAGAGACTGACCTTACAACTTTGGACAAGTCTTATATTTGTTATTCATCAGTTTCTTCATCTACTTATAAGTTGGTAATGAAAATAAATAAAATATATGGATTCCTTTGAATTATCAGAAGACATTTAAATCCAGCATATTTAGGTTTCCTGAAATCTGTTACTTAACATGCAATTGGTCATTATTGTGCCATGCCATTGAGACTTTGCATATCTTAGCATTTCCACTCTTCCATTTTTATCTTTTTAATTTTATACTTTAAACTATTCTCAGATCAATCCTTGGCTCCTGGCTGTTGGAAAAATATATTTTTTTTTATGGAGATGATCATAGGGCAATTATGACATTCAACAGTCCAGAACATGTCTCCTTTTTGTGGTTTTACTTGATTCCATTCAGAGATTATTTGAAGAGTTGCAACACTGTTTTTAAATTTACATTTTTCATTTGGCAGTTAAGCAAAACCTTACTCTGTAAATCAGCTGTTTTTGTTTATAAGTGATTCATGTAATTTATTTTGGAAGCAAATAGAAAAAAAATCTATTTAAAAAAGAAGCCCACATCCAACTTCCTTACCAATTTTTCTAGTGTAAAAACTGATTTAGAAAGACAAAATAAAAATGGTGAAGTGACTTAATGGGTGCATTTCATACTTACTAGTCAATTTATTCCTCATTTCCAAAATTTAACTTTAAGCAGTCCTAATGCATTAGGGTAAATCTCGTATATATTTTATATTTCTTCATCGTATACAATATTTGTTCTTTTGATTGCTGTATATATTTTCACAAAATACCTACTAGGTGTCTTCTGTGAATAAAAGATACAAAGCTTATGTCTGAGTCAAATTCAGAGCTCGTAATTGAATCTAGCAAATCAATCAGACAATGAAAGACTGATTTTATGAGTAAACATTACCATTGAGGGTAGATGTAAATCTCTGGCTCATTGCAATTATTCCATAGATGTTTGGCAAATGACAGATTATGTATAGCTTTTATCCTTTTGTTTTCTTGGAACCATGTTTGCTCAGTCATCTATTTGCATTATAGGCATTAACGATTATCACTGATTACCAAAAATAGGGGCCTGCTTATGATATAGAGGGGAAGACAGAAGATAAACCAATAGGGAATAAATGCATATATTTACAAATTAAAGTAAGTTATATGAAGGCATTGAACTAGGTTCAGTGATTGAGAATTACAGGTAGGTTGGGGAGGGTCTGTTTATGCAGATGATAACATACCTTTGCTTTTTGGTGAAATGTATAATGAATAACTGAACCATTGATATATACTATATATGACAGTTTTAATCGAAAGTTTTTAAGCTTTATAGTAAGAAGCGCTGTGCTAAGAAGATAAAGAAAACTAAGATACCCACTTATGTCATAAAACATCATTCCTTCTTTTGTACTGTTTAGTAGAAAACACTTTAGACATTATTACCATGGGGTTGTCTCTCTTCCATAGGCAATAATTGTTGATAGAGGAAAATAGCCAGTATCAAATTGTCTTCAATTTAAAGTAATTTGAAGAAATAAGTCAAAATTATAGTGCTTTCATTAATACTTGTATAATTATTCATTCTATTATAGCATTTACTGAATATCTATATGAAGTGAGGTAGAGTATAGAGTGTAATTTAATCTTCATGTCAGCTCTGTCTGATGCATATTTTGAAGTCTATTCTGTAAATAACACTGGGCCTCAGAGAGGACCAGGGCCATACAGCTAGTGACTTACAAACCTGAGATATAATTATTTACATATTTTGCATATTTGCTTTTTCAACTATACAAATAAGCTACCTAGCAGTAGGATTCTATATAGTTAAGAATATGGGCTCTTGATTTAAGTTCTGCTAATTTCTTGTTGTCTGGCCTTGGAAAAATTACTTAATTTCTCTTTTAGTTTTCTCATCTATAAGAGGGATAAAAATATAATAGGTGTGAAATGCCTAGAACAGTGCCTAGCATATAGTCAACACTCTGTACATCTTAGGTGTTATATTTATATGTATTTAAATGTTGTTAATATTCATCACAGATGAAATCTGTTTTACTCTTTCTGTATGCAAGCCCTGAGTAAGGCACTCTACACATGTGTTCTCACGTCCTGGTCAGCATCTCTGCATTCATGAGACTGTGTGGCAGGTGAACTGCTCTAAAGGTGGCTTCTAATACTTCCAGTTAGAGTCAGTCCTCCATGGAAGAGATTCAAGGAAACTCTGCCATGTAATACTGATTTGGGGATCACATCAGGTTTTCCTATAGGAAATCTCTTCTTTCTATATTAAATACCCAAGTGTGTATCATGCTCCTTATTTGTAATGTCATGTAAAATTTTTATAATTGTTACATAATATGGGAAAACATCAAGTCTCTTTTGTAATGATTGGTGAGATTTCAGAGAAAGTCAGGTTTTCTCACGCAGGGACTAATCTTAAATATTTTTTGAGTGGACAACAACCAGACTGTATAAGCTTGGGGCTCCTCCCGGTGCCAAGGAATGAGCCGCTGTCAGTGAGGGTTACTGAGGCTAGACACTGCTGTCATCGCAGTAAAGTAACTTAGGACTAAGGCCACATAAAACACTAAAATAAACTAGTGCATATAATTTTTCTGATTTCTTTTTAAATATTTTAATTTCGGTGTTTTGGAATTTAGTTTGAGTACTAGCATCCAAAAAGATTTAAAATGTGAAGCAAAAAATGTAGTCGTCGTGGGTTTTCTTTGCTCCTTTTTTGAGGAACTCCATGTCTTATTCAAGCTTGGCATTTCACAAATTCACAGTTGTAGGTGAGAAATAGAATTGAGATGGTGCTGAGCAATTTTATCACAAAGGCTAGAGAAATTAATTTTGTTCTAACCTAGCTAAGGGCACTCAGCAGAGGTAAAGAACAAATATGTTAGAGATGAAGAAGTCTACAGAATTGATATCCTCACACAGAAATGCATTTGTCCAAAGAGTGGTGAGTAAACTGAACCAAGTAGATAAATATTTTATGAGAGAAGAGAGGAAGAAAGAATTTGGACCACCTGCCTCTCCTGAAGATCTGTTATCACAGATCTTCAGGAGCATGGCCACACCTCTGTGTAATAGTAACTCACATAGGCTTAGTGGTTCTATTATAAGCTTCCTCATATTAACTCATTTAATTTCTAAAACAGCTCATAGAGATAAGTAAGTAGCATTATTACCATACACATTTTACAGTTAAGGACACTGAGGCACAGAGAGACCAACTCATTTGTCTGATGTCACACATGTATTACGTGGCAGAACTGGGATTTGAACCAGGGCATTCCGATGCCAGAGACTGTATAGTCCTTACCATTGAGCTAAGAAGAAAAGAGAAAATCTTCTTGTTGACTATAAAATGAGCCTTGGGCTCTGATAGAATTTTTAGAGAAAGGCTTTTTAGATATATTTTTCAAACATCCTATTTGACAGAAATATAAACTCATTTAAGAAAAAAAGTCAAACATTTAAATGAGGATTTACTTTTTACAGTTCTACTAGAAAAGTTTTCTTAATTTTCCTCAGGAGGTTTATATTATACAGATCCACACTGGAAAAAACCATCTTAGCCCAGACGTAAACCAGATGATGGACGATTACTTTGGCTGTATTATAAAATAAACAAATTTATACTGGGTGATTAATATTTTGTCTTCTCATCGATTCACAGTTTACTTTTAGCTGTCTCTCCTGATCAGGAAACTCATGCCAGATGAAATCTTAAGTGAAAGGCTGTTTCCGACTAGAAAGAACACCCGACTGTGGTCAGATATGTGGCATTCTACCAGCCTCTGCTACTAATTAGCGCTAAATCTTTGTTAATGCTTTTAATCTCTATGGGACCGAGTTTCCGTATATTGAAAATACTTTCTAAAGTTTGCTTCAGCTTTAAATTTTTCTATGATGCCTCTAGTAGAAGTAAATGATCAAATCAGAAAAATAACTTAATTTGAAAATGTATGTAAATTAAGAAAATCTACATAGCTATATATAATGGAAACTGAGATATTTATTAAATTGTAAAATTGATAAGCAAAGTGCTAAATTTAAAAGTGCCTAGAACCAGCAAATATTACAAATATAGACTCTAAGTAAATATGATATAACTACCCTGATAGCATTTAGGAAGGAGAAAAGTCAGAAACCTTGTTAATAGATGAGGTCAGAAACATGACAAATATCTTTGATAAACTAACAGAAATTTAGCAGGAGACCCTCCCTTAGTTTTTATTATGGTTTTACTGGATTTTTATTTTTATTCCTGTATAATTTTTTATTTTTGTAAATGTGCTAACACTATACTCACTATTTTGCACCACACTTTTATCACTACAAAAGCCGTCTTGGAGATAGTTCCTCATCAGCACGTCCTACTGCCTCCTTTTGAACAGCTGCGTAGTACTCCATCATATCCATCTGTGATTAGTTTTTAGTCAGTTCCATATGTATAGATTTTATATTGTTTCTAGTCTTTTATAATTATAAATAATGCTGCAGGTAATATTGCTCACCTTTGTGAATATAATTGTAGGAAAAATTCCTAGCTATACAATTAGAAAGCCAAAGGACATATACATTAAAAATATTGATAAATATTGGCCAATTGATTAAAATTTATATTTTAAGAAAATTAAAATTTAATTCTGCCACATCGATTCATTGAACATCTTTTTAAAAATATTATTTTTTTATTAGTTTCAGGTGTATAGCATAGTGGTTAGACATTTATATAATTTACAAAGTGATCCCCTCAATAAGTCTAGCACCCACATGCACCATACATAATTATTACAATATTATTGACTATATTCCCTATGTTGTATTTTACATCCCTGTGACTATTTTGTAACTTCTTATTTGTACTTTTTAATACCTTCACCTTTGATCACCTAGCCTCTCAACCCCCAACCCATTTGGCAACCAGAAGTTTGTTCTCTGTATCTATGAGTCTGTTTCTGTTTTGTTTGTTCATTTATTTTGCTTTTTAGATTCTGCATATAAGTGAAATCATATGGTATTTGTCTTTCTCTGTTTGACTTATTTCATTTAGCATAATACCCTCTAGGTCCATTCATGTTGTTGCAAATGGAAAAATTTCATTCGTTTTCATGGCCAAGTAGTATTCCATATATATATATATTACCTCTTCTTTTTGAATTAGTGTTTTGAATGTCCCAGAAGTGAAATTGTGAGGTCATAAGGTAGTTTTCTTTTCTTAATTTTTTGAGGAACCTCCATACTGCTTTCCATAATGGCTGCGCCAACTTGCAATCCCACAACAGTGTCCAAGGGTTCTCGCCTCCATGTCCTCGCCAACACTGTTGTTTGTTGATCTATTGATGATAAACATTCTGACAGGTGTGAGATGATATCTCATTGTGGTTTTAATTTACATTTTTCTGATGATTATGATGAGCATTCTTTCATATGGCTATTGGCCATCCATATGTCCTCTTTTGAGAAATCTCTAATCAGGTCCTCTGCCCATTTTTTAATTGGACTGTTTGTGTTTTTTTGGTGTTAAGTTACATGAGTTCTTTATAAATTTTGGATACTAATGCCTCATTTAACATCTTTTAACTGGTCATCTGTTGAATCTAAAGTATTGTTCTATGTACGTACCTGTTTATGTATATATGGGGAAACGGCAGTGAATAAAATGAAAAGATGAGATTATTCAATAGACTCAAATGACAAAATTATATATTTGGAAAATAATTGTCTACATTTGTTCATCTTTGCCCTGAGCCAAAGCTTTTCCAAGATGCTTTCGCTGTGTGATAGATGCTGTGTAGAGTGCTGTCGCATTCCCCCTTGGAACTGAGGAACTCATTTCCTTAACTGCTGGGAGGGTTTGTGGCTAACACCTGTACTGAATTTCCTGAAGTTCAGTGGCTCTCTTCTGCCCAATATTACTTCCTTTCCCATTCTAAGGAGGTTGTTCTCCAGAACATCCTTTGGTATACTTACTTTGTGAAAGTCTCCATCTCAGAGGCTGTTTCCTGAGGAACCTGAGCTAAGATGTTGCCTATTTGTACCCATCAGAGACCCTGGAGCTGAAGGTCAGACATTCAGAACTGGAGGTTGAGGCTTTTGAATAGGCCCCAGTTCTCCGGGAGCTCTTACTGTACCTCCTTCTCATGGACAGTTTGATGGTTCATGTTCCCCATAGGGAGATACTGACAAGAGAATGAAAGAGAATGAGCTTCACCATCTCCCTTTCTACTTTACTCAGGGTTTAGCCACAGGAGCAGCTCAGGCTTTCTCAGGGTAAGCTCCTGGTTGACATGCTCCCAATGTGTTCTTATCTGACATAGTTATGGCATTTATATATACATACATGCACATATACATGTAAAAATTATATAACATACATATTTATATTTGTAGTTATTTATACATTTATATTTGTATATACATATTGTCATTGTTTAGAAGTGTTTTATTTTAATGCATTCATATTTGTCGAATTCTTTTATGGCTTCTGTGGTTTGAATATGAAAAATGGCCTCTGCACTAAACTCTTCTTAGGTTTTCATATGAAACTTTTACTTTTTCATTTTATTTACATTAAATATTTGATATATTTGGAGTTTATTGTGCTCTAAGGAATTAGGTAGGAATACGGTTTTTCTTTTGCTTTATCAAAGAGCCAAACAGTTGTCAAAACAGATAGCCAAAATATCCATATATTGTATGATTTGCCATTACCCACTATGGCAAAATGCTGCCTTATTATATACAAATTCTTCTATCTCCTTGGGTCTCTTTAATTACTGTAATTATATAACAGATTTAAATATATGAAGGACTAGTACTTCATTCTTTATTTACCTGTTACTCCTATCTTTATTTTTCTACAGACATTTTATAGATTTGTCTTGTTCTCTCAAAAAACATATTTGTATTTTTATTAAGAATGAATCTCATTATAAAATAAAAAGGAAAATAAACACAACTATAACACAACCATCTTTTAAAAAAAAAAGTATGCCTTACTATTTACTCAACTTTATTTAATGTCTTTTTAGCTATAGTTTTCATCACATAATTCTTAGACATTTAAGTTTATTCCTGTATTTTTTGTTGTCGTTGCTATTGTGAATCAAATTTTTTCTTTACTACATTTTAAGTGATTGTAAGGAAAGTTGGTTGTAAGAAAGCCATTGATGTTGATATTTGTATATTAATTTGTATCTAGCCAGCTTAATTATTTTTTATTTACAAATGAATGTCAGTTGATACCCTTGAATTTGCAAGTATATAATCATACCATCTGAAGTAAGTGATATTTTCTTTCTTATTCTTCAATTCTTATGAGTCTTCTTCTATTTCAAATTACTTTGTTCAGTTCTTCAAACATTATGGTAATAATTAGATAGATATGTCATGATTAGATTAAATATATTAAATGAGTTCGAAAAATGTATTTTAGTAGGTTAAAGAAACAATCCTTTCAGTTTTATGAAGATTATTTTGAATTAGTAATGGATGTTTAATTTTATCACATGTCTTTTTGGCATCTATAATCATGATTAAATGGCTTATTTCCTTTGACCTCTTAATTACATTAATTATAGCAGCAGATTTCCTAATAGTGTAAAACTTTCTTTGGGAAAACACCGCTGAGTCATGGTGAATTATTCTTTTTATAAGCTGCTACAATTAAATGATTTCTATGTTAAAACTGGTAACATGTGGGATTCATCTATACTTTTAAAGGATATCTCTGTCAGCTTTTGTTACCAGTGTTTTACCATGTATTAGTCTGGATTCTCACCTGGAAGAAATGGAAACAACTTCTAATAATAGTAGAAAATGGATTCATGAAAGTCTCTGGGAGGCTCAGAGAATCTCTGGGAATACTGAAAACTAGACCAAGAGACTACACGGCAAGGAACAATGTCCCCAAGACACTCTCCAGGATGATAAGAAGATGGCATAGTGCCAAAGCTGAGCACCCAACATTGTGATTTGAATTGCACACACAAGAAACACAGGACTCCCAATGGTGCCACCAGAGCTGTTGCCACTGTCTCTGGAAATCAGAAATAGCTGCAATTCTGCTGCCCGTTGTCAGATTTTATTTGACACAGACCCTGGTTCTTGAGTTGCTGGCTAACTCACAGTCCATGCTGTGTACGTCCCACCGGCAGAACCTGGGTTTCTGGCCTCGCTCTAGCTGCAAAGGAGGCTGGAAAAGTGAGTGTGGAAAGGCAGTTCCAGTTTCCGTACCGGAAGCGGCCCGCCTGAGGAATGGAGAATTCCTCAGTCGATGCAGAGAGTTACAGAGGCCATTGTCCACGGGGAAATAGGGAGCCTATTTTCTCTCTGTAGGGTCTGAGATAAGTAAAATATTGTTGAAATTGTTTGAATTATTGGTATAATTTATCTGTGAAGCTGTGTAGATACGGTACTGTTTTAGGAAGTAGGTCTTTGACCACTTGCTCATTTTTATTCTGTTAAAATCATTCTGAATCTACCATTTCTTTTTATTGCAAATATGGTCCTTATATTTTCTGAAAACAACAGATTTTTTTTAAGTTCAGATAGTCAAATGTTTTTCAATAGAATGAAACAAGGTATTTAATTTTTTTTAATTGCAATTTCTAGTATACAGGTGTGGTTATATTTTCTTCTCATTTATATATTTTTTTGTTATTGTTTGGGGAGTTTTCCTTTGATTAACTATGCTAGCTAGTGGTTGACTGGTTAATTAGTTTTCTTTATTTATAAAAGTATGTCACAGGTTTATCTATTATTTCCTTTGTTTTTCCCCCACGTTTCCATTCTTATACTAAATTTATTTTAATGTTGCTCTATAATTTTCAGTACTTTTTAATTCATGCATAGAGATTTTTGACTAATCAATATTCATTTTTAGTTGGTCTCTATTACCATAAAGTTTTCTTCTTTTTTTCATTTAATGCTTTTTGTCAATTCATTTTTATTTAATATAATATTTCACCAATATTTTTCCTTTTATTTGCTGCCTTGTCATTTCCTGTTCTTTTAAGACTTCCTTAATTTTTTAAAAATATGTGTTTTACATATTGCAAATAGATAGTTTTTGTTTTTATGATCTTACTGGGGTCATACACCTCTTAACTTTTAGACAACAAATGCACCTTAGCTCTGATAAGTTTTGAAATCTCTTTGCAAAATACTTCTGATTACACATGACATTTTACAGTTCAGTGATTTTAAGATTTTATATGTGTGTGTTGTTAGTACCTGGTGACAATAATTCATTTTCTAATTTGAGAACTATAATCTAGAAGCCCGGCTTCCTATTTTCGTTGCTACCTGTCAGGATCCAAAAATTCCCTTGTTTATGAAAGAGTCACATACCTGATTAGTCAGAGAATATATTGGAAATTAAATATATGTAGTTACATATTCAAAGAAATAAAAGACAAGAGGCATATATTATGGGACATGGAGTAAAATAACAAGTTTGTACATTTTCTAGACTTCATAATACTTAATCTCTCAGTAACACAAGTTGCTGTTGATCTTTTCCTCTGAAACTGCTGAGGTTTTTTTTGGACTTTTTGAATCAACACTCTCATGGCCTTTCTCCTTGTTCTCTGACTATTCGTCATCACTCATTTTTTTAGATTCATTTTCACCTGTCCTATTTTGTATTTTCTTCCTACTTTATCTTAGGCCCTCTTTTCTCCTTTCTTTGCTCTCTCCCTACTCTCGATTGTAAGCAGATAGCTCAAATACTTAATCTCTAGCTAAGACTCCTCTGAGCTCCAGACTTGAATATCTAAAGACCTACTATTTTCAGTTGAATGCTAGTGTTGCCTCAAACTTGGCACGTATAATTCATGGTTTAAGCCTTTTTTGCCTTTTCCTTATCCATCGCACCAAATCTGCCTATCTTTGTTCATCTTTTGAGTAAATTATAGCACTATCCATTTAGTTATAAAAGCCTTCCTTTATGATTTTACTCCCTAAATATCTTTAGTATTTGTGTATTTTTAAAAATATTCACCATCATTATCTTGGCTCAAGCCATAGTCTCCTCACTTATATCTTCTTTCTGCCTATTTCTTAGATGTTCTTTCTTGCAGCCAGAATGATCTTTTATGAAAACATTTGACAAGTTATCTCCTTACTTAAAACTTGTCTATGTTTGTAGATGCTCTTAAGATAAAGAAAAAATCCTTCCCACAGCCTACAAGTCTTTGCATAATTTGCTGTCACCCACTTCCCATCTCAGCTTCCTCTCTGTTACTCACGCTCCCCTTTTTATTTCTTAGAACAGCATTTTTAGAGACTCTTCCCTTTGTATGGCATATTTTTCCTACCCCTCTTTACCTAATGAGTTTTATTCATCCTTCAGACCACATTTAGTATCACTTTATCATAAAAGCCTTTCAATTGTAATTGCTTCTATTAGGGTTCTCCAGAGAAACAGAACCAATAGGATATATATAAAGAGATTTATTGTAAGGTATTAGCTCATGTGATTATGGAGGTTGAGAGTCACATGATCTGCTGGATACCCAAGAAAGCCATTGGTGGCATGAGAACCAGTAGCACTGAGGATGGGAAAAGATTAATATCCCAGCTCAAGTAAGCAGAGGGACTATAAATCTAACCTTTTTTTACCTTTTTGTTCTTCTCGGGCCCTCAATGGATTGGACAATGTCCACCCACATTGGGGAAGGCCATCTGCTTTACCCTATCCACCAATGCAACTATTTAATCTCTTTTAGAAAAGCTTTTATAGACATACCCAGAAATGATGTTTAATCAGAGCATCCCAAGGCCCAGTAGCTCTGACTTTTATGTGTCTCATGGCCCAAGCTGACACATTAAATTAACCATGGCCTTCTTCATGGCCCTGTATACCTTTTCTTCGAGGTACAGTGACAGTTGCATTTTTGCACTTATTTGTGTGATTATTTGCATAATAATCATCTCTCCAACTAAACTGTAAGCTTCATAAGGAGGACCTAGGTGGTTTTATTCACCATTGTATTCTTATATGTACACTCCATATGAATAATTGAATGAATGATAAATGACTATGAGTTCTATGCATGTAGACATTAAACTATCACACTGAAGCTTAACATCACAAATGTCTCATTGTAACAGTTAAACTTTCTCCAAAAACGGTGGGTACTCTGCAACATGAATTATATGCAAATTTATAACTACACATTTTTGTGATTGAGTGAGCTTTCTTTGCATATGAGATATGATTTTATGGGAAAATGTTGAGATGATTCACTTTAATCAAATGATATATATTCAGAAGCCTCGTCTTGAGTAATAAGTAAACAACCATAGTCTTTAAAGAGAAAATCTAACAATTTACACAATGCTGTATATTTCCACTCTATTTACCTCATGTGACATTAATCAGATCAACAATTTTATGGTTCAAAAGTACGTCATTGCCATAATCACATTAACTTTGAGAGCAACTTCAGTGACAACATATGTCATAGTTTCAGCAAACATTAATATGTAGAAAAATAACATGTGGAATGAAAAGCTTTAGACAGACTTAAGTTCTAATTCTGGCTCTATCAGTTATAAATTCTTCAAGTTTCAATTTTCTTTAATTTGGGAAAAGTAATTTCTATCTTATTGTGTTGCTGTGATAAATTACTATTAAGGGCTTGGACTGAGTTCTATCTTATAGAAGGCATTTAATATTTGTTCCTATATTCCATCATTATTTTAATGCCAAAAAAAGAAATGTTTATGCTCTATAAATTAATCAAGGATTTCCAAATCTGGCTGATCATCAGTATCACCTGGGAAAACTTATAAAAAGACAGATTCCCAGGCTCTGTCTATGGAGGTTCAGATTCTACATGTCTGGGTCGGGGCCCAGAAATCAATGTTTTTCAAAGCTCTGATGGTGAGCCAGACTTTTTCACCTCTGCTGGGGCATTTCACTTTTTTATAACTGCCATTTAGTAAGTGCCCGTGGTAAGCCAGGTATTTTACTTTTATTACTCCCAATAATTCCTTAACATTTCTGTGGTACAAAACAGTTGGATCTGTCTAAAATAGAGTCTGAATCAAGTGTTGGTAGACCCCAAAACACATTTTTCCTTTTTACTATTGTATGCAGCATCTCTCTCAATCATTTAAAATTGTATTCGTAGTAATTTGCTCAAGTTCTGTACCTCGAGTAGATTCTAGGATACCTAAGAACTTGCCCAAGGTAGGGAACATGAGGCAACCTATATGGAAGGAGTAGTACCAGACTCTGGGCGGAGGACCAGAAATGCATCCATTCCTGACACTCTAGCTTTGTGGCTTAAGGCAAATCTGTTAATTTGTCTGAATCTTAGCTTCCTCAATTATAAAACATAGATAATACATGAGATTACAAGACTTTTGTCATGAGGTTTATTGTGATAATGAGAATGGAATATAAAATGCTACATGAATATAAGGTATTGTTATATGAGTTTGTAAATCTTGCCAAATATACAAATATATATATATATCTATATATATTAATTCCCAAACTAATGAAAAGTGGTTCGATATGTGTATATATATGTGTATATATGTGTATATATATATACACATATCGAACCACTTTTCATTAGTTTGGGAATCAAGGACTAAAGCATTACCATTAAGATAAATTACAAATACAAATGCAAAGAATATGGCTCTTTATTTACACTTTCATTTATTCAGGCATTATTCTAATACAAAGAGGGAGAGAGAGAGAGAGTATTTTAAGTAGTCATTAGGCAATTTTACATTCTTTTAGTTCTCTCACCAGTAAGGATTTCCTAAAACTTAAGAATAGGCTGATATGATGATCATTTAAGTACGTTTTTACATATTATCATATGTCATTCATTTTCAGAAAGGTAAATACAAAATAAGGTTTGGATGTCCAGGGATCTTTCTTAAACTTGAAATGGTAACCAAATTCTTGTGTGCTAAGTAATGAAAGACATGGATGCTTATTTCTGGGAATATTAGTTGCCCCTGAGATAAACAAAAGCCACATCCTTTCTAAATAAAGAGTGTGAAAGAATGTTAGCTGGGGGTGGATGCTGGACATTTTTACATTAGCCAGTAACATAATTTAATACTAAGTTTATAAGAAATATGAGAGAGGGGTAGCCTTGACGAAACTTGCTACCTTTTGTGATGTGCTAGGTTAAAAGACAGGAGTCTAGCAATTATAGATAGTTTAGATTTTTCGGAGGCTTCTTGAAGATTTGAAGAAAGAAGTCACCTGATAAATTTAAGCTGTATTTACTATTTTAAAGTGTATTTTCTTGATCTATGTTAAATCAGTGTTGTAATTTTTAAAAATTGATGGTTATGGGCAACAGAGAATCCAAGATTTGAGTCCTCTATAATGAAAGCTATTTTCCAGATCAGTTACTATATCTCCAAGAATCTAACAATTTTATATGAAAATTTAGAATGGTTGAAACTTTTTGAGAAACTTCCTATAAATTTCATATCTACTTTCACACAGAGTCCAGAAGACAAGAACTGATTAGAATAAGTCACAATTAGAGAACTATTTGGAAATATCTTTAAGATTTATCTGACTCAATTGATAGGCACCAAATTTCCTGTGACTTATTTTGTCTTCTTTAGAGAACTCAACGCAGTAAAACTGTTGGAATTTTCCTTTAAGTGTGACTGTCTAATAGAACATTGATCTCAAGATAAAATTGTAAGTGAAAATATAATTCATCAGAAATGAGGAAACAGAGAGGAAGAGGCTGGTAAGGGAAATGAAAGAAAACATCTTATATATACTAAAATGTTGATAGATCCTTGTTGAAGGATATAATACTGAATAAGAAAGTAGAGCATGAATATTTTTCTATTGTGCTTTAGTTTTTCATTAAAAGAGATTATGATTAACTATAAAATATTTAGTCTCTCATCAGCTTCACTACATAATATTTATCAAATGCTTACTAATCTAGGTTTTAACTTCTTAGAATTTTTAATGTCTCAGAAAAATATATCTTCCTTAAACTTTCTTAGGTGATAGTAAGAAAATTAGTTTTTAAAATAGTAGTTAGTTTTCATTGTGTATAAAGTTTAGAGTGAGTTTTATGTTAATTGTAGAGCAGAGAATCACTGTGCTTCTCCTAGAAGCACTAATAAAAATTCAATTTGTAGGCACGTCATGGTGCCCCAAATGTATGGTATCAGAACATAGCTTTTCAGGAAAATAGCAATACAGTTTCAAACCCCAGGTCCTAATGAATAGCGAGTGAATAATGAGAGGGAACGTGAAAGGATGCTATGTTTGAAAAGCTTGGCTGCCTAGCAATTTGTTAGTGCAGGAAAATCAGAAAACAAGAAGAAAGGCTTTAATTCACTTAGTGAACAATCTCTCAGGACCACACCACTGACGAGAGTGCATGGTCACTCAGGCTAGGAGTGGAGGTCCTGGGTAATATTTCTATTATTAGAAGGCAGACTCTGGTCCAAAGTAAAGTTTAGCTATAAAACTTCGTGTATAAGCTCAGGTATAGATTACCATTAAGAACAGATTCATGCAAAAGTCGAACTGTTTGGCTTACTTGTTTAACTTGATAAGACCTGGTTTTGATCCTTGGCTGCACCAGATGTATAAGCTGGTCATTTCAGACAAGTACTTTATTCTTTTTTAACCCTAATTTACTCATTTAAATTCTTCACTGTAATCTTAAATAAGTGACTATTAATTTATAATTCCTTTTTTTTTTTTGGAAAATGAGGATTATACTTTAATTTACAGTAATGTTTTCAGTATTAAATGTCATAATATATGAAAAATGCCTACTGCGTATTAGAAAGTCAATAAATTGAAATACCTGTCCTCTTTTATCAAATACTATTTGACCTAGTCATCTTAGGGGAGAATGGGGTGAACCAGAGAGTTCCATATTCTAAAGTTTATATCTTTAAGACCTGTGTAGGTCCATGCATGAAATAGAGACTTCAGAAGAAACCCTGAAGTAACAAGTTGCTGCCCTGGTGACTTGTTAAGTAACTAACATGTCATCTCAACCTTAGATTCTCACGCAACCCTGATCCTCGCCCTTACCGATACTTTTGTTTTGTTTTCCCCCTCTTAGACGTGGGCTTGTGCTGTACTCTATCCTCAATCCATAGAATTGGTTTTAACATTCGATCTACCCCTTTTCCTTTTTCAGCTTGAACTCATTCTTCATTTTGGAATTCCTCTCGCCTCCCTATCCCCTGGAAAGAAGTTGGTAGAGTGGGTAAAGTTCTCCCAGATTCTCCCAAAACCCTTAGTACATGCCTATTATGGACACAAGAAAGTAGTCCACACAAGTCTTTGGTGCATTCTGAAAGTCTGTGTGGAAGACATTTTCTAGGACATTATTTCTTCCAGTATGAAGTGTCATTTGGGAAATTTATTTAAAACTAAATTCTAGAAAAAGATTATCTAAAGTGCTGTAATTTTTTCTCCATTTTGATAACAAAGGACCTGAAATTTATGCTATATCTTTTTCTTTTTTTGTTTGCCAGTAATTTTAAAATTGAATCTGAAACAGCAACTATGTATGATCCTATTTGGGCTCCTGATTCTGACATACTAATTTAATTCATATTTACTCGATTCTGATTTTTAAATTCATATTTAAATTTCACACTTTTATTCTAGTTTTTATTTTTTGAAAATACCACTTGGATCCTTTGCAGGAAGAAGTAGGAGATAAGCAAACAAGTACATCCTACTATCATTCTTATTGATTTAATAGTAATTTCTAATGTGTTATTTCCTCTATAAGGCTTTAAATCCATTTCAAAATTTATCTTTATAGTCTCTGAATTACTTATTACAAGCCAATACCAAGCATATGCTTGTCGTGTGAAAGAATGATAAAGTAGCCCCAACATTGGGAGATGCAGATCCTGGACAGATAGTAGCATTTATTCATTTATTCATCTAAGCTATTAAATAACCACAGTGTGTCAGACACTCCTCAAAGTTCTAGGGATATATTAATGTAATAACATATTTGGAATATTATTAAGACTTCTAGAATAGGAATGAATGTCCTTTAATAGTAGGTGGCAAATTCAGGACAGGAAATTGGGGCACACAATTTGAGTATGGAAAAGGTGAGAACAGTTAGGCTAACATATATATGTCAGAGTGGATTCACTAAGGGACACAGGCACTATTCAGCCTTTGTGCAAGAATATAAATGATAACAAAGGACTAATAGACATAGAGTATGAGGATTTCCTAAACATCAAAAAGAACAAGATCAACAACTCAATAAACATATAGATAAACACAGAAGAAATACAGATAGCCCATAAATATGTGGAAATTTCCACCTCCTAAGTTATAGGGTGTAAGTGAATCGTAAATCCAACGTTATACCATTTACATCTATCAAATTGTCAAAAATTAGAGTCAGTATCTTGAGGACAAGGATAGAACAAATCTGTTTGTGGTTAGAAAATCTATCTTTCTAATTTCAGTAAGAACTACTGAAACATTGAAAGGCAACATAGGCTTAGGATTGAAAGAAATAGTTTTGGAAACAACTGTGAGACACATCATTCACAAAACTTTTTGCCACAAGAGTAAAAGGTCTTATGCTTGTTTTCACTGTTTTATTCTTAGCATTTGGTGCAGTCCTTACCCATATTGAATCCTCAAGAAATCTTTCTTGAATTATAACTAACAAAAATTAACTTCAAATGAAAGAAGCCCAACTATATACATTTTGAATGAGAATGCATTATCTCTTTGAAGAGGTTTTTAACTAATCTATGTTTTTCCATTCTCATTTGAACATGGTGAGAACTTAGAAAGTGGAAAATTCCAAATCTTTGGAGATAGTTTTTAGCAAATTACTCGATTAATAAAATTGTGTGCTTTGAATTATCTCAATCAAAAATTTATCACTACTAACATGCTCTAGCAGTTCTTACGTTGTAAATAATGGAGAGAAAATTTAAAGCTTAGCTTAACATAATGATTGTGGAAAGACAATGGTTTTAATGAAGCTCTACATAATTTTTCACTCATGCAATGTTTTGGTTTATTCAGTCCAGTCTAGTAGATGCAGCACTGAATTATAGCTTGCTCACTTGCCCCTGCCATCAAGTCCTGTGTAACTTTGTTTACTTACTCTCTCTGTTTTCTTAACTTCTTTGTTTTCTCATGTGCAAGGTCAGACTCTTCTGGCCTTTCAAGTCTGTACAAATACAAAGAATTGGCTTTTCTACAAGTCTGTGCTGGTGGAAAACTTCTTTTTTGTAAATTTATTGTATAAATCGAATTTAATTAGGCTTTGTTATAGGCCTTAAGATAATATTGCAATAATCAAGGTGTTGCAAATCATAATTTAAGTAGGAAAATTTTGTCTTTAATGTATCCCATTCTTTCTCAGGATCCTTCCTCTGAGATTCTACTCTGTTTCAGATCATCTTTTTGGGTCACTGGCCAGGCATTTGAGGGATTTTTCTTTCCTAACTTTTCTGAAATTAAAAAACAAAATCCTGTAACAAAAATGTTACTGGAGTCAAATGTAAATTTCCAGTTTATTCATTGGTCTATGATACATCTGTAATACATTTACATGACATTACCCAATGCTGTTTACACTACTCCAAACAAATCCAAGTCTATTCATCTTTTAAAGTTTAACTCAAATGTCACATCCTATTGAAATATTTGTCTCCTTTTGCTTTGTGCTGTCTTATTTCTGCTCTGCCACATTTTGATGTGGTTCCCTTCTTGTCACGTGACCTGTCAGCTATCACTGGATTGTTAACTTTGTAAGGGCAGATACCATGCCTTTTTCACTGTTCAATTCCCAAACCAATGCATCCTGACACTCAGAAATATTGAATGAATGAATTTGTGAATTAAACAGGCAAATTGAGTCTTTATTGTCTGAAGAGGTTTTTCTTTGGTACTTTCCCCTTTCCAGATACTTATCTAATGTGCCCTTTATTTCTGTTAGGCCCTATAATTGGTACCTAATGGAAAGACAATTCTTCTAAAATTGAAAGATAAAACTTACGCTCCAGTCCAGGGTATTTATTGAATGAATGAATGAATGAATGAGTGAATGAAACAATCAAACATATCCCTAGGCATTTATGAAGACATTTTCATTTTTTTTGCACTCTGTTATTCAATTATATTATATTCAAATATAAGCGAGTGATACTGGAATGAGCATGGTAAACTCTTCGTACAGTGAGAATTGGTAGATAATAAGTGTTAATGAATGCTCTGACTTCTAGGGGAAGCTCAGAGAAGCATAGCCTTCTACTAGGTCTAGAGCTTTTGGTGAGGGTAGTAAAGAAATTATAAAGAGAACTGAGCTGAGGACCTTTCTCCAAATCTGTCTTTTGCACTTCTGTCTCATGGAATTCTTGTGGAATTGTAGGCAGCCTATGGATAAGTTCCTGTACAGAGTAATCATTCCTGTTCTTGCAAAACTAGAAAAGAACTGGAGAAGAGCCCAGAAAAGTACCCTATAGACCTGAGGTAATCTAGGATAAATGAAACTAAACTACATTAGGGTAGATTGAGATTAGGGTTTGAACCCAAGACTTAAGCTAAAAATAAAGAATCGAATACATTTTGTTTGTTTGTATAATATGTTTCTTAGATATCTACCTGTGGTATCTTTCGTTTTTGCAAATGGCTAGTCAAGAATTAGTGGATTTGTGCTTAATTACCTCTCCCAGGAGATATGACTAATAGTAGGATGTCTTGGAACATTTTTTGGATTAAAGTGTGATATGAAGATAGTGTTCTGTGAAGATGGGTCGTGTAGTAATGTTGAGGGACAGTTGAAAGAGGCTAATACTCCAGCTGGCAAATCAACCGAGAAGTTGTTTTGTTAATGCAGAATGTGATAATGAGGAATCACATCAGTGAGTTCATGGGAATGAAGATGAGAAAAATTAAAGGGAGGGGGGCACTGTGGTTGCATAAACACAGGGAATGAAGACAAAGGCAAATATTATTTGGTGTGATTTACCCATTATACAATAGACTGGATTGTAGGCAGAAAATTTACTTTCAGCTTAAGAAAAAGTTTAAAGTTTCAAAATATACACTATTTCTAAGTCAAATATATAAAACACATTTTAAAAAAATTTCTTAATTTTACGTTCCTTCTGTATTTGCTTACATTTTAATTCTTTTATCTAGTGTTCAGCTAAAACTACATGTTAATTTAATATGAATTATAATCAGCCATTAGTGTAACTTCACAAAGCTGTGATTAGTAGATCAGAGAATATTTATAAAGTAACTAGAATAGGAGCTAGCATAGAATAGGTAATCTATAAAAGTTAATCCTCTTCATGTTTTGTTCCTTATAAAGGCACAAGTAAACTGAGACTTGATATATTTCTATTTAGGCTGAGACTTTAAGCAATAAGGACCAATTAATCCCAGATCCTTAAGTGAGGAGTTGATCAAAGAAGATGGTATCTTCAAGTAGTTTTCTGTCCTTAGCTCTTCACCCCCGTTCAGATTTTAAAGGATGGAGAGTGAAGCGGCTTGAAGTTGATGGAAATCGAAGGTTTCTCTGAAAATGTTCGCACTGTGAGGCCCACCCATGCCAAGGGGTACAGTGGGAGGCCTTCCTCCTCACTTTAAGCATGGTGAGAGAGGATTTGGGAAGATCACTAGAAGAACTTTGTATGAATCCTTGGGTTCAAGGGACGCAGAGACTTAAGTTTGATTCATTCATAAAAAAGGAAGTTCATAATACAGAAACTGAGGAGTGTTTGAGAAGTGTATTCCCTTGAGAGTGGGTCAGAGATTAATGTTTTTTAGGAATCAGATGTGGAATCTGAAGTAGAGATTTTATCCTCGAATTGTTTTGAAAGAGATCCGCTGAAGCAGGCTTCTTATAAAGAGCCGGGCAACCTCAGCAGAAAAATCCTGAAATGAACCTTTGGTTGCCGAAGGGGGTCATCTATAATTAGATGAAGAACATTGCCTGAATCAAAGGGAGGTGCAATATGACAAGCCCTACTAGAGTGCTCAAGAGAGACAGACAATTTTTAACTCTGGCATTAGAAGAAACCAATAGCAGATTATATTGGTGTCAGTCAAGTAGGACTTTTCTTTCTCTTACCGCTGCTATCTAGCCATCAATCCTGGAGGAATCAGAGGCGGCCTAATGAATGGAAGAAGAAAAAGAAAAATCTTAATGGGATTTCCACTTTCAGTCATGGTGGACCAGGAAACTGAAATAATTGTGCCACTTAGAACAACAAGAAAGTTTTGTCAAAATATTTTTAAATGATCTGCTTATTTACATGAGAAAGCTAACAAAGCATTGAACATGTATAGGGTCAACATCTGGGAGAAGAGGAAAACACAGACAGATAAGCCCAGAATTTGGGGTTGCTCTTTTCTTAGAGGTATTTACTAATTCCAAAAGAAGTGACTGAGAGGATCAGAAGATGAAAAATAGATTTGGATAACCTCTTGGGAAGATCTAGATCTAGATATATAAATATAGAAGTAGATTTATAGATATATTGATATACATCCTAGGAGACTTTACATATAGACATTCATACATATACCATTGGACGATTTTCATGGAAATTAACAAGCCTATTCTATAATGTATATGTAAATACAAAAGACCAAGAATTGGCAAAAACAAGCTTGAAAAATAATAAAATTGAAAACAAATGCCACCATATTCACACTATAAAACATTTGGTTTGGGTATATACTTATGAAAATAGATCAATGAAACAGAACAGAGAGTCGAGAAATTGACTCACACATATACCATCACCTCACTTTTTTACAAAGGTGCCAATGTAATTCAATAAATAATGCTAGAGCAATTACCCTATGAAACCTCATATCATACATCATAGATCTAAACATGAGGGTTAAAACTATAAAGCTCTTGATAAAAACAGAATGTCTTTTTTATCTCTTTTATTTTTTATTTTTATTATGAAGACATTGGTTAATGAAATCCAGTAAGTTTCAGGTGTACAATTCAACAGTAAGGCATATATATATTGCAATGTGTGTTCACCGCCCATAGTTAGATTAGAATGTCTTTTTTTAAGTTATAGAAGACATGATAAGTATAAAACTAATAAAAAGAAGTAGTTTTAGCCCAAATATATCAGTAATTACATTATAGGTAAACCAAATACTCCAAATGAAGGACAGAGAATGTCAGATTGAATAAAAATACAAAATTTAACTCTATATTGCTTACAATACAAACATTTAAAATATGAAGATAAAATAATATTGTGAATAAAAGGATAAAATAAGCTTGGCCTATAAAAACATACAAAAAGATTGTTATAGCTATGCTATTAAATTAAGTGGAGTTTAAGGCAAAACTTTATCATAGATATAGGATCAGTTCACATTGATATAAGATTTTGTTCATTAAGAATCTAGAGAAACTAAATTTGAATGCACCTAGCAACATAACTTCAAAATATATAAAGCAAAAATTTGCAGAGGTATAAGGAGAAATAGGCAAATGCACAATGTTGTAAGAGACTTTAACACTTCTCTATTAATAACAGAAGAAGCAGACAAAAAAAGTAGGAAAGGATATCAAAGATTTGAACAATATGATTAAGAAACTTGGCCTAGTTGACATAGGTAGAAGATAGCACTTAACGGTTGTAGAATACATATTATTTTCTAGTACGGAAAGAACATTTGCAAAAATTTATTCTGGGCCATAAATAAGTTGCAACAAACTTCCAGGATTGAAATTATTTAGAGCGTGTTCTGTGAGCATGGTGCAATTAAACTTTATGGCTTAGCACAAAGCACAAAGATAACTAGAAACACTAGGTAGAGAAATAGAGAAGAAGGGAGTCAACTCCCCCTTTTCTTTCCCCACCTTGAGTCCTGCAGGCTCTTAACCTGAGGCCAGGCAGGAGGTGGGGAAAGGAACAAATTTTAGCTTTAAACGCTATTGGCATGTTGTCTATTAAGTTCTGGACATGTTCATTACTACAATGAAATATAATTACTATACCATTCTGGGTAGTAAAAATTATTCTTATCATAAAAGTAAAGAGAGAAATGATAATACCTCTAGATTTCAACCAATGAGCAAAAGGAGAAAACAATATATAAAGCAACAATGGGACAAGTAGGGAAAAATGAAATGTTATTTCTTTTTTAGAATAGCAGCTACACTATAGCTCTCTATAGCTTTACTCAAAAATATGCAAAATGAAAAAAAAAGAGAGTAAAGCAGATATTTTATATTTCCAAAACTAACATTTCATGATAGTAACCATTTGATTGCCTGGCATTTAATGCTGTATGCTGGCATTTAGCAAATAAACAAAATGTAATGACCAGCCACATAGAGATTTTCGCAAACCCAACTTTTGATTGGACAAAGGGTATAGTTAAGTGGGTGGTATGTTAGAGGTTGAGACTAGAAGAAGACTTCCTGTGTTCAAATCCTGGTTCTGCCACTTACTGTGTGTGTGAAACCTGGTAAAATTTCATAACTTTTCTGTGCCTTGGTTTCTTAATTTAAAATGAGATAATGACAATAGAATTTAGTTGATAATTTAAAATAGGATAATATATGGAAAATGTTGGCATATATGAGGCACTCAATAATTAGTTATTAGTATTTTTTACCTATCTCACCTTGAGGAAATTTCTCTAAATCAATTTGTATAGCTCTAAATCATTGTTTTTAATGACTGCATAATAGAGCCTTGTATGGCTATACCATTGTGTGGACTAACCTCTATTAACTGTTGATGGAAATATTCAATTACTTTGCAATGTAAAACACATTGATCATAAAACGAGTTGTTATGACTCATATACTGAATCATTGAGATGAGTCCTGACATGTAGTTATTGCAATGATTTAGAATAATGTATCACTGGCAAGAAAAAGGAGACTTATAATAGCCCCTCCCAACCACACCTTCAGCAGCATCTCTTGGGTGATTAGTGACAGGTTTTTTCTTACAGTTGTTCAGTGCTTTGTAGAAGGAAAAGAAGAGAAAGAGACAGTGGATTTATAATTGGCCAATAAGAGAAGTTGTATATCTTTAATGCCAAGATACCAATTTGCAAAGTGGAAAAATAAATAATGTTTTGACATTTAACCCTATATGTTTTATTTGATTGAATTTGAAAGAATTTTATCTCTTCTTCAACTATTTTCATTTTCTATCACCTAGACTCAAAATTCTATGACATAGTATACAAATGATCAATTCTTTGGCCTAAGCCTGTCTTCCAAACATCTATCTGGAGCACTTCAACTTTTCCCAACATTCCCTTCCTCAGCTTGGGACATCCTTTCATCTTCCTCTTTCAATATCAGCTCAAAGGCCAGCTTCTTCAAAGCCTTCTCTGTCCCCTGCTTCACTCTCAATAGAGATCGCCTCTCCTCTCAACTGTCATACATTAAGTCTCTTGCGTGACTTCCCAGATGCTCCATTTAGGTTTTGTGGCGATGTGATTGCATCTCTTATTGCCTCTGCTAAGTTATAAACATTAAAAACAAAGCATCTCTTACTCTTTAAATTGGATTAGCATACTGCCATGCATATATTTTACACTCAGTAATAGTGTTTAAACAAACAAATGAAGATTATAAACTAAAAAGATTGTATGGTAGTTGAACTTTTCGGTAAATAAATAAGACCATAGAAGGAATATCATCACCCTGCCTAATTGATTGTGAATTCATAGCTAATTAGCTGTGGTTCCTAGTAACCACAGAAAATATAAATGGTCAATTGAATTTCAGAAGTACAAAAAATACTCGAATTAATTCACTTAGAAAACAAAACATTAAAATAAATATATTTGGTTTAGATGAATTAGTTCATTGAGATATCCTTTTTTATATTAAAAAAAATTTAGAAAAATCTTCTAGGAATAGGCTAGAGAATTAAGAGCATGTGCAGTTGCTTTTTATCTCTGCCAAGACCATTCATCTAATGTCTTTTCTTGCATATCTTAACTGTTAATCAAACATCTTATATGTACTATAGAATATGAAATAATTCATATACAGTTCTCTGTGGTTTATGCATTTCTTTTAGAAAAAGAATGTAAATGCTTTTGATTAATTATACAATCATTGAAAGAGCAGTACCCTTTTTAAAAAGCCCACATTCTACACTTGCTTTTTTTTAGATGCCTTTTATATAAATTTTTAAAAAACAGAAAATTTGGAGAATTATATTAATCATACAAGCTCAGAGCAATCAATCTTTTACAGAGATATTAATTAAATGGCCATTATCCAGTTAAAATCATTCACAACTAGAATGTGAGGTGCTAGACTGGATCGTGAAGTACTGAAGACAAAGTTCATATTCATATTTGTCTAAATTCTTGGTTCCTGGTGTAAAACTCGTGTTCAGTAAATGTCTGCTGAATCAACAACATGTGATTAAATGAGTAATTGAATGAATGAATGTTATGCTTCCTGCCAACTCTAGAATTGGAACTAGTACACCTGTTAGTAGAACAAAACGATAAGCTTCATCTCCAATTGTTAGACTAAAATCACATTCAGAATATGATAGGGCCTGCTTCAATTAATTGTCCAATGGCATTTTATGAATTATGATTAGTTTTTAAATAGGTGAAAATTTACTTTTATGCTTTATCCATCTTTCACTCCCACTATCCTAGTTGCTTAGGGACTTGTTTCTATTTGGGCATACACTGGTTTTTGGTCAATGATGATTCAGATGGGTATCCTCAGATGATTCAGAGGTATGCGCTGCACCTAGGTGACCTATCATTTTCAAAATACCTTTTCCAGTTCTGACACTGCCCAGTTTTGTCTAGAATGTGAGTCTCATTAAGTCACAAGTGTTATGACTACTGGCCAGCAGGAATTTATTTATCGCACATGTAGAATTAATTTATAAAATTCTAACCTTTAAGCAGAAAACCCAGCATTGTTCAAAAATACAAGAATCAATAATGGGCACTTCTCCATTCCTCATGCATGATAGAGGAAGGCTATGAAGTCTGTCATATTTTTACTCTAAAACTATTGTTATCACTGCTACACATTAGTTGACACTTAGCTATCCACTGTTTACATAGCCCTATATTAAGAACTGACAGAAAGAAACCCTACTTTTGGAGGGCTTAGACTCTAATCAGGAACATGTGACACACAATACAAAAAAATGAAAATAGCAATACATTTATCTTTATATTAAGTTCTAAATGTACGTGTCTAAAGAATTATCTGTGATAAAGCAGTCACAGAAATGAAGTGCTACATTCAACTGGGTTAATTTACAAGTGCTGTAGGCATTTTTATGAGCAGTCTTAAGACTTATTTTTGGACAAAGTCTATGAAAACTCCTGCCACCTTGAATACTGCAAGAGTAGTCATTAGATAGGAGTCTGATGTTCAAATTTCAACTCCCCAGTATGCTATCTATGACTTGGGTAAATTACTTAAACTCTCTGTGCTGACCTTTTCTCATCTGTAAACTGGGAATGATGATATTAGTTTCAACTGCCTAAGAGGGTTGTAGCGAGGCTTAAGTAAGTTAACTTTTCTAAAATAGTGGGACTAGTACAGGCTATTTGTTAAGTATATCTGAGAACAAAACCCAACAGAGTGAGGGGCAGACAGAGGGAAATAGTGTGGGTTTCGGCAGTCTCACTGAGCCACTGAAGTGCCTGCCTGCTTCCTGATAATTTGTCCCTACTTTTAAAGCTAGATTTAGTGGGATATTCTGTTATTTTCAACTAAAAACATTCTAACAAATACCTTTTACTCTCCTAGTTTTCTTTTTTATATATGCAGTACTTGGTTTCCTCTTGTTATATTTGAAGGTGCTTTCAGTATTGTCTATCCTTGGCTTATAAGGGATTCACAACTGTTCCATTGCCTGCGCCCACTTCCCAGTCATCTCATCAACTTTCGTGGCGGCAGTTAATGATGGCTCCCAAAAATAAATGTACAGTGCAGGTGTTTCTCTTCTGAGCTCTACACTCATATATAGAATGATTATTGTATGTACATGCATGTCTCAGAGGCAATTCAAAGTCAGCATTTTCAAAACTGTCTTCATTATCTCTCTTTCCATCAACTTCAAAGCCAGTCTTCCATCTGCCTTCCTTAGTGAATGCATCACCAGACCCTTAGTGGGATAAGCCATGAGAGTTCAGGTATTATCTTTAATTCATTCTTCCCTTCATCCATCCATATCAAAATCAACCATTAGGTCTTGTCAAAAAATTCCAGAAGCAGCACAGAGACCACTATAGCTGGAGCAGAGTAAGCAAAGAGGAGAGACTAGATGGAAATTAGGTCAGGTGGGCAGGACAAAAGCAGGCAGACAAATTAATAAGCTATTAAAATAATGCTGATGAGCAATGAAGGTAGCTTGGGCAAGGGTTGTAATGATGTTGGTAATAGTGATTCCATTTTGGATATATTTTAAAGGAAGAGTTGATATAATTTTTTAATGGATTTATGTGAGGTAAAAGAGAAAGACGGGGGTTAAAGGTTACATGAAGGTCCTGAGTACACTGGAGTATAGAGTTGTCATTAACAGAGATTGGGAAAGATGGCATAAAGAGATTTTATATTTATTTTTGAATATAATATATATTCAAACAAATATATGTTATATATTTATTTTTGAATATGTTAAGTTTGAGATGTCTATTAGCAATCTAAGTGGAAAGTTTGAGTAGATTCTTTAGTAGATGAGTCTTGATTCAGAGCTGGAAATATAAATTTGGAAATCTTTAGCACATAGATAAAATATAAGATCATGAAACTGGAGCATAAGAATAGAAATAGTAGAAGAACTGAGCCCAGAAGTACACCAGTATTCCTCAGAGCATTTGAGGAACAAAGGAGATTGAGTGCAATTAGGTAGTACCAGGAGAATATGATGTTCTAGAAGCCAAGTGATGAGAGCTTTACAAAGGCGAGAAAGCAAGCAACTATGTCAAGGCCGCTGACAGGTTAAGGAAGATGAAGATTTGAGACTCGACCATGGAGGACAATTGAGATCTATTCTAGTAAAATTCTACTTACTTTAAGGTCTCATTTTAAGACTACCTCCTTTGGGAAGTCTTCCAGCACCCTATAAAGCTAGATTAAGAACCTCTCAATGTATGCCATATCACACCTGTCATTTTACACTCATCCTAAGGTTTGGAAATTGCCCTTATACTTGTCTCTCTTCTCCTCTAAACTATTTATGTCTCAAGGGAAAAGACCTGAATGTGATCACTGTTCTACCTTTGTGCCAAAAGGCCATCCCTGCCTGGTAAAAGGGAATAAAGAAAAAAAAAAGAAAGAAAAGAAAAAAGGAAAAAAAGAGGGTGATAACAGGGAGTAGCCAGATCTAGTAAGTATCAGTGACACATCCTTAGATGACAAAGACTTTTTTTTTTTTACCTCATTTGATTTAATTCCAAGTCAGAGGATGTTGTTTCAGAGAATCTGAAATGAACTTCTAATGGAATATTTAAGTGTGCTGGTTGCCTGAGGGCAAGAGAACAGCCCAAAATCAGCTCAGCAAATTATTGAGCAGCTGTGATTAGTCAACCATGCCCTTCCTCAACAATACCTTATCTATGGAAAGCTTGTAATTTTCCTAAAGTTTTCGTGGAAGAGCTGTTAACAAAGGCAATGAGATGTGCATAGTTCAGTTTCCCACATCTACTCACTGAAACCAAATGTTTTTGTTGGAATCAATAATTATGAATTGGTTTTCTTATCACGTCTAAAGATTTATATCATTTTTTCATATTTCCTTTTGGGGTAGAAATATTCCTAAAAATAAGCTGTAGGACTATAATAATAATAATTAAATTAGCAATTACATGATAATTTTATTGATAATTACAAAATTAAATAGTCATTATAGTAAGTCCTTTTAATTTTAAAGAAAGTAAATGGTATACATTAAAAATGAAAACTATTGTGACTATAGTTTTTTTTAAGAAAGATTGGTTAAATTTATTTCGATAGGTGCGAGCAGACCTTTAATTTTTAACTTTTATATAATAAGTTCATTTTTAATAGGCTACACATTGCTAAGTTAAGGTACTCTCTTACAAAAGCATTTTCATCATACTAAGGTTTATATTACAAGTGTGCAATTATACTAATATCTCTGATTGCTATCTTTCATATATGTACCTGAGATATATGTAAGACCTACATATACTATTTTATTATATTATTATATAATAATTTATATAGAATTTATATATATAATATGTATCCTAATATATATATATATATATATATATATATATATATATATATATATATATATATATATATATAAGGTCTAGTCAAAATTTCCAGGACCAGCACAGCACAGAGACCACTACAGTTGAAGCAGAATAGAGAGAATGAAGCAAAGGAGAGACTAGATGGAGATTATATATATGTATATATATAGATTAAAGCTATAAAATTTTAAGTTGAGCATAACCATACATTGTGACATAAATAATAAACTAAAAATGCAAAAGTCTCTAAAACTTCTTAAGTGTGGTTAGTAGAATAATATGAAGAGTGACTACAAAGTAAGATTCATTTTTGGAAACCAAATTTTATTCATCTGAATGAATGAATATTGGTCACTTCAAAGAAGTAATTTTGGTGGCTATATAGTCCATTATTGTTTGTTCAATGTAATCTGACTTCTTTGAGAATTTTGAGTAGTGTAGTGTCCTCTTAGTAAATGTTTAATATACTGAGGGGATTAATGTACCAGAAAATATTCATTCGGATGCATTGGAACTAGTGTTAAAAATTCTTTTATGTCTTCATAGTTATGTAGACTTCTTTAGCTATCTCTATAGTGGGGTCCCAGTTTAAGAATAGAATCTTTGATCATTCTATTTGGATGAGACTGAGAAATGTTATTGGTAGAATTCCCTGTAGGATCCACACTGCTTATATTGCTTTCCCCTCCTCCCCTCCTCTCTTCTTCAAGACTCATACTGTAGAGACCAAGACGACAATATCCACAAACCCAAACACAGAAAGACAAACCAAAACACCAGCAATGACAACACAAATTATGAGTTTAAACCACCCAACATAAAGTAGCCTCTCCCTGCACCCATTCTTGTTTTATTATTTGTAGTTTTTTTCAGACTTTCCTCCATCAAAATTATCTCATTCTCTCTGTGGTCCTCCTACTTTTCTGTTCCCCAAGAATTGTTGCTTCATAAAAGCAACAGTCCTTTATGAAAATGTGACTTGTTCGATCCTCTGTCCTCAGAATAATGTGTTCAGTAAATGCAAGTTGAATAAATGAGAAAATAAATTACTACTCAAATGATATACAAAATGTTACATACATTATTGCTTCTTACAAAATGCCGTTAGCTGCTGAAATAATACTAGAGAGCAATGAAATTTGTAGTCACTTACATTGTAACCAAGGATTTTTTTTACATCAACCAGTGCTTTCTTTTCCCTATCTTCTGTTCCCAAATACCTCCCCAATTCCATTTTATTTATTTATCTATCATCTATCTTTATTTATTTATTTTATTATGGTGACACTGGTTAATGAAATCCAGTAAGTTTCAGGTGTACAATTCAACAGTGAGGCACATCGCATTGTGTGTTCACTGTCCCCTAATTTCATTTGAAATACAGTCTCTCATAAAAGCATCTTCAGCATATTAAGGTTTATATAGCCATAAAATTAAACCAGTATCTCAGTTTTCTTCCCCTATTTCTCTTTCCTCTCTCTCTTTCCTCTTTTCCTACCTCCTCTTGAATCAGGTCCATCTCTCTTCTACATCAGGCAGCAAGTAAACAAATGTTTCATCAAATTAGAGGAAATGAATTCCCACTTCCAAATCGAGACAAAAATTAATAATTTGCTTTTTATCGCCTGTGCTTGCTGCAGGAAAATTGGATAAACCTATCTAGATAAGTTTTTCAAAAAAATACTAAGTCCTCCCAACTCCCTCTTCTCCTTAAATGTGGGCTGCACTTACTGACCGGCTTCCAAAGAATAGAGTTTGGGAAGGGAGGAAAACAACTTTAGATTGGAAAATATTGGTAAACACTATGTTAAGGTTAACGTCAAGGTTAACATCCTCAGCGACTTAATGTTAATAGTATGTACTCTTGTTATAATGTGATGGGAATGGCACTTGACCTTTGTGATATTCTTCCTCAAAAACCATAGCCCCAGTCTAACAATGAGAAAAACATTGTCCCTCCAGAATGAGGGACATTCTACAAAATATCCGAGCAATTTCTTTTCAAAATTTTCAGTCATCAAAAACAAGGAAAGACAACAAGTTGTCATGGATTAGAGAAGACTAAGGAAACAGAATTACCAAATGTAATGTGGGAACTTAGGATTCTGAAACAAAAAAAAAAAGGACATTAGAAAATACTAGTGAAATCTGAATAAAGTCTGGAGTTTAGTTAATAGTAGTTTATTAGTGTTGGTTTCTTGTGACAAATACTATGGTTATATAAGATGTTTACAATAGGGGAAACTGAATGTGTTATATATGGAAATTCTCTGTACTATCTTTGCAAACTTTATCTAAAACTATTCTGTAATTTAAAAAAAGATTACATTAAATAAAAACTATGGAATTCTAGCTTGACGTCTCCCATAACTTTGCAGAGGTACATGTCAAAATATTATAAACTTTTATAACCCTGCTTCTGTAGTAATCATAATTAAGTCTGTTTTCTGGTGATATAATAAATAACATAAGAATCTGGTACAGATACCTCAGAAAATGTCCTTCAATAATCAGCAAACTAAAAAATTCTACAAAGATTGTCATTTCTATTATCCCAGGTTTTGTATACTCAGCTGACTGCTGCCCTTTCTCTAGGAGCTATTAGGGCATCATAAAATCCTGAGTTAACATGCTATTTCGATATCTCTTGACATATTAATCTCCCATGTAAAGTGTGAAATCAGTGGGTACATTTATTGATGGGGAAAGAAAAAAGGGGGAAATTATTAGCCTTTCTTTATTTACTTCTCTGTTTTGCAGTTTGATGTATGAACTTGTATTCTTCATGGAATATTTTCAATTCAAAAAAGCAATAAAGAATGATTATAAAAATATCAATTCAGACAAAATTTACTGGTCATCAGTGGACGCTATCCTGTTAGGGGGCACTAACCATAGACTGTAATCTCAGGAAATTATATAAGTGATAAATATTGTAAAAAAACTAGATTGTAGATGGAAAATAAGCAATCACTTAAAATTTTCATTTATATTTGAAGCTCGCTCTGTGAATTAATTCAATAGATTTATACTATCCCAGGATGGTCAAGTTCATAAGGTTTTGAACTCCAATTTTGGTCTTAGTTAATCAGTAAGATTTTTTTTTGCTATATTAGTTCTTTTTTAGTTATATATTTTTTTCCATTAGCAGGAGCTTTCAGAGGAGCAATTATTTATGATTTTGAAAATTGCTTGGTTGCTACTATTTATATTCATTAACTGCTAAGCACTCAGGGAATATGTGCCTCAGGAAACTGGGGTAATTGTCCATGCTACCCAAGCACAGTGATAAAATGTTAGACAAATAAAACTTTCCACTTCTACTTCCCTTGTAGGAAGTTTATTAGCATTTACAACCACCATGATGTTAGGAACCAACACTTATTAAAAACCACTTTGTGGAGAAATACTGCCAACTTCATGCCAACTCTCTAGACTGAAGGGCCTCATTGACACTAAGCATGAATAGACTTTGTTCTCAGCTACTGGTTTTACCTCTAGGCTTTAATTTAGGAGCGACTATAGCAATTAACTAGTTCATGAGAAAGCTAAGGCAGCCAGTATTGTTTAAACATTTTAGGAGCATTTGAGAGTCTTGGTGAAAGGCTTTTCTCATCTCGAGATATTTCAGAAGTGAGAGGTATTGACAGTATGATAAAGTGGCCAGGCTTTGATCTGAAAGCAAACAGTACTGTGTTTCTTATGACAGAGAAATTAAAACGTGTTACCTTTATTTGTCCATTATAAAGCAGCTGTGTACATAAAACAGATAGAAAATTGACTGCCATTGATTTTAAAGGTTGTGGAAATTTGGGAAAGTCATTAGAACTTTCTTAGTCTCATTTACCTTATCTCTAGTAAATGGAGAAAACAATACAAATCTCATGGATCACTGTAAGGATAATAAAAAAAAACCCAATGTATATTAAAATGCTTTTAAAAATATAAAGCACATGTTGGATCTTTTCCCCGATATGTTATCCGATAGATATGGGAGAAGAATGAGGACATTGGCTTTTCACTTTTTTTTTTTTAAACTGCTTTTGCCCCTAACCCATACGTGTACAACACCAATTAAAAATATTGCTAAATTGTTTTAATTATGAACAAAACCATCTATTGTTAGTCTCTTCCAAGAAAACTAAAACGAATGACTTAGTAGAAACCTCCATGTTTTCATTATTTGCTTTGGTATATACAATTTGTGAGTTTGCAAAGACACTAGATTCTAAATATTTAACTTAATATAAGGCATTTGAATTGGTATTTCCATTCAAACACTTCTGCATAATTAATGCCAAATTAGACTTTTATTACATATTCATTTCTCCATTTGGATCTCCATTTGGAATATAAACTAAAACTCCTGTTTTGGGTGTATTTGTGCATGCCTATGTATGTGTACGTGAGATTGAGTGTTTTAAAAATATTTGGTACTTAGATTTTTTTTCTAGGTAGATGTTTATCAACTACTTCCAAGAATTTGTACTTATCATGATTAACTTTAAGAACAACATTTATGGATGAAAAACAGGTATCTTTACTGTAAAAAAAAATGCCTAAATCCCTCTTGAAAAATAAAATTTCTTTAGACCTGATGAGAACTTACAGACTTTGGAGGGGTTTATGAAAGTAACCATTTCTGGTGACTTTATTTAGCAAAAGTTTCAGGTAGGTAAATTTTTTGAATGCTAATTAATTCAGATTTTGCATCTGCATAATGCAATTAGAAACGTGTGACTTTTCCCCCTGCTCAAGTACTGAATACTGTTGAGGAAAGAGTGAAGATAGGAAATATATAAAATGGAGTCACTTGAACAAAGCTGTCGAAATTATTAACATTATGAAGGTTGAAGCATGAGGAAAGAGTCTCTTCTTGTTCTAAATAGCCTGGGAACTTAAACTTTTTGAACATTTCAGTCCTGTTGTCAATGCCTGGATATGCATCTGAATGTACGCTAGACCTCCAGAGAACCCTCTGATTACCATTCAGGAGAATCACGTATCCAAACCACCTGACATCCACCTGACATCCATTATCCAGACTGCATGACATCTGACTGATAACTGTCCTAGAACAAGGGCTAAGAATGCAGGACTGATTATTCTCATGAATGCACTTTTTACTATGATAATTCCTAACTTTTGTTTCTTCTTTGGAACACTTTTGGGGTTTTGCCTATATGAGTTCTAAGTTTGCAAACTTTAAGACCCTTGAATAAATCGTTATTTATCTCTAGCCGAAACCTCCAGAATCTGTTTGTTTGATATAATCCATTCATCGATCACAGACTGACCAGATCTTTATATTCATTTTGTCTGTGTTTTGCCTTTTCAATACAGATGAGACACGTACATTTTTCCTTGTTGGGAAACCACTTATTTGTTAGATATTTATTTCTCAATTTAAAAATAGAGAAGGAAAATTTCAAAACATTAGTCTTACAAAATATATAGCTGAAATATGATCATGAAACACTGCACTGAACTAAAATTGTTCAGTCATTAATAAATGTGCATTCATTAACTTCTAAGTTACCAAATTTATGCCACTCAGTAGCACAGTAATGCTGACTAATAAAAAGTCAGCACTTTTAATAAGCGTTATGGTATTCTCTGATTTGGTCATGAAAATAATCAGGTGTTCACATGCCCAAGATGAGTGCTAATAGGTGCCTCCCAAATTCTTGCACCACCTTTACTTCCCCTGGGAAAATATAAGTTAAGGGTTAGAAATATAGATGTAACGTAATTTGAATTTTGAATCTCCTTTCTTTGTCTCCTCATAAACTGAAATTGATTCTCATTTGTTGATTGATGCCTTTCGGGGAGTTGGCCATCTGTGTGGTGTCAAACTCAAGTTCTAGTTTATTATTATTTTTTTCTCAAGTCCTACTTTAAATCAGAGCTTTTAAAACTGGAACTAGTTGAGAAAATTAATCGGTTACTACAGCACATTGAAAATTCCAAGCAATTAATTGATTGCCTAAAATCTACTGAATAGTATGTGGCAAGACTCGCTCTCAGGAAACATGATATTTCAACCTAAAATCCATATCCTTTAGTCACTAAGTATTAGAATTTAGGACCAGCACTGTTCTCATCTATCCCAGGAAAGCAAAGCTATATAAAACATGAATCTTGCCCTCAAATGCCAGCTTCAGATTGAAAACATATATATGGATGCAACAAGAAAATAATTAAAACTAAAATTACACATTTTTCACTTAAGCACAACCAGAATTTAAGAAACAAAGACATATGTGGGAGAGTATCAAAAATTTTCCTGACAAAGTAGGATCTTAAAGAGGGTCTTAAAGAGTGAGTTAAAATTAGTCAATGATTCTCAACCCTAATTTGCATTTGAATTGCCTAAGGATTCTTTAAAAATCTACCTGTGCCCCACCCTTAGAAATTCTGATTTAATTGGCCTGGGGTGGGGCCCGGGATAGTATAACAAAGCTCTCAGGTGATTTTAATGTACAGGCAGAGTTGAGAACCTTGGAGTAAGACAATGAATAAAAGGAAGAGGGAAAGTAAAAGTTTAAGAACTAGTGCCAATTTATTCACCTGTTTACTCATTCAATAAAAACTCACCTACGCAATGCTTGTCATTGAAGTAGGTGGTGGTTCAAACTAAAATGATTGAGAAATGATGCTTGGAGTTTTCCATCTAGTAAAGAGATTCATGTGAAAATAAGTTATTACAATATAATGTAACTATCATCTATCTACCGATCTATTTATCTACCTATTTATATCTATATATCTATGTCTACATCTACATCTATATCTCTATTATTTATATCTCATCTGTGCTTCACAGCGCATTATGGAGGAATGATGATTATTATTTTTTATTGTCACTTAGAGCAGTGGTTCTCAAACTTATATGCGAGTTGGAATCTCCTGGAGAACTTTATAAAGCATTGCTTTATTGTTTTCTGGGTCTCAAACCCAGAGATTCTGATTTGATTGGTTTTGAAATCAGAATTTAAAATGAGAAAAACAAAACAAAACACAACGAACACCTCCCTTGGTTATTTCAATACACAGTATTGGACTGGTCGGACTGGCCTCACCGAAGTAAAAGGTGTGTCTGGGAGCCAGGTTGAATTGCTGGGTAAAATTACACTGAGTGAAACCTTGATTTCAAGGCAGAGGAACTAGGAATCACTGTACTGAAAGTGGGCTGTCCTTGAAGGCTCTTTGTGATCTAATGAAAGGGAAATTTTTAGAAGTATTCTCTGGCAACAAAACACAGATGGAATATGGGACTGGATTCCTACGGGCAATTTATTTTCAGGCGCAGTGGCCATAGTGCTTAGGGTCCCAAGAAAATATTTTACTTTGTCGAAGAAAATGTTTTCATATGAGGAAAGAGTAAAGTTAGGGCATATATATAATAGAGACATTTTAACCAAACTACTAAAATTATTAACATGAGGGTTGAGCCATGAGGAAAGGCTTCACTCTTATTCTAACCAGGCTAAGAAATTAAAGTTTTACGAACTCTCCAATTGACTCTGTGTCAATTGCTGGATATACATCTGGACCTCCAGGTAACTCTCTAATTATCTATCCCCTGAAGAACTCACATATCCAGGCCATCTGATTACCCCTTGAAGGACTCATTATACAATTACCCAAACTACCAGGATGGACTAGACCTCCTGGCACCCATCTTCCGGACCACCTGGCATCCATCGTCCTCACTGCCTGGCATCCGACTGATAACTGTCCTGGACCAATCTTAGAGCTAAGAAGGCAGGACTGATTATTCTCTAGAATGCACTTTTTACTATGAGAACTTTTAACTTTTCTTTCTCCTTCGGAACACTTTCAGATTTTTGCCTCCTGTATTCCCAGTTTGCTAACTCCAGACCCTTGAGTAAATCTCTATCATTTATTTCTCAAAGCTTCTCAACTCTTTTTAAGTTAGTTTGACAAATATATCATATTAATATGTTGGTCTTTTAACCAGTAGAGTTCTAAAATACAATTTTTAGTAGTAGTTTATGGAGGAAGGGGACCAACACCAGCGAAAATACTTAGGCCCGAGAGAAGTCATGATACAGCCTGGGTTAAAGGAGAGCCTAGTCTCAATTAATTTAAATTTATATTAGAGATACGATTTGTACAAACAAGCAAGCTTTTACTGTCCTAGTTCCTTGAATTGTTTTGTAGGGGTTCTGAATGAGTCACCTAAGTCATGCCTCTGTGGTATGTGAATTATTTTGAGCTGGGGGCACTGAGATCTTGTGGGCTGAAGAGACACTTATGTTCTAACTCCATGATTACCTAGAATAATTTAAATTAGGGGCCTTGTCCATAATGAGAGTTATTACCAGAGATAACATTTTTCTGTGTATCTCTATGATAGAGCTAACTACATCTGCACTTATTATCCCTATGAATGACCTTCCTCCCCTCTGATGCCCCAAGTAGCCTGACCTCATCCTTAGCACAGAATGTCATATAATCCTCATTTTTACTTTCTGTCCCTCTCATGTATATGGGGCTCCTGTGCAATGAAATTATATTTGATTTTCTTTTGTTAATCTGTTCCATGTCAATTTGATAATTCAGCAGGAAAAGAACCAGAAGAGGAAAGGGGGAATTTTTCCCCTTCCCCACAGTTTTCATCTTGATTTTGCAAAACTGAAATACAAGGGTCAAGTCTTTTATCTCATTAGAATACCTACTTCATATTGGAGAGAGCCAAAATTGAATGAATCGGCAAGTTTGGTTTCAAAGGACATTTACTTTCACAGGACACGTGGTTTCCCTTTATTTTGAATGCTCTTACCCCTTTTGTCCAAATGGAGAACTCACAGTTATCTTTCAAAACGTACCTAAAATATTTGAGTTCTGCATGTAACTTTCTCTAGCTTCCCCTACAAACTAACTAATTAATCACTGTGACTTACGGATTCATCAGCATTTTGTTCATTCATTGGAACTGCACCCTCACCATGCACTGATGCTAACAAGTGTGGGTCAGTCTCTTCCAACATGACCCTCAAAGTCCTGGTTTATTCACTCCTATATTCTTAGGTTCTGTAATAATTTCTAACATATACTAGGTACCCCAAAATATTTGCCCTAAGTGTAGTAAATCGAATATATGGTTAAACGTAATACTCTAAATGGGATACGGGAAAGAATTGCAAAATGTAATTTAGATTATGCCTTTGCAGAAAAGTTCAGTAAATGAATTAAAGTTCTGGATAACAATATTATTTTGATGAAATAAAGTTAAATTACTTCTTGAAGAATTTACAGTTCACATAAGCTGAGATACAAACAGGTGAAAACTGTTAATTAAAATCTTATAGTTCTTGATAGACCTCAAAGAAGTTTCTTTTCTTTTTTTAAAAAATTAATTAATTAATTAATATTTATGGTGACGTTGGTTAACAAAATCCAATAAGTTTCAGCTGTATATCTTAATAGTAAGGCATATATATGTTTACACTGTGTGTTCACCTTTCATAGTTAGATTTCTTTCTGTTACCACATATTTGACTCTCTTTACCCCATCTACCTCCCTCCCTGCCCTCCACCTCCTACCCTCTGGTAACCACTATTCTGTAGTGCATGTCCATGAGCCTCTGTTTGTTTGTCCTGCTCATTTGCTGCTTTTAGGTTTATATCCCACATATAAGTGATATTCTGCGATTTTCAACTTTTTCTGTCTGGCTTATTTCACTTAGCATGATTATCTCGAGGTCCATCCATGTTGTTGCAAAAGTTTTTTTCTTTAATAGTCATACTTGATGGTTCCAAAATAGAAAGGCCTCAGCAAGGAATCATCATTTCTTGAGCTTTTATTTTGAACGAGATTTTGGATGTTACGGAATATGCCGCATCGATTCTTCAGCCAGAATTGGAAGATGCCTAAACCAGTGTTGGACACACATCTAAAGAAACTTGAAGAATGTAAACTAATCATTTAAAAATCTATGATAACTGTTGTTCATAAAATTTTTTGTTAACAGATCCATCTGTTTATATTTAAAATATGCTTCTTTTATCTCAAATATGATCAGACTGAAGATTTGGCTACTCATTTGTATTTTCCAGGAAGCACCAAGTTCCAAAGTGCTGTTTCAGCTGGAGCACTCATGCAAAGGCTGGTTCTATTAAAGAAAGGAATATTTGAGTTATTTTTAATCTATGAGCTAGTTATTTTTAATCTAGTCCCTAAAGAGCAATTGCGTTTGTTGTAAAACAGTCTACCACACTTGAATCTTAACATCAATTATGCTAATTTCACCTCTCCAAACTTATGCTGTTGCTTTTTATAGTGTATAGGTAGGTTTGGGTCAAAAACGATCTCCTAAAAAAAAAAAGTTACTAAACCGAGATTGAGAAGGCAGGAGATGATTTTGTTCATCTGAATTGAGTGCAATATTCTGGAAAGCTTTTGCCATCTTTAGTACTGAAGGGAAGAAAGGGCAAGGGATGAAAGGAATTATCAGGACTCTGAGAGAGCTAGATAGAGAAGGCCACTAAAGAGAAGCTTGGACTTCACTAAAGGAAGGAAGCCACCTGACAGGGAGGAACCCCCAGAGAAAGTTACTCTAAGTTCACCTTTTTTAATATCCTTCAGATCTCTGCCAATGCCTCTCACAGGCTCAACCCAACTAGTCCATATGCATCAGATTCCTTGGCAAAAAGTAGGGTATAGGTCTTATCCGTAGGAGTGCATTTCAGGTCCTGTTGTTGCTCATTATCAATTCCTGTCTGGGTAGAAATTTTGCATCCTCAATACATAGGATAGACAAATCTATTTGTTATTGTATCATTGTGGGATGATGTCAATTTTGTCATATTCACAACTCAAACCTAAAATATTAGCCACATTGGTGCTGTTCAAAGTAGTTAAAGAAAAGAGAGGAGCTGAAGAAACAATTTACATAAAATATACCTACTATTCTTGCTTCTCTAGCTGACCCAAAGTCTTAAGTTGATTTATTATTCATTCCTCCTTCCATCACTTATACTTGCTGCCATAATCCCAGCTGGACAAGTACTTCAGTTGATGAGGTATTCAAGCCTTCTTTCTAGTAGGATCTGAGTTCTTGGTGGTCCTATCTTTAATGGGGTATCATAGTTTCCACTGTGCGTTTGGTAAAAGCTATCCCTCCTATGCATCATGATTGACAGATTCTCTGAGATGTCTTCTGAGTGATGGTGCATGAGGTAAGGCTAATATACGCTTAAGTCTAAGTTCAGTGTGCACTTTCTTTGCTGTTAAGATATGTTTCCTAGTTGGAGTTAATATTCCCCCATGACAATCAATAAAATGATGAATGACATACTTTAAATCCATAAATGATGATACTAGCAGAAATGCTACAGGAAAGGAGAGCGACATATCAGGAATATGTGTCTACCTCTCCATGATGGGTGAGAGGGGGTGCAATATAAGGAATCTGTCATCCTGTAGCCAGATGATCATTTTGGTAAGTGGTGCCATATAGAAGCCTTAACATTGGCCTCTGCTGTTGGCAAGTTGGGCACTCAACAGTGATTAGCCAGATTGGCCTTAGTAAGTGGAAGACCATGTTGGTGACCCTACTTATAGTTTCCATTCCGGCCCCCTAGTCACTTTGTACATGAGCACTTTGAGTGAAGCTGGTTTCGTTGTTGAAAGTGTCTTAAAGGCATCATGATTAGAACCGTTCTGGTGAGCATGTACGCTGGACACAAACATTCTCATACTTTTGTGCTTACCTGAGATGTCCATTTTCAAATCTCATTTTCTGACCATATCACAACTTCTAACCTTCTTTTAAAGTCTCTATTCAGTTAGTTAACCTGCTGGTGGCTTGGCAAATAAACATTCTAACTTTATTCTCCTCCTGGCCTTTATATTTCCTGCTGGTGTCTCCCATCACCTAAACCGTCTGGAAGTGGGAAGCAGGGGATCCCATTTATGCATTTCATGTGAGTCAGGCTCTCTAGGCACAGAATAAGATGGAGAGACGGTGAGTGTCTATCCTGAGGGTTTCACCTGCTCACCTGAGATTTAGTTCTGATATAAAGCACCACATTTATATTGATTCTTCCTTTGTGAAAAAAGAAGCCTGTGTATGCACACATGCATACATAGTGTACCTTGTACATTTTCATTAAGATAAGAGATAAAAATGAAATGTCAGTAAGCCAAGGGAGCAAATAAAGATCGGCACAGTATACAGTTTCAAAAAAAGACCATTATCCTAGAAGGGTCACAGAAAAAAATGAGATTTAGTGAAATGAGCACAGGCTTTAGATTTAAGAGTCCAGGTTTGGAAATCTGGATTTACCATAAAATAAATTCATTTCTAGTGCACAGTAATTTTCATCAAGATAGGCCATCTTATGGGCCATAAAATGTTTCGATGAATTTCAAAAGATTGAAATCTTGCAGAGTCTATTCTCTGACCGTGATGGTATTAAATTAGAAGACGACAGCAGTAAATTGTTTAGAAAAATTCCAAATATATAGAAATTAAATATCTCACCCCTAAACTCTTAACCTGGATTAAAGAAGAAATCACAAAGACAATTGGAAAATATTTTGAACTGAATAATAAAAACACAATATAAAATAGCTTAACACAGTGCGTAGAGGGAAATTTATATATGCTTATGTTGGAAAAGAAGAAAAAGCTAAAATGCATTTCCTAAGCACTCAATTTAGGAAACTAGAAAAACGAATGCAAATGAATCTAAAGTAAATAGAAAGAAGAGAATATAAATCAAAGAGGTGAAATAAATAAAATAGAAATAGATCAACTATATTGAACAATCAATGAAAAAATTCTGTATCTTTGAACAATCAATAAAATTGATAAAGTTTTACCTAGTCCGATGAAGGAAAAAAGACTGAGACACAAAATAACAATATTAATAAAAAAAATAAGGGCTATCACTAAAGGCATATGAATATTAAAAAGGTAATGGATTATTATGAAGAAATTTATCCCAATATATTTGACAACTTAGATAAAATGGACAAATTTCTTTAAAGACACAAATTTTCAAAATTAACAAAAACATGAATATAGAATCTGGACTGGCCTATATTTATTAAAGAAATTGAATTTCTTTTCATCAACCTTCCCACAAGAAAAACAAAAAAATCCTCCAGGCTTAAATGGTTTCCCTGGTTAACACAACCAAACATTTTAGGAAGAAATAATACAATGTTAAACAAGTTTTTTCAGTAACTGGAAGAAAATCCAACTTAGGTAATGAGGCCAATATTACTTTGATGTCAAAACCAGACAAAGTCATTGTAAGAAAAGAAAATACAGATCAATAATCCTCATCATCTTAGGCACAAGTAGCCTTAAAAATATGTAAGCAAGTCAAATACAACAATATGTAAAAATCATATTTTATCACTCTCAGGTGGATGCAAGGTCGACTTAACATTTGAAAATTAATGAATATAATTTCTAGATTAACAGATTCCTAAAAATTATATGATCATCTCAATAGATGTATAAAAGACATGTGATAAAATTTATCATTCATCAATAATTAAAAAAAACTTTCAGCAAATAGAAATAGAAAACAACACCTAGGAAAATCTGCAGCTAACATCATTCTTGACGGTGAAAGATTGTATGCTTTTCCTCTAAGATCGAGAATAGCATTATATTGGAGGCCTCACTTTGTGCAATAAGTTAAGAAAGAGAAATAAAAACATGGATTAGAAAGAAAGAAGTAAAATTACTTTTATTTGTAGGTGACATGATGGTGTACATAAAAAAATCTTAATGAATAAAAAGAAAACCTAAAACTAAATTAATTTAGCATGGATATGAGAATTCAAAATTGTTTACAAAAATTAATAGTATACTAGTAACAAAAAATTTCACTTGCTTAATATTATTAAAATGTCAATTTTACCCAAAATGATCTAGAGCTTGATGCAATTTCAATAAATTTTCAAGAGGCTTTTAAAAATAGAAATTGACAAATTTATTCAAAATTAATCTGAAAATACAAACAACTTAGTACAACCAAAATATTTTTTTAAAAAAGGAATAGATTAGAGGAATTACACCATTTGATTTCAAGGCTTACAGTAAAACTACAGTAAGCAAGACAGTGCAGTATGAATAAAAGGACAGAATAGATTCAAGAAGTGCATCTACACATATAATCATTTCCCTTTCAGCAAAAATGCAACGTATATTCAATAGAAAAGAAAAACCTTTTAAATGGTTCTGGATCAACTGGATATCTGTATGGGAAAAAAATAAACATGAATCTTTATCTTACTCCTTATAGAAAATTTAACTCAAAATAAACTTTAGACCTAAATGTATAAGTGATAACTATAAAACCTACAAAAAAACAAAAAATCTGAGTGACCTCAAAGCACATTGAGATTATTTTTTAGGGCAGAAGGAGCAAATATACAAGAAAAAAACAGAATAAATTGAAATTTATCAAGATGAAAACATTTGCTCTTTAAAAATCACTACTTAAAAAAACACAAGTTGGGAGGGAAAAAAATGCATCTGACAAATGCATACGCCAAATATATAAAAACATTTGCAACTGAAAAATGACACATACCTATTAAGAAATTAGCAAAAGATTAAAAGGCACCACACCGAAAAAAGATATATGGATAGTCATCAAGCGCATGAAAAGATGCTCATCAATTATATGAGAATTTCAAATGAAAAATGTAATGACATCCCACTATGCACACATTAAAATAGCAACATTAAAAAGACTGATGGACAATACCAAATGTTGGCAAGAACATGGATCGGCTGGAGCCCTCTCATATGCTACTCATGGTACAGACTCTTGGGACAATTGTTTTACAGTTTCTTCCAAACTCGAACCATCTACTATATGACTCAGCCATTCCACTCCTAGATATTTATCCAACATAAAGGAAAATATATGTCCACACAGTATCTTATACGAGAATGGCCTTAGCAGCGTTATTCATAACATCCAAAACTTGAAATAACCTAAATATCCATCAATGTATACTAAATGTGAACTATCCATACAATGGAATAGTACTCAGAAACAAAAATCAATGAACTACTGATGCGTTCAACAACATGGATGAACCTCAACTATGCTGAGGGAAAGAATCTAGACACAAAAGAATTCATTCTGATTAATTTTGGATAAAATTCTGGAAAATGCAAACTAATATATAGCAACAGAAAGTAGATCAATGGTTGCCTGGGGCTTGGAGTAGAGAGAAATACAGACTTTAAAGGGCTGTGGTCTCATGGATGTATATCTGTCAAAACTCATCGAATTGTATACTTTAAATGTGTGTGTTTTATCGAATATAAATTGTACTCTGAGAAAGTTGTTTCAAAATTTTAAAAGACTTCTACTACCTCCAGCTAGCTACTGAATTCAGTGTCTCTAGGTTGTGTTAATTCCTCTGCATCTGGTCTGGTTATGGATCCTTATGTTCTGGTCATCTAGAAACTAAAAAGGCCAAGTCATCTGTTGCCTCCCCTGATTAGAAGCTGCTTTTACTCATTCTGAGCAGAGTTTGTCTGTTGTTCTCTGGCTCTGCCCTTCTGGAAGTTATTCCTTGTTCATTCTCTCCCTGGCCACCTCTAAAATTACGCCCTCCCCCCAGCATTCAGAATTCATTTCGTGGTGATGTAACTAGATGTCTGAATACTATTAACGCACTGAACAGTTAGAAGCATTTGTAGAATGGCTCATATTTCTTGGTTGTGCAAATCTCTTAAAAACGTAGGCTTCTGACACATTTGCTTCTAGTCAGTACCATGTGTTAGTAATGTTCCTAATGTGAACTGTCAAACTTATTTCTTTGCTACTTGGCTCTATACCTCTCTCAGTTTAACAGCAACAACCAAGAGGACATCAAGCTTGTGGGGAAAGCCAAACTTAGGTTTCATTTTCTTGGGGTTTTTGCTTTTGTTTTGTTTGGTTTTGTATTTTAGCAAGGCAGAGTCTTACTGTTTTTTTGTTTGTTTGTTTTGTTTTTTTGTTTGTTTGTTTGTTTTGCAGTACAAAAACTTTCCGCTGCGTAGGTTCTAGAAACATCCAGTTTTCCAACACTTTGAGACCCCATATATAATAGTCCTCTATTCCTCTTCAAGTTTGACTTGCTGAACAGCCACTTCTAGCCTGAGTTTATTTTTCTTTTAATAACAGTCTACACTTGGCCATTAGTGACCAATACTTCTAACATTCTATTATCTAGTCTACTCTCCTATAACTATAATCTGCCTTAGAACTTATCACAAACAATGGTTTTACCAAATATTTGGATGCCTAACCTCATGCCACATAGCTGAGATTTTCTTTGTGGCATTACCTTATGCTTAATAACAATTTCTATACTATTTAAGAATAGTGTAGGCTGTAAAAGATAAACCCTGACATCTCATAGACTTCATAAGAAGTTTGTTTCCTAATTCTGTTGAGATGAATCTGTGGTAGGGACAGGGGTTCTACTCCCCACAGTCATCCCTGACCCAAGTCTATTGTGCTCTGCTTTTTATTCAATGGGTGTGGCATCTAAAAGTCTCCCTAGAATTGGCATTGGAAGAATGCCATGCAACATTTCTGCCCACACTTCACTACCAGTAACGGAGTCATATGGCCTCCTTTAACTTTCAGGGTATTCAAAACATGAACCTAGCTGTAGGTCAAAAGCGTTTAGTCAGTCTCTGTCAAATAAACGAATGGTCTGGTAGTAAATTAGACACTTGTTATTTAGTGATGTTCCACTTCCAACAGTTAAATGGAGCTGTTTGGGCTCATGCAGAAAAATGTCTGATATTAAAGAAAGTGAGAGCTTGGCCTCCTGCAGGAATGATCTGCAAGTGTGTTGAGCATGAATTTTCTAAATTCAATCAAAGTGAAATAGTGTATCCTCAGGAAGATAAGAATGTACTATGGATTAAACAAAAGAAAATATCACCTTGATTATATTGTAGTACAGCTTATGGTTTTATGACTGTTTATAAAAGGAGATTAAAGAGTAAAAATGTGTCAATGTTTAAATAGTACTAAAGGAGACAGTGAGAGGGCAGCTATTTCTGATTGGTATAAATGTTCCCATTACTTAAAAGAACATGTTTTCCGTAGTTTAAAAAAAGGTGATTTTCTGCACTTTATCACAACCCGGGGACAATATTCTTCAGGTCCATTTTGCTGTAACGTTAGTCTCACTAGAATTCTGATTATTACCTTTAATAGCTATTTGGACCGTGACTCATTGACTAGTTAGCATATGCCAGTCACTGCTCTACTCTCTTTGAGTAAGTTATTTTTTTCTAACAACTCTCAGGTTTCCATTTCACTGAAGAAGAAACTGAATCATATTGATGAAATGAGTTTTACAAACAGGCTACCGGAAGCTACAGAGTTGGATTTGAGTGTGGATTTATCCGATGACAAATCTCTTGATCTCAGCTGATGCTCTCTCCTGCCTCTCTTGATAAATAGATAATATTATTGGCCAGGAGGCCAATTATTGGCCAGCTCTGAAAAGTAGAAAGTGATACCTTAACATAAAGCAATAGATGTACCTCCTAGTGCGCGTCTTGAAGGTTTTCGTAGTATACACTCTATCTTTTCAAGTGGAAAGAATAAAAAAATTAAAAGCCCAATATTATGCATCCATAGATGGTTTGATTTATATTGTTATTAATGGGATGCTTAAATATCTCCTACTAAATTCTAGACATGACTCTTGATTTTGTGTAAGAAACATCCCACAGATGGTCTCAATAATACTTTGTATGCTCCCAAGATCTGACATTATGCCCAAATCAGCTGTTGCAAGGATACAATGTGCAATTTTCTCCATTAGGAATAAACCACTGATCTGGTCTTCCGTATCTTAAAATAAATGACTAATTCTATCAGGACCACAAAGCTCTAGGACTAATTTGAATGAAATATGCAACATGCATATAAATCTGTTCTTGCTCTGGTCTTGAGCATCTCATTTGACTCAAATATGAAAATTCTTATAACCCTAATAAACTCTGTCTTCCATCCTGATGTTTTTAGAGTTATACTTGCTGGGCCAACTATCGAAACTGGTAGCACATAATTCTGCATAAACAAATTTTATTATTCTAATGCTCTGAAATTTAGTAAACTGTATGTATGGTCCATTAATATTCTCTTCAAATATAACTAACACTTATTCCTATGCTGTTTCTTTTTTTTTTCAGAACTCTTATAGGGTCTTATTCTGTTTGGACTTGATAATTTGATCAGTGCGTTGTCTCCCTCTTGCTGTGAAATTAATATTTTGACCATTCTATGAATGCTTGAAAATAGACCCTATAACCAGGATTTGATTTTTGTCTTGTAATAACTTACAAAACAGTATAATATGTCAAAAAATACAAATGCAAGGGTGAAAGTTGAGAAGTCAGTTAGCTAAGTAAATAATTGAGATTTCTGCTTTATTCATTACTTCTCTCTTACAGATTCTAATATAGAATTTCTACGGTTATATCTGGAAACCAAGACTATTTATGCGACCAGTCCTCTGCCATATCCTACTGCTCTCGGACTCACAGTCTAGCAGGGCAAGCCAGAATGTCAGCAAAGGAAACCACGAGAGTATAAACTGATCAACTTGAATCAGTCAATTTTGCTAAAAGGATCACTTTTAACCCTCTACTTTAACTCTCTACTACTATTTTTATTTTATTCTCTCAGACGAGTGCTTGTGCAGTCATATGTCTATATTCTTCTTCTGTAAAACAGCTTACAGTTAAAAAAAAGTGCCGCACAATATTATTCATTTACATTTAATCATATTTAAAACCAATTTAGACTAGCTTGGATATCAAAGAAATTTTTTGATGTATATTACTCCATAGCAACCTAACATTAAAGGAAATATTGAACTGAGAAGCACACAAATAACCTTGCTTATGTAGTGGAGAATCCTACAAAATTCCAGAAACATGAGCTAATATTTTAGTAACATAACAATGTTATCAAATGCAAACATACCAGGCGTTCTTTTCCAAAGTGAGTCTACAAACATTCGGATTTCCTACCTAAGCCTGTTTTCACTGGAGAGAACTTTCTTTAACAGGGTGAAAAGTTTAAACAGTAGGAAGTAATGCGGAATAGGAGTTTGAAGTCTCGATATCGCATCCTTTTTCTTTTCTTGCTGTGGTTGACATTTTATGACATAGTAACTCCTTTGGCCTCTTCATGCCTCAGTTTACAAACCAAGCCTGTAAGAAAATACTGCGGTGATTTTGAATTATGTCTTTGTTAATTTGTGAAGTTCATTACTGGAGGCTAAATGTTAAAAAGCCATGTAAAATAAGATATGGATTTGCCGTTATTGCTGTCCGATTGCATTTTTAAGAAACCTTTAGAAAAGGCAAAGCTATGGAGACCGAAGGCCCCTGAGGGGTTCCCTGGGGTTGGGGGTGGGAGCAGGAGTTACTGCCAAAGAGAAGGAGGGAACTTTCTGAGGGAAAGGAAGTGTTCGCAGACGGGATTGTGGCGATGGTGTGGATGACTGCACATGTGTACGGAGAGTCACGGCACTCTGTACTGACAGTGGTATCTGAATTGTACCTCAGTAAGGAGGCAATTCTCCCATGACTCCCACTTTCCTCAGAGTAAGGGCAAAGTCTTCCTCGTGGCCACCAAGGCCTGGCGCGATCTGGTCCTTCGCACGCCTTTCTTTCCTTACTCACCCGCTGAGGCTGCACTGGCCTCCTGTCTGTTCCTTCATCGTACCTGTATCTCCCACCCCAGGGCCTTTGCACTGGCTGCTCCCTTTATGGGGAACTCTTCTCCCACGTATAGGCGTGACTCCCTCTCCCACATCCTTCAGGTCTTTGATCACGTGCCACCTCCTCAGAGAAGCCTTCCCAGACCATCCTCCTTAAATCAGAACCCTCCAACTCATTTCTCCCTCACTTCCTCTCCTCTCCCCAGCTTTATTTCCTTCCACGGCACTTTTTGTCATCTGAACTGCTACATATTTTTCTTACTTACCCTATTCACTGGCCCTGTGCATCCTCCACTATTCCCCCCACCCCTTCACCTCGCCTTCTCCTAGAATAAAGCTCCAAGAGGACTGGGCTTCTGTTTTTTCACAGCCATATCCCTAGAATCAGGCCAGGGTCTAGCATGGAGCAGGGCCTTCATACACGTTAGCTGAAGGAATGAATGGCAGAACTGTAGACCCGGTGTCTGAGCCACTGGCTAAAGGAGGAGCAGGCTGGCTGATGCACAAGACCGAGCCAAGGGCCAAAGGCCTGCGTGCTCTGTGCTAGACCCCTCGGGTACGGGGAGGATGGTGTTGGCTGTGGACACATCAGTGATTAAGACAGTCCTCTTGCTTTTGGATGTACGTGTCTAATCTCACACACGACTTCCTGTTGAGACCCTGAGGGCTGGGCAGGGCCCCGAGGAAGTCAGGCTTCTCAGCACATCCTCACTGACTGCCAGGATCCGCCTTGGGAGTCAGGGAATTCCACCTCAGCTCTGCCTCCATTTCAAAATCCATCCATTCCACAAACGCTGAGCCCTTGCACTGTGCCCGGCCCTGAGCTGAGCGGTGTTGTGGACATAGCGGTGATGAAGACTGCCCTTTTGGAGCTCCCAGTCCAGTGGAGAAGGCAGACAAACTGGTCCCCAGACTGTGACAATCCTGAATGGGCAGGGCTGGGTCAGGGAACCTGGAGGGCTGTGGGGAATAGACGGGACACCTGGCCCAGTCTGAGAGGGTCGGAGAGGGCTTCCTGGGGGACAGAACATCTGAAATCTGAAGGACTAGTAAAGATTAACTGGGTAAAGAGGGGGAGAAAGATGAAAGGCTATGTGAGGAAAGACAGTAAAGAACACTCCTGGAAATAAAAGAAGTTCATTGTGGCTGACCTTTCTCCAGTCCAGTGGTTCTCGAGCGGAGTGGTTATCTACCATTGAATTTTGAAAAATAATCCACATTAAAAATAAATTTGTGAGATGCCATTCACTAAAAATAAGTTATCCCCTCAAAACGTAAAAGTAAAGTGACTCCTTGAGTAATAGATTGGGTAATAGACAACTTTTCAGAAGGTTCTAGCCAATATCCTAGTATAAAATATAAATTTCTTTGTTTTATACTATTCATAAAACACCTGATAAATAATTCTCATTTGAGTTCCACACAGCCCCACAAAAATTCAGGCAGGATGGACATCATTTTTCTCATTTGAAAAACCAAGAAATCGAAGCTCACGAAGTTGTTTACATTCAAACAATTCAATGATGGAGCCATGACTACAATCTAGCCTTGTAAACTTTGGATGTGAATACAAGAAAATAGTTAAGATCTTGAGTTCTGCAATCAGAAAACAATGGTTTAAAATATTGGCTGTGTCATCTACATGCTGGAGGGCACTGGGCAAGCTGTTTAATCTTTTTATCACTCAGTTAGTGTCCACCTCATAGTATGGTTGTAAGATTTAAATATCTATGTAAAGACGTAATATAGTGCCTGGCTTATAAGAAGCTCTCAGTAAATGTTTGCTAATGTAATCAGCCTTGTCCTTTCTGCTCTGTGGAGGCAGCCTCAGAAAAGTTGTAAAAGCTTGGCTTTGGAATCAGATAGATGATTTCTGATTTCTGCGTTATCACATGACATTGTTATGAATTACTTGCCTTTAACCTCCTCCGGACAATTTTGTTTTATGTAAAATCTCTATATTGTGATAATTAAAATCCTGATCTGTAGAAGGGGAAGTTTAATGTTCAATTCCTTTTATTCAAACACCTTGAACCTTCTATAAAAAAGTTTATTTACCAAATACTTACTTTTATACTATGATTCTGTCTCTCGCTTGCATAAGCCATCTTATTCAACAATGTATTACCAGCACCAAGTATGGCACCTACATCTTATTAGGTGTCCTATAAGTATGTGAATTTTATATAACGGGAGGGAAAATTCTCTGCAGCTTAAGATGATCAGAGAAGAGTTCATGAAGGAGATAGAATTTACGTGGATCTTGAATAATGTTTGGAAAATGTGGTCACCACATAAGAATAGAGAATGATATGTAGGAGACCTGCTCATGGTGATCAGCAGCCCACAACTCATAAACTTCAAATGTTGGGAAGAGAGATGATTCTTGCAGAAGTCTTAGAGATGATAGCCTTCAAATCTGACACAGACGATATTTAGAGTTCCAAGACAGGAGTGATATATATCCTGGCAGGACAACAGGCAAAAGCGAGTGTACGATGGTGGTTTTAGAAATGAAAAGACAAGTAAAAGTTAATCTTTTCCACCTTTTAAAAGTAATGCCGGAATGGTTTGTTAAGTTGTGTTTACAATTCTGAGTTAATAAAATTTCATAAAATCAGTTTTCCCTCCCTCTATCTTCCTGACTTTGATTCTAACTTTTCTGTTTGAATGGAAATCATTCCATTAATGGTAACATATATATTCAAAGAAGCTTTGGAAAACTGCTAATTTATAACTATAGATGACAACATTGTCAGGAAAGAATGTCTTTTTAATAACAGGAGAAAGTGCAAAGACATTGGTGCTGTCACAGATTGCTGTATTGCCACTGGAGGTGTTGACAGGTTGGGCTCTTAATTGACGTGGTGGAAAAAATGGCTACAGAAATTTTGTTAAGTTTTCTTCTCCACGGCACTCCTTGACTGCAGGTGCAAAGTTATCTCACTGCCAAGGGAAGGCCATGCTTGGCTGGCATTCAAAGTGCTAAAGACACGGAAACTGTATTTGTCACCAGAGGTTTTTCAAGAGTGTGAGTGCAGGTGTTCCGATTCTGAAATTTCCTTTCAAGGTTGCCTCCTACTATGATACAGGACGATGTTTGATTTCTCTGTTTATTGCCATGGTTAAGCTGGAACAAGATGAGGTTGATCTGAGAGCTTCAAATTACGTTTTGACTACTTGCTTAAAAGGACTTTACCTGTTCATAGACCCTTTCACTTTCTTATTTCCTTTGTAAAAACATCTCGTTTCCATTCCTCGTGATCGTGCTCTGTCACCAGCCAGAACTGCTGCACCGCACCTGAAATCTTCAGCTCAGTCATTCCACTCTCTGACCACCGCCTCTTAGTCAGTTACTCCCTCACCATCTGTTCTATGACCTCATGATAGGACCCTTTTACTATACCTTCACCTATCAGTTTTACTTCAGTAATCCAGCCTTCCCCTCCAGTGAGATGATTCCATGGTGGTTCACATTCTAACCTCTCCTCTCACCAATATTCTACATTTCAATCTATTATCACCACTTCCTTGTAAAACTCCAAACAGGAATGAATCCAGTGCTTCCGGCATTATGCCAACAAAGTAAACTTTTACCCAACTTCCCCTTATTCTTAGACTACTTTAAGACTTAATTCTTAGGTGAAATGTGGGCCATCATATAAGAGTCCTCTCAACGACTGTCTCTAAAGCTCAAGATTCACCTGCATCCATACTTTTCTTTCTCCTCTTTTAAAAGAAGTGGTTTCCTCCTCCTAAAGTTAATCTCTCCACCTGAGCTCTTTGCATTTCTATTCCACCTTCCCTCTCAAAGATTTTACCTATTAGTGATCCCAGCCGTCTCTCATAGTCTCGAATTCACATTCTTTATTTGCTCCTTCCCAGGAGCATTGAGCTTGCTTAAATCTCTCCTCTCTTAAGAACAACAAAAACTTCCATCGACCCCACATTGGCGTACATCTGCTCTCATCTTTCTTTCCCATGAAGGACAGACACCTCTTTGAACGAGTTATCTACTCTCATCTCTACGTCCCAACAATCCTTTACTCTTTACACTTTTCTGTCTAGATTCTGTCTTTACAAGCCTATTACAACAGACTTGTCCTTACTAAGGATTACAATGACTTATTAGAGTTAAATCCGATGGATAACTATTCTCCCTTGTAACTTTCTGTAGCATTTAACATCATTTCCCAGTTCCTTTCTCTTGGATTCTGAGATCAGGGTGCCGGGATGTTTTTGGGTTCTGGTGAGACCTTCTTTCTGAGTTGCACTTGCAGAAGGTCACTTTCTCTCTGTGTCCTCACGTGACGGGGCAAAAGTGGGGAGACACATATGATAAGGCCATAGTCCTATCGGATTATGACCCCACTTTTATGACCTCATTTAACTTTAAATAGCTCCACCAAGGCCCTATTTCCAGGTACAGTCACATGGAAGGTTAGAGCTTCAATATATGAACTGGAAGGAGGGGTATATTCAGTTCAAAGCAATGTCCTAGATTGAACTCATCAGCGTTAACCTAAAACCACTTTGATTTTCTGTGTTCCCATTTGTACTGAATGACATCAATAACCGTGTAATATAATAGTAAAGAAAACAGGTGCTAGAACCAGGCATCTCGGGCTCAAATGCAGGTTCCTATCTTTTACTAACAATTTGACTTCGGGCCTCAGTGTTTTTCATTTGTAAATGGATTTATTACTTAACATCTCTCTCATAGGAGTGTTGGATTCAATGAGTTGATATAACCCTAAATAATGCCAGGCATATAGATATAATTATTAAAGCAGTGCTCAACAAACATCAACTATTATTCACCTAACTGGTTAAAACAAATGCTTGCAAGTCATCCTTGGCCCTTACCTTGCCCTCTGCTCTGGTATTTACTTAATTTCCAGGTTCTATAGTTTCTATCTCTTGAATATTCTGGAACCGAATGACACTCTCCGCCCTTCCCTTTTTCCAAGCCAGCGACCAGTACTCTTTTCTGAATTGCTACAATAACATAATAACTAGTCTTCCTTGCCACTTGGCTGACCTCCTTCCAGTCTGTTCTCACAACACATCCAGAGTGGTTTTTTCAAAAATGCAAATCTCTTCATGTCAATGATCTGCTTAAATCCATTAAATGGCTCCCCAAAATCTTTACAATGGTTTATGAGTTTCTTTATAAGTTTATGAGTTGCTTACCTTTATACCCTCATTTCTCTCCATGGACCTGTTTTCACTCAAGGCAGTGGCCACATAAACTACTTTATTCGCTTTAAGGCAGTACTTACCGAGAATCTTTTTACCTCACGACACACAGAAAACAATACATCCGTGGCACACTGGGGTAAACCAACAAGTTTACTTTTGTTTAGGGGCAATTGGCCTGAGGCCTCAACTCACCCCCTAGGGTGAGGGAATCAAGATTTAGACATATCTGTAACTCTTTCACAGCAAAGCAACATAACTAGGGAGCATTAGCTTGAAAGCTCTGTCTCATATACCAGATGCTCTCGATTACAGATCTGCACACCAACGCCATGACCTCCCCTCTCCCCTTCCACAGCCACCATAACCACTACCAAAACTCCTCTAATGGGCAAACTAATCCTTTACATTCCAATTTAGAGGGCACTTCCTCGGAAGAAGCCTTCGCTTACCCTTCATGTCTGGGTCAGATGATTTTCCTCCGTGATCCAAATAGCAGCTTTCATAGTTTATATAAAAATATGTTCCTGAGGGAACTTTCCACATATTGAGAATACAATAGTAAATAAATGCATAAGATCTAGTGGGAACATAGAAAAGTCTGCAGAGAGCTCATAAGAATTCAATACTAACGTAAAATTAGCTTTCAGTAGTGCCTTAAAACTCTGACCATGTTGTCACTTCCTGTGCTTAATTAGGTAGATTCTTCACTGACATATTAAAACAAACACTTTTTATGTAATAAACCAACTAATGCAATTGCCTACCTAAGTACCAGTGTAAACTAGCAAGATAATTGCTTTTCTGAAATAAGGAAGATGTAGTTTTGGCACAGAATAAATTTAACTAAATGGTGGATATTTACACTCTGGGTTCATTTTGGGGAAAATATTTAAATGCTCTCAAGCATCACAATCTACATGTACAAATGTAAATTTCACTGTATCTTCCAAAAAAATACATCTTAAAAGCATGATTAACTTACCCTTTTGTTTTCCTCACTAAAGTCTATTTCAAACTGTGTGAACAATTGATAATTAACTTGATATTTTTAACATCTCTATTCTTGGAACTAACAGTAATTCTACTAACTCCAAGGTGCTTTTTAAAGACGAACTCAGTTAATTTAACATTTCACATCCTGTTACATCTTTGGGACTGATAATATACATACACAAACATAACTTAATCCCTGTTCTTCCTTTAAGCTAGTTTATCTGATTTTGAACTACCACTTATTTTAAACAAAACTTTTACATGAAAAGAACATGTCAGATATGAGAAAAGTGGTTACAGGAATTTAGGATTGTAAAATAACTTCTTCCGAACAGGACATTTTGGGGGTTTCTACTAATGATAATCAGAATCGCCTTTTTAATGGACTTAGTCATTACACAAACAATGTCAAAGGGAAATTTAGGAAAATTTATTAGGTAAGAAATTAAAGCCAGCTGACTAATGGACAAAATAGTTTTGAAATCTATTATTATATTAAGAATTTGGTTTGTTATTCTTGAAAGAAGAGAGGACTGACCCAGATGACATTTTGAGGTTCTCCCAAAGTTGTATTTTTACTGTTCATCTCCCTTAAGCATCCTTGTCCATCCACCTATCCTCCTTTCCACTATATATTCCTCTTATTTGGCTCTTTCTCCTTAGTTGCTAACATACTCAAATGACCCAAACTTCCAAGTATCAACAACGATGACAACAAACAACATTCCCTGATCCTACTTTCTCCTCTGGCCACCAGCTTATGTCCCTTTACTCCTCAGTCAAAATTATTTAAATGTCAAATCTATTTCCTCAACTTTTGTTTACTCCTCCACACTTCAGCCTGCCTTTTACCTATCTTTCTGTGGAAACTGTTCAGTAATGTTACTGAGAAACTGTATTACTACTTCTAGGGAATTTATCTCAGTCTTCCTCATGCTCTCAGCATCAGTTGATACTACTGATAACATCTCTTGATAACATCTCTTCTTCTTGACTGTAGCTTGGAAATGGTCAAAACAAGCCAATGCATCTGGGTTCAGGCATATCCAGGAGCGGTAGGATTAACAGTGCTAGCAAAACAGCACACTCGAATGGACCAAGGACTGCAGGGTGATTTCTGCTTAGCACAGTAGCAGCGGCTCAGCCATTTTCTTATTCTCATACTGATCTCAAGTTTTCTAAGGAGAGAACTGAAAAAAAGGGGGGCGGGAGAACCTGGCCGAGGAGAAGGAATTGAGAAAGTCGAGTATCTGCGTGTGATTTGTGAGGTTATTCTTTGTTCTATTTGTAAGACCAGACTGTGAGCCAAGGGTGTGTTCCTGCTGCAATAGAATACCACTGGACAACCGCAGAAGTCCCTGTGGTAGCCATCACAGAATAGTGGAAATTATACTACCTAGAGCCGAAGGCATTTGAATTACCTTCTTTAGAAAATTTACTTGCACTGCAAAGACCTCCTCTTGTTCAAAAATCTCCTATGTTTTATTCAAACCTGCATAATTTTTTATTTCTCACTTAAGCATTTGTTGTAAATTGGAGGGCTTGAAGTTACTTGTGAGACAGATTTTAATGATTGCAAACTATTTCTCCTGGTACTCTTATTTATTCTTTCCAACGTTCCCTTAATTATTCCTTATTTTTCTGCTCATTAAATGTTAGTATTTTTCTCAAAGCTCCATTATTTTTCATCCTTTCCTTACTTTGTAGGGACAATCTTGGTGATCTTAGTCTTTTTATTCTGAATCTATGGCTTCATCTCAGGCCTGTTTTACAAACTTCAGGTCCATATTGCCTACTGACTATTGGACATATCTACCTCTGTGTCCAACAGAGCTCTCAAGTAAACGTTGCCAAAAGATGCTTTCTATATTTTTGTTTTTGACGACATAGCAGACTGAGTTAGTGGGGAACCGTCCCAATTACAAAAAGATTAGAAAGCTGATTTGACTTTGAGCCTGCATATGGCAAGCAGGCGAAATTGAGATGCCTGAATAAAGCAGGACACTGGGAAGACTACCTCCTCAGTGAGATGGGGGGCAGAGCACTGAGTAGGAAAAAATAGACATACATGGGAAATTAAAACTTAATCCACAGTTGGTCTTTTTCTTATTCGGCCTCTGTGCAGGTGAACATTTTTTCCTCTCCCAATCCACGGTGGCGTTTTCTATCTTAATGCTTTTTTTACAATATGATGTCATTCATTGGGAGTTTGGGCATGTAAATAACTTTTATGTTTCTCTTTTATCTACCAGGACAAGGTAGATAAGTCATCTATTTCTTTCAATCTCCCACAGATCCTAACTTGAAATTTTACACAATCCAGGAAGACAGAGTACTCAATAAATACTCGACAAATTAGTGAATTGCCAACATTATGCCATTTTATACCTCCCTGAGCATATCGTTAACCACCTCTGATATAAGAGTTGTACTGATTCAGACTATTGCATCTTTTATCCTTCAAGAAAGTATCTCATGATGTCCAAGTCTCTAAACAGAGGGACAAGCGACCCTTTATTTTCTTGACTTTATCCTCAATGACCTGCCTTAACTGGCTGTGTTTAATCCCATAGGAAAGGTTTCTGTATTTGTCATTCTGTAGACCTGTGTTAACTCAGAGCTTGCAAAGTGGTTTTGCATATAGTAATGATCCTCTCAAATTTTTCTTGTAAAAAATAGTATATTACTAATAAAATTTAGCTTAATAAGTAATCGTATAGTGTTTTAGAAACTATTTTACATGTGTTATTGCATTTTATTTTAATGTTTTTGGTTTTACAACCATTCCATAAGTAGAAAGGGATGGAACTAGTACTTTCCCCAAGGCGTTTTTCCACTGTTTTCTCAAAGCTCAAATCTGAGAATTGATTTTGTTATCAAATCCCACATTATACCACTGTCCTACACCGCAGATAGTGGAATAGTTCTCTTGGAAGCAAAAATAAATGTCATCGATAAAAGAGAAAATTGTTAGGAGGCAGCATAGGGGGATGGGAACAAGTGTGAGCTCTAAGATAAGATGCCTAGAACCAAGTCTAAGCTTCCTAACTTCTAAGCTGTGGTATTTTGGGCAGGTTAATTTATTCATAAATATGGTTATAATAATTGTACCTACTTCAGAGTTTCAAACTTTGTTGGTAGAGATTAGGAAATGGATTAAAAGTATTTGGTACAGTGTGTAAGTTCATGTTAAGCACACAAGGCCCATTGTAAAGGCTGTATGGGGCATTGGTACAGAGTCCAACTCTCAACCTGTGACATTAGGGTTCAAATCCCAGCTCTAACTTTTTCTTCCTATGTGACCTTGGCAAATTACTCAAATCCTCTGTGCTTTAGTTTTCTCATCTATACAGTACCCACCTCACAGAATTGTTGTGCAGAATAAATGAGCTAATGCCTGTAAAATGCTCAGTAAACTTGTTAACTGAATATTGCTTCCTATTCGGGGAGACCTTCAGGATTTTTTCCAGTATTGAATACTCATGATAGTTAAGCCTGAGTAATTTTCTTGTTATTTTCTTTGCAGTTGGCAAGTCGATACTCAATGTTTCCAAATAAATTTATCATTTTTATTGTTGACATTTATTAAATTCCAATTAAAGTTATTAAGCTTACTCTAAGTAAAGAGAAGCAGCAGAAGGAAACTGCTTAATGACTAAACTAGCATTGTATATATAACTACATCCACTTGCCAGGAGGCAGGTTTTCTTTACTAGAGACTGATAATTTCCTATTGTCCTATTCTTGAAATTGATATTTTCATTGTTGGGGCATCAGATAGATGCAGGTTGCTGCATCTCAGTTTCATTCTAACTGCTCCAGATCTGGTGCTTCTTTCTGTTCTTTTAAAATTTGCAATGTGCCAGGTGGATGTTGCCTTGAGGGATTAAATGAAGATAGATGATAGATAGATAGATAGATAGATAGATAGATAGATAGATAGATAGATAGGTGATAGGCAGATTAGATAGATGTTAGATAGATTTCAGCTCTGTTATCGAACTAAGTTATTTATGACAATTAAACACACTTCCTTTCTCCCTTCCCCAAATAGCTTTCCACGCTAAAATATAAACTTGAAATTTTTATTTGAGCCAATGCTACATTGAGCTGGAGCACTGGAGTAATGTGGTACCCATTTATTTAGGCAGAACTGCTGCTTGAGGGGAAAGTGAGCCTCCTAGGGATTTAGGTCAATGTAAATTATATTTTCAGTTATATAACTTACTTTTTTGTTTTGGTTTCGTTTGGTTTGAGGTTTTCTGTTTTTAAATAGATTTTATTTTTAGAGCAGTTTTAGATTCACAACAAATTGAGTAGAAGTACAGAGATTAGCATCCCCCACCAGGTGGGACATTTGTTACGATGGATGAACCTACTCGACACCATTTTCATCCACAGTCCATAGTTTATATGAGGGGTCACTCTTGGTGGTGTATATACCATGAGTTTGGACAAGCTTATGAAATGGATTCACTATTACAGTATCACAAAGAGCAGTTTCATGGCCCTAAAGATACTCCGTGCTCTGCCTATTGTATCCTACTTTTGAAAAACAAACAAACAAACAAACAAACAAAATTCTATTATTCTCCATCTCTCCCTCCATCTCTCCTTTCCTCCCTCCCTCTTTCCTTCCCTTTTTCTCTACTCCAGTCTCTCTGGCTTCCTTTCTATCACTGGAATTCACCCCAGAGCTATCCCCTTAGATGTCTGTTTGGCTAACTCCTTCACGACTTTAAACCTTCACTCGAATCTTTATGATTGAGTTTTTTTACTTGAGATTATCCGGAGGATCCTTTCTTAAATTACAATCCCACCTCCGTTCCCCACATTATACTTTAGATCGGTTTTAATTTTTTTCCATAGTACTAATTATCTTCTAACATGTGAAAAATAAACCATGTCTCTGGTTATCGTCTATCTTTCCCCCTCAAATGAAAACACCACAAAAGCAAGGATCTTTTTTTTTTGTCTCCCCCTTAATCCGTTGCTGTATCCCAGGTAACTAGAACAGTGCCTGGCACTTAGTAACCACCAAGCATAGTTGTCGAATAAATGGGTAGAATAAAAACAGGCAAAGAAAAGGCAGCACGCTTTTAGTCTAGGTTGATAAAATATATGTCTCTATGTTCACAAATGAATCGTGTGAAATTACTGGGCTTTCTTGTAAAGTATTAAAGTAGAATATAGATATCATTTATTTTTCTCTGTTCTAAAAAACGGTCTTTTTTTTTTTTAGATTCGGTGAAGCTAAAATCTATTAGGATACTCTTGCCTTTTAAAAAGGTAGATATACAAAAGATTTTTTTAAATCAAATTTATTATATTCTTATTATAGTAAAATAGTTACTTGCAAAATTTAGAAAGTTATATTTAAGCCAGGTGAAAACTTTGTGAGGTTAAAAAAAAGAACGCTAGAGAGAGACTGGCACAGATATTTCTTGTACCACTTAATTTGTTGGCAGCTTGCTCTACCTTTCTGTGCTTTGGTTATAATTTTCTTGTTTTCTGGATTTCTGGGCCTCCTTTTCTCAGAGCCGGAACCATGTAAACCTTCAATTTCATCCTCATTATAGGCAGGAAGAACTGGATAAATAGGCTACTCGTCTCAGACTTTGCAGCAAATGTCACCCTTTCTGCTGGTGTTACTCTCTCCCCTCGTTTCCCGTTCTCCACAATGAGCTTTTACATATTATCTGTGAGCTGGTTACTCTCCACCATACTTCCCAATTCTGACGACTTCCCAAGTATCGACATCACTTTGTGGCCCACAGCCTCTTTCGGTCTCTCCAGTTCTCCCTGGATTAGTGCCTTTTGCTTGAGCTGGACAAAATGAATACAGGGCATCATTAGTCTCCCACAATGAACTTCCAAGTTGCATCTGATGCTGTGGATATCTAGCTCTGTCAGATATTGGAATGACAACTGTTTTCCTGTAATTGATGCTGCATTCTGTCTTCCTAATGCTTACCTTTCAACTACCTTCTATTTTCTCTAACCATGTATTTTAGTATTATTTTCTGCCTACGTAGGTGGACTTCCTACCGACTGCCTGCCTCATTCTAGTGTGTGGGTAGAACCACACTTCGCGGCCACTCAAAGAATGCTGTGGCCCGCCACAGCTATTCCTACTGAATCTGGCCACATTTCAAGATATGAGTTATACTATTATTTAAAAAGATCAGAATAGAATAGATAATTTGCAGTCTTTTCCTTTTCTATTAGTGTTTAGTATGCGACTTTGTAAAAATAAGCAGCCAAGCATGTCATAAACTTCTTTACCAAGGTACACATAGTCATCTAGCAGCAGCTAATAAGCTTCAGAATGAGTCAGAGACACAACTGCCATTGGCGTGATATGAATGATACAGGGAGTAGAGACAGCTGTCATCTGCAAGGTTTCTCTTATTTGAAAACTCTTCATTGTATTATTCAACATCAGTAGAAAATACAGAAGTTGAAAATGATTATCAGAATATATGGAAATTTGAAATTAAAATCTCTAGGACCAACTAGGAACTTTGGGCAGCACATTTGGAAAGAGGAAGGAAATATTTCATCTTGGCGAAACCAAAGCAATGAAGATGTCTCTGTATTGGGAGCTGATTCTGCTCTCACAAAGTCCTGGACACTTTAAAACTTTTCTTTAGGCCCACTGTTGACTGAGCTGAAGAGGGGATGTCCTCACACCCCTGGTCTTCCGTGTAATCTCTCCCTGCTTTACCTGTGCTGCAGTGGCAGACACCTGCAAATAAGCAGAGTTTCTGGGAGAAGTCTTCTGGCGTTGCACGTCATCTGAAGTGCATTGAAGATCTCAAGTAACCTAAGAGAGGTGTGGAGATGATCTGTTATCTTTTCTGGTTATAATCTGTGCTTCAATGTGTATGTATATGCTCATCTTAAGTCCACAATATATGTGCTTTCTTTAAAACTTTTTACTGTGTTTTAGAACACAACATTTATTTTAAATACCTATTTTATAATTGCCTTATGAATTTAAAAAATCTGTTATTTATATGATACTCTCATATGCGAATTGCCTCAAAACGCATAACCAAAAATAGGACAGAGGCTATGCAATGAAAATCTCTTTATATGAAAAAGAAAGTCCGTGCTAACAAATGCAATTCCTAACTTGGAGAGGCAGTTGGAAGTTGGTTGTTAGGTATTTTATTGCTGATTACTTCAGGCTGGTTGCCGCCAGAACTGTTATGTGACAGACTGCATCTTATCCTTTCTTGTCTGCGTGCTGTGCGTGAGCCTTCTCTATTCGAGAAATTTAGGAAGTACATAAAGTCCTAGAAAATAGGCTGAACCTTCAATGCAAAGAGCAGGTACAGCGAGGTCCTGCATTTTGGAGCTAGTATAGGTCTTAGGTCATTTAGTAAACATGTCCCATTTTTCAGATAAGAAAACTGTGATCCAGCTGGAGAAAGTAATGAATCGCCCAAGGCCACATAGAAAGTATGTGGCAATCTGAGACTAGAGGCCTGCTTTCTTCAATAGAAGCTAGGACTTCTCCCACTCTGCCAGTTCTCTTCACCCACCTTCTGTAAAGCTTCATCAGCTGGCTTTACAATTCCAGAAGACTGAGGTCTAGGGTCAGCAGTCACTGTTTTATCCATTGGCAATTCAGATTTGTAGCCAGGTTGGCACGGCAGAAACTGCATAAATTCTAGAATAAAATCCCAGTGCTGCTATTTATTAGCTAGGTTAGCTTTATCACTTTAGGTTCCGTTTCATCATATATAAAACCCAGATGTCAAAGAGTTACTGTATTATAACCAGTGCTAAGTACTCAATGCCTTTTGATTATTTCCCTGCCCTTGTTTCCCTCCTTGGGATTCCACGTCTTTTGTCACAGCTTCTTGAAACAAAATGAAAGCGACCCCGAGTCTAATTACAAAAGGCAACTGGAATGGAGTAATTATTCAGATATAGCCAATATTTTTCTAACTTTTTAAACAAGCTCCTGATTTGGGGACATCTATTTCTGTTCTCAGGAAAAAAGCAAAAGTTAAACAAGTTGAAACGAGTCTTCCCTCCTTTTCACCTGCAAAGATAGAGTACTGGCCTTAGTATTTCTTGGTATGAAAGGAACTTCCAAAATGCAACCCTTACCTTTTTTCTGCCCAGTTTCAGCTTCTTAGAAGACCAGCCCGCTGCCTGTACTGCTAAGGCTTCCCTCTTTCTTGCTCTAAGAGCTGGCCTTTCTGTTTTCATCTTCTCTCTTCCCCTTCCTTCATCTATAAATATGTTAACACTTCTCTCGATCTAAACAAAAATAAAAATAAACCCTGCTCTTTCCTTCACACGTCTTTCATACATGTTTCATGTCCTTAACAACCAATTAAAAATAATTCATTTCTCCTACTCTGAAGTCCATTACAATCTAACCTCAGCCTCAAACCCTCTCCTGAAACCACTCATTAAAGATATTGAGGACGTTACTACGGCCAAAGTCAGCAGCTCCCTCCAGTCCAGATTTAACCTGGTTTCTCTTGATGCATTTGACAGTTCTCTTTTTCTTAATTTTTTTAAAAAATGTTTTTAAAAAAAACCCTAGAATATCATTTTAGAAAATAACAAAGTGGAGAGAAGCGAAAAGAAAAAAAATCACTAACATTTCATTACCTAGGAGAAATACCCCAAACAGCTGGGTGTGTAGCTTTATACTATGAGCACACACAATCACACTCTCTCCCCGCCCCCACACACGAGGGCATGCCGTTTATTGTACTTAGTATTCTGCTTGTTCATTAATGCATTTTAAACTCTGTTCTATGTCAAAAGTCATAATAGTACTTTTGCCAATCTTTTAGAAGCTATATTTAAATTAACTAAATGACTCTTAGATGTATATCTTAGAAATCTTTTCTAACCAATTGTACATCTCGCAAATGACAAAATAAAGTGCTTATAGCTATGTTAATATTATACCAATAAAATTTTAAGCAAAAACATTACTAGAGATTAAAGAAATCCATTTTATAATGATTACAATGAACTTCTTGGTTTAATTCAGCAGAAACACTTAACAAATTATAACCTCAAAATAAATAAAGCAAACATGGTCATTATGACAAGGAGAAATAGAAAAATCTACAACTACAGTGGCAGATTTTAATGCACTTCTCTTGGTAATTTATAGAGCAAACGGACACACATAAAATCAGTAAAGATATAGAAGATTTAACATTAATTTAACATTCCAATAATTTAACATTATTGGAATAATAATGTTAAAAATGACTCAATGAACAAATATGAAACACTGCACACAACAATTGCAGAATAACACATGCTTTTTTAGTGCACATAAAACATTTACAGAAAATATACTATATTCTAGGTCATCAAAAAAATTCAAATACTAAAATAAATCCTCTGACCTCACATTAGGATACTGATATACCTAATGATAACTCTATATTTAGAAATTAACTTCTAAATAAACCATGAGTCAAAGAAGAAAGGATAATGGAAATTAGAGAAAATATTAAACCAAATTATAATAAATATATTATAAATCAAAACTTGTAGAATATAGCTAAAACAATACTTTGAGGGAAATTTACATCTTTAAATGAAAATAGTCAGAAAAAAAGACAATTATCAATATCTTTCGTACTCATCTCAATAAGCTAAAAAAAGCAAAATGAAATAAAAGAATTAACAAAATAAATAAATAAATATAAATAAAAAGAATCAAGGTAGCCAAAATTTGTTTGATGAAAGTACTAGTGAATCTGACAAATTTCTGGACAATTGATCAAGAAAAAAGCTAAATAACAAATATAAAAATGAAAAAATGTTGCAGATATTTTTAACAAATAAGATATTGTGAACAACTTAAAGATTTAGATGCAATGGATACATTCTTAAAATATTGCATTTAATCCAAATAGACTCATGAAGAAATAGAAATCCAATACAAAAACAGAATTAGTAGTCAAAATCTTTTAAAAAGAAAAATTTTAGGTCCAATTTTCTTTGCTGGAGATTTATATGAAACGAGTTTTCATATAAACATAAGTTTGCAACTCATTTTGGTAAATGCCAAGGACTGTGATTGCAGGATCATACTTTTTTTTTTTTTTTAAAGAAACTGCCAAATTATCTTCCATAGTAACTGTACTGTTTTGCATTCCCACTAGCCGTGAATGAGAATTCCTGTTTCTTCACATCCTTGTCAGCATTTGGAATTGTCAGTGTTTTGGATTTTGGCCATTCCAATAGGCGTATAGTGGTATGGCATTGTGTTAATTTGCAATGCCCAATGATATTTGGTGTTAAGCATTTTTTCATATGCTTATTTTCCATCTGTCTATCTTCTTTGTTGAGACGTCTGTTCAGGTGTTTTGCCCATTTTTAAATCAGGTTGTTCATTTTCTTATTGTTTGTATATTTTAGATACAAATCCTTGATCAGATATGTCTTTTACAAATATTTGATCCCAGTTTGTAGCTTGGTTTCTTATTCTTTTGTAGGATGTCCACTTTTACAATTTCTACTCAAAACTGTACCAAAAGTCTTATATAGCACATAGAGCAAGAAAAAAAATAGACATAGATAAAAAGGAAACAATAAAGTTGTCTTTATTGCAGATGATATCATTGTACTTGTAGAAATTTCTAGGTAATCTACATAAGATCTATTAGAACTTATGAGTGAATTTAGCAATGTTTTAGTATCAAAGCCAATATACGAAAATAAATTATATTTTTAAGTTTCTGAAATGTGAAAATAAGATTAAAAACAGCATTTACAATACCCCCAAACATAAAATACTTAGGAATAAATTTAACAGGATTTGTGTAAAAACTCTATATTAAAAACTATTAAATATTGATGAGAGAAATTAAAGAAGACCTTAAATATGTTGAGAGACGTAACATGTTCATGAATTGTTAAATGTTCATTTGTCCCTAAATTAGTCTATTGATTTTTGGCAATCACAATCTTAGCAGAGTTTTTGAAAGTAGAAATTAAAATAATTGTAAAATTTATATAGAAATTCAAAAAAGCCTAAAAAAAGCAACACAATTATTTTAAATAAAGTATTCCCCCCACCCCCGCCTCCCAATAAATGGTACTAGAACTAGTGGACATCCATCTAGGAAAAATATAAAAGAACCTGACCTCAACCTCAGGCCATATGCAAATAATTTGAGATGAATCATAGGCCTAAATGTAAAAGCCAAAACTATGAAGCGCCTAGAAGAGAACTTAGAAGAATGTATCTGTAAGTTTGTTCAGGGAAAATATTTCCTAGAAATGACACAGAAATAAAGCAAAACTTAAAAGAAAAAACAATAGATCGAATGTTAAGATGTAAAACTTCTGCTCACCAAGAGACATTACTAAGAAAATGAATACCCAATCCACAAACAGGAAGAAAAATATTTGAAACACATATTTGAAGAAAGGGCTGGTATTCAGAATATACAAAGAATTTCCCATTTCGATAATAAAAAGATAACTAACCTAGTATAAAAATGGATAAAAGATTTGAACCAATATTCACACTTCACAAAGAAGGATATATGAATTGCTAATAGACACATGAAAATGTGTTCAATATCCTTAATTATTAGAAAATACAAATTAAAATACCATGTGAAATACTACATAGCTACAAGAAAGGCTCAAATTAAAAGACATAATCAAATTTCGATGAAGGTGTTACATAGATAGAATTCTCATACATTGTTGGTAAGAGCATAAAATGGTAGAACTATTTTGGAACACTGGTAGTTTTTGAAAGATTTAAATACGCTTTTACCCTATGACCCAGCAAGTCCATTTTGAGTTTATTATTCAAGAGAAATAATAATATATGTCTAAAAAAAAACTTGTATAAGAACATTCATATCAGCTTTATTCATAATCAACCAAACCTGCAAACAGTCTAGATTTCCAATAATGGAAGAATGAATAAACAAATGTATGATGAAATAACACTCAGCTATAAAAAGGCATAAATTATAGATGCATATAACAGCATTATATAGATTGAAGAAACCTTGACACAAAGAAATACATATGTATATGAAATAAAATAAGAAAAACTACTTTACGATGGTGATGGAAATCAGAGCAAAGCTATTTCTGGGCAGGAAGAGATTGACTACAAAGAGGCATTAAAGGAATTTTCTGGGTCTGTGAAATGTTCTATATTTTGATAGAATGTAGGTAATATGAGTTTATCCATTTGTCAAAACCGATTATACTGCACGCTTAAGACCTATCTAATTCACTGCAGCGGTCCCCAACAATTTTGGCACCAGGGACCGGTGCTCCTATGAGAATTTAATGCCTGATGATCTCAGGTGCAGCTGAGGCAGTGATGCTAGTGCTGGGGAGCGGCTGCAAATACAGACGAAGCTTCGCTCCCTTGCCTGCCACTCACCTCTTGCTGTGTGACCAGCTTCCTAATAGGCCATAGACCAGTACTAGTTCATGAGGGTTGAGCACCCCTGTTATTGACCTCAGTAAAAAAGTTTTAAATGGCACATATAGCAAATACTAAGGGAAATTAAGCATTCGCAATATAAGATACTTAATTTTTCTTTAGATATTCTACCAGGCAGGCAGACCATTGCAAGGGCCCATCTCTTGCCCCTTCACCACTCCAAATCCTTCAAGATTCTAAGCTTTTCCCTCTTCTTATTCGGTAGATCAATGCAGAGCAGAGAATAACTGACACCCATGCTGGAGGTCAAGATATAGTTTACCCCAGTGAGTCAATGGAAACATGGGATCACCTGCTTTGTGCACATTGCTTTCTATTATTTTTAAGCTAACCTCAACTATGACTCAGTACACTTCTATTATATTACAAATGATTTCCCAATTTTGTCCAGGGATTGGCCACTGAGTCTAAGATACATTTCTTTCTGGTTCATATATTACTGCTCTTTTGTGGTCACAGTGGTCTTGGGCATGATAGTTCTGCTGACAGAAATGTTAAAGTCATAAGATTTACATATAATTTGTGATACAAGTTTTTGTTATAATTCATTCTTGTCACTCTCTCTTTGTTCTGGTGGTTCACAAGGAGAAATGATTGGTAGCTTTTGTTTTCCTAGGTTACAGTAGAATTTCTACATTAGTATCCTGTTGTGTTTTGCATTATGGTTTCCATGTTATTGTTTACTCACTGTACGAGATTGACAAAATAGTACTAATAAGTAACCGGAAGTACCATAAAAACTATGCTGTAGGTTAATGGTATATATGAACTCTGGGACATACAGTCTAAAACATATTGTTTTAAACATATTGTTTTAGAGAGAAGATAAAGAAATTTGAAAAATTTTTTGCTATAATTACTGAGTATAAGAGATACTTTTCTTCCTAGGAAAGTTTGAATATGGTACCAAAGTGCTGAGTATTACAACAGTTTCCAGAAGATACTTCCTGTCTCTAGTGTGCTGCTTAATATTGTTTAGGTTTTTGGTATGTGAGCAAATATTTGGAGATCTGAATTGTTTTGGTTACGCAGTGAATAAACAGATAAGTGAAGTGGGTTCTAATATCTACTGATTCAACATCCTGTGAGAATAAAACATTTGAGGGGTTCTTGTCTCTGGCAATTCTTGTGAGTCTTTGAAGAGAAAGAAAATACGTCAGCGGATAAACTCAGGTGTATCCGAACTGCAGTAATGACCTCTATTAGCTGTGGAGATTGGATTTGCCTGGAGCTTAATTTCTGGGATTACATGCTTGAGAGTTCTGGAACGTGTTTTCCATTCAGAACTAAATACAATTGTTATTCTTTAATATTTATGTATCTGGGCAGCCAAAGCCTGATGGAACTGACTCCCACTGTGCTGGCAGGTAAGGTTGGGTGAAAGACAAGTAATTCACAGATTTAACGTCATCTCTTCCACAAAGTCTTCTGTGTTACGCTGTTTTCTCCACCTCTATATTTTGTACATATTATTTGACTTGCACTTATAAATATGTTGTACTTATTTTTGTAAGAGTTTTTTGACATAAAATCATATATGATAAAATTCACTCCTTTAAAATGTACACATCAGCAGTTTTTAATACCTTCCCAGAGATGTGCAACAATTACTATAATCTAACTTTGGAACATTTTAAGCACTCCCAAATGAAACCTCATACCCATTAATAGTAATTCTTCATTTTCCTCTTCCCCCCAGCCCCTGGAACCACTAACCTAATTTTTGCCTCTGTGGATTTGCCTATTTTGGACATTTTATATAAATAGAATCATACCATATGCGGTCTTTTGTGACCAGCTTCTTTCATTAATGTAATATTTTCAAGATTTGTCTATATTATAGCATGTAAAACTTCATTCCTCTTCATTACTAAATAATAGTATGTTGTAGTCGTATGTCATACACACTCTGTTTATTCATTTATCAGTTGATGGGTATTTGGGTCACTTCCACTTTTTGGCTATAATGAATAAAACTGTATAAATATGTACATTCAAGTCTTTTTGCGAATATGTGTTTTGTTTCTCTTGAGTAGACACCTAGGAGTGACATTGCTGGGAAATACGATGACTCTATGTTTATGTTTTCCAAAGCGATTGTTTCACTTGACATTTCCACCAGCAGTGTATAGAGTACCAGTTTCTCCACATCCATGCAACTTGTTATTGTCTGTCATTTTAATTAGAGCCATCCTACTGTGTGTGAAGTGGTATCTCATTGTCACTGTGTCTTGGGTTTCTCTGATGACAAATGATTTTGAGCTTCTTTTAATGACTTATGGGTCACTTATATGTCTTCTCTGGAGAAATGTCTATTCAGTTTTTTTTTTGCCCATTTTTAAATTGGGTTATTTGACTTTTTATTATTGAATTGTAGGAGTTTTTAAATTATACTTTGGATAAAAGTTTCTTATCAGATATTTGATTTATAAACATTTAGACTATTGTCTCCACTCAAAATTATGGCCTTCTGGAAGATCAGAGTGACTTCTCCCCCACATAAATTCTCCATATTTATGCATTAAACAACTATTATGAAATATGTAGGATTCACAAAAAAAGGGAGTTGCTGTAGACACAATTGAAAAGTCGAAGTAAATCGTGTATATTGTCACCTTATCTTCCACTGGAGCTTATATCTTCCTGCTTTTCAAAATATTACTACTTCTAGAATAACAACTTTAATGCCTTTCAGACAAAGGTTATAGTTCCTTCTCTATCACTCTTTTACTCAGATGTTCTCATTTGTCTAAATGTCAGATATCTTCAGATATTTTTCTTGCTTTACAAACTGTCTATCAAAAGTAGGGATCATGTTTTGTTCATCTTCATATCATCAACAACCAATGTTTGTTGGATGCCTTCGCATTCTTTCCCAGAATTCCAGAACATCCTGGTGCATTGCCTCTTCCTGTCAGCATCAGAGTTTTTGGTCGCAATAGACAGAAACAGATTCTGATTCAATTAGGCAAGGAGATAGATGACACTCCCACAATCAATCAGAGATGGACAGTCAGCCTCCTAGATATACATTCCCACAAAACGACACACAGTGGATGAAGATTAAATTCCTCAAATCAGAGGATGCTCTTAGGAAAGGTGAACAAATTCTGAATAGCAAAAAGGAACTGTAAATATTCTGTGCATTATTCACTTTCTATTCTCTATACCATTGTACCAAATGCCATTCTCTCAAGATCTTTCTTTCTTCCCTAGAACAGATAAAACTGCACAACAGGTTAGTTTAATGACTTTAGGAATTTGACATCTGAAGACAGTGATCTTTCAATCATCCATCCATCCATCCATCCTTCCATCCATCCATCCCATAATACATATGAGAAGCCGATACTTGTTAATCACTGGGTAAAGTGCTCAGAAAAAGACCAGCAAAACAGACATACATGGTCCCTGCCCTCGTGAAGCTTATTGTATGGGAGGTAGACAATGAACATGTAAGTTTACAAATTTAAAAAAGTGATAAGTGCCATGAAAGATGTAGGGATCCAATCTAGTTTGCCAAGTCAAAGTATAAATTCCTGAGGAAGAGCTATTTAGTTAATTTGAAGGAAAAGCAAAAGTTATTAGGTAAAAGGGAACCTTAGAAGTGTTTCAGGCAGAGGGAACTATGTGGAATGGTCGTATAATGGTAAAGATTATGACATGTTCAGAATCAGAAAGAAGCCAATAAGCTTGAATAAAGACTGTGAGTCAGAAAGTACCAGGCAAGGAAGTTGGGGCCGAGGTGATGTGGGGTTAGGTCAGTCAGAGCTTCATAGAACATGTTAAGGAGTCTCTCCTTTATCTTAAGAGAAAAGTTGAAATGCGTTAAGAAGAGGGGTACACGATGAGATTTGTATTTTAGTCAGCTCACACAGATTTCTATGTGGGAGAATCTATTATAAGGATCAGGGGTTATTCGGGGAAACTAGATCAGGAGGCTACTGTAGGAGACCTTGTCGTTTGAATTAGGGGTGGTGACAATGTGGAGAAAGAGGGAGAGATGTATCTCAAAAACCTTAATAGTCAGTCATATTACTGGCATGCTTATGCTGAGTCTGCCTACTCACTAAGGTTGGTTTGCTTTCTGGTTTCCAAAATGTTAAGTACCTATTTACTTACCTTATTCAGCTTTGTTAGGTTCAAAGTCCCTTGGAAAGAGGAACGGTTCCTTTAAAACAATTCTTTATCAGCCCAGAAACTCTGTGAGAGTTTGAATAGAAGATCATAATTCATTTTAAATGACAACATTTGAATTTAAAAATGGAACTCTTGACAGTGTTTGACAGTAGGAAGTTTTATGCGATCAGTTTCAGAAGCCAAACTATTAATTCAGGCAAGAGGTGCTGGTATTGTGTTCTGTTCCGCTTTGAAGGGGGTTCAGAACAGGTGCCACTTTGGCATCTGAATTATTTTGAGCTGGAGGCAGTCAAGACCCGGTGACCTCAGGAGAAAACTTTTACCGCTTTTAAAAATGTTCAAATTAGGGGCCTTATCCATAATATATGTTATCTCCAGAACTAAGTTTTTAAGACTTATCTTTAGGGCAGAGAAAACATCTGATTATTGAATATGTGCTCTTCTTATTGTCCTGAAAATGACCTTCCTCCCCTCTGAAGCCCCACGGTGCCTTATCTTATGAATGTTCTGTATACCTCATTTTCTTTCCTGTCTCTGAACTTCTCATGTATGTAGGGGTCCCCTATGTACGTGTATAATTAAATTTGGCTATTTTCTCTTGTTAATCCAATCTGTCTCATGGAGATTTGAGTACTGGACCAGTTGAAAGAACCAAGAGGGGTAAAGTTTTCTCCTCCCCCACAACCTTAATATTTGCAATTGTGAAATGATTCTCTTATTTTATACTGTATGAACTACCTCAGTTTTTAGGTTTCTTTTAAACAGCTAAAAGAACTCAAAAGTGTTATGGATATGAAGTTGTGAATAGTTTGGCCTTGATCGTATAAAGAGGGTGAGAAAGAATGGGAACTGCGTGTCAGGTTTCTTCACTCTTAATCCGAAGCTCTTTCACAGCACCATGCACCTGGTATTGGTAATTCGGAAGACCGTGATATAAAGAATAAGGGTTATGTGTTAGTCATCTCCGTGCAATGCATCAGGAGTTACCACTTAGTAATTTTTCCACTCTGCCACTGCCTCTACCAGTTCCCAAAACCTTTCAACTAAACAATGATCGAAATGTCACCATTAGTATTTACTTCTTTATATTAAAGTTTGTATTTCTTCATGCGAATACTTCTAGGCATGGTAATTAATGAAACCTAATCTTTCGAATACACATTAGTGTGGCTGTCTGAGTCAGATAATTTCCTAATAGGGCTGTTTGACCACTACATGGTAAAAAAAAAAAAAAAAAGAAAATGATTTACTGGGGTGCTGAGGAAGCCAGATCAGAGAAGAAGACACCATGGATGAGGAAAAATAAAGAAAGGCTCAGGTGACTGAACACGAGCGTCACAGGTGATCTTGCCTAAAGCAGCAATTTACTTTTCTTATACAGAGCAGTCCTTTCAAGTCTTTTCATCTTCTTTCTTCATTTACAGATTTTAATATTCTAATATTCCTAATATTTAATATTTAGGAGTTCCAATTTAAGATCAATCTTACTGATAACTCAATTGAGAAAACAAATGCAGTTACATTCTGTACAAACATCTTTCAAATACGATCTTGTATATAATTTAGGGTGAAACATGTGTCCCATTAAAAAAATATATAGGATATTTTAAACAGATTGTTTATTATGAAGGAAATCACCGTTAGAACCAACATTATTCTTTGTTTCTGTTTCCATAGCCAATTTGATAATGATGGGGCTCTTTTAAATTGAGATTTTGTACATTTAGGCTGTGATTTATCTCTGTATCAGTGACATGAGAAACCTTTTCAGCTGTTAGAAGGATGCAATACAAAAGAAAGTGAAGTAAATGAAAAATATTAATCTGGTGTCATTGATTGTATTATAGTTAAATAATTAAAATAATACCAACTGATACCAGTAATTACTGAGCCTGAAGATTCAGAATTTGCTTAATCCCTTTTCAACTCTCAAAGTTTACTTTAGCCATTTGGTAAATAATACATTTTAATTTAATTATAGTGTTTTAAGGTAAATAATACTATCTCATACTATAAAGTTAGTGCCCTGTTTTCGAAGAGATTCTTGTTGGTCGTTTCTGGATCACCCTATTCTTCTTTTCCTTACTCCCCTTCACTTTCCTCTCTCTCCCTTTCCATTTCCTTCTGCTCGCTCCATCTTTCCCTCTCTTCCTGAACTGATTTACTCTTATAATCACAGTGCGACCCAAGTTATTTGTCTACTCATAGACTCTCATTCAGTCTTTCTGCCCGCATTTCCCCTTCTTATTCTTATAAACTATCCTATGTTAAAGATAGTAAAATAAAGATAACACTTTGTATTTCAGCTTTACTCTTTGTAAAAACCCATGAATATTCTTATTTAATGTATCTTCATGTTACAGTGCAAGTGAGGATGTTATCACTTGATGAGTTTCTAACACTTTAGCATAATCCATCGTAGGTATTCTATAAATAATGTGATTAATGAAGAATATTTTTTAAAATACAGGACGATTGCGCTTGCAATGTTAGATGATATTGCATGGTACTCAAAGCACAGCAATGCATATCATCATGCTAGATTTTGATCGATATACCTGCAAATCTTTATCAAGGCATGATGAAGCCTGATTCATGCAGTGGCTGCCATTGTTACCAAGTTATTGCTTTGAGGACAATTAAACTGAAGGAAATGGGTAGAGATTTATTGTGCACATAAGATGCCTCATTGTGTTCCCCTAATTCTTATTCATATTCTCCAGCTCTCTTCCACATTGGTTTTAGGATTGCAGATGTCCATGTTACTGGGTTTACATCATTGGCTTCAAGCTGATAAGTTGGAAAATGTTATCGCACTTACTGTGTTCGATTAGAAAAATACTTTTAAAACAATATCTCTCAAGTTTTTCTTCTTCCTGCCAGAGAAGATTTTATCTGTTCAATGACTTTCAACTTGCATTTGTTTGACTGATGGTATTTTGATGGGAGAGATCTAGGTGCACAGCTTTAATGTGGTGACATTATCATAAGATGTTATATCTTATCTTCCTGTAACTTACAAACCCCTTTCATCCAGAACCAAAGCAGGCATTATCTGTTTCCAGGTAAGATTAGAAACTGACGGCAAAGACTGAACTCCTAAGAGTACTATTGCATTGAGTTTGGTATTTTAGAGAGTTGGAAACGTATTTGATTCTTGAAGTAGTTTCCTCATTATTCCAGACCTTGAAGATTACCAAATTAATTTTTTTAATTAGTATTTTAAAATGTATTATTTTTATAAGATGTAAGGTAATTTTATTAAAGTTACAAAAATCACAAATATTTAAATGTTATAGTGTATAAAGACATAAAAATGTATATGTAATCAATATATATTAGATAACTGCATTTGAGATAACCAAAGCAAATTTCAGGGTAAAAAATTACCAACTGTTATATATTGATATACAGATTATTACACTATAAAACATTAAAATTATTTATTACAACTTGTTCCTTGGTTGCCTTTCTGGAGTCTGGTGAGCACACTGTTGAGCAATAGTACAAAATAAAAAGGAATACAAATAAACAAGAAAAAGATTATGAAACATGGCTGGTGCAATGAAAGAAAAAATTTTTAATTTCCAAAGTTAAAGTTAATTAAAAACACGTTAGTGATTAGTGACCAATGAGCTTGGATCCACATACTCAATCAATTCATTTTCTTCCTTTTATTGTGCTACTAATATAATAAAAACTTGGATAGAGAGGCAGTTATAACAGGCAAAAATAGGAAACGCACACAAAAAATGCCTAAATAAAGTACATACATGATCTTGATTGCAAAATGACAAAAGATTCTAATGATATATTTTCTTTCGATTCTTTACTCGGCCTACTAGACTAAAAGAATACTTAACTTGTGATACCTTCTAAATCTTATTTTTAATGGACTATTTGGCAAATAGTCTTTGACTTTTTTCATCCTAGTTCCTTTGCATTCTGCTTTTTATTGCCCACAATTAGTTTTAGAATGAGGGGCCGTCTGTATATTAAATTGATTATTCATCGCTTTTCTGCCTTTGGCTAAGATCAAGTGTAGTATCTGTTCTTATCAGTTTAATATTTAATTATTCATAGAAGTTAAGAGGTTGATGTAAATGAACATGTAGGGGATCCTAACGAGTCATTGGAAGTCTCTGTGGTATTTGGAGTATTTTGGTGCCTCTGTGGTATTTGGATTATTTTGAGCTAAAAGCAATCGAGACCCAGCAGGATCAAGAGAAACTTCTGCCCGCCCCCTTCCCCCTTTATAGAAGAATTTGTATTAGGGGCCTTGCCCATAATAAGAGATTATCAGAGATAAACTTTTCTTGACCTGTCTATATGTCAGGGCAAACTACTAATTACCAAACATCTGCTCTTATGCTGCTGGTGGCCTTTCTCCCCTCTGGAGCCCCAAGTCACCTTACCTCATCCTCAGCTCAGAATGTCGTGTATACTTCATTTTCCCTTTCTGTCTCTGAACCTCTCACGCACATGAAGTTCTCGTGTGCACACAACTAAATTTGGTTTTCTCTTGTCAATCTGTCTCGTGTCCATTTGATTATTCAACCAACCAAAGAACCAGAGGAGGGAAGGGGGAAAATAACTAAAGAGCCTGTCCTTCTTTAGTTATTTTCAGACCCGTTCTCTTTCTTTATTGAGGGATAGGGGTTAGAAAGTGTGGTCCCAGAGGACATCGGAAGGAAGGGTAGATGCTGCTGAAGGAGAGAGGATAATAACATAAGTTTGGAGACCATGAAACATACTTGAGCTTCAAATTCAACAAGTTTTCTTGTTGGTGTTTGTCATTATTTCCTGGAGGAAAAAAAACAAGTTTATGTCTTGGTTCTTCTGAGACAATAGTGCTTAAGCCATGGTATGAACTCGCTGATACCTTGGTGCATTACAGAATATACTAGAAACTAATGAGGGAGAGGAGAAATGTTCCTCTACCCTCGGGTTCTTCTGATTGGCCTAATAATCAACCAGACAAGAGACGGATTAGCAAGAGAAGATAACCAAATTTAATACATATGTATGTATGGAAACCCCGCATACCTCAGAGAGTCAGAGATCCCACATGCATGAGAGGTGTCAGAGATAGAAAGGGAACTCAGGTGTATAAGACATCCTGAGCTAGGAATGAGGTAAGGTGTCTTGGGGGCTTCAAAAGGTTATTGTGAGGTGATAGGAAGAGCGGATGCTTAGTAAATATAAGTTTGTCCTGCCTTATAGACAGGTCACAAGAAGTTATCTCTGATAATCTCCCATTATGGGCAAGACTCCTGTCTAAGTTCATACAGGTAGTCAAAGGAGGAGTAGTCAACTTTAGCCTCAGTCCTTAGATCAAACAACCTGCATACCACAGAAGCACATCTTGGGGTGACTAACTCTGAACCGCACACTAACAAGCCACATTTTTTCAAAACAGTCTGTAAATTGAAGCACTTATGAAAGCACACCGGAGACCCCATATGGAACAATGGAGCTGCATGCACCACAATTACGTATTTTGAGTGAGCAAGGTTTTATTATTTAGTATGTGTGTCAGAGGCCTGGATCCCTGTAACAGGATATTGCAATTTGATAATTCCCTTGGGGAAACGGAAATAATCATGTTGTTACTCTTTAACCATGGACAAGCTTTGAAATGGCTGAAAAGGGTACTCAGAAATCTAATGAACTATGCCATTTCAAGGCAGGACACCCTTATTACGCAGTCATTTTCTGAAGGGTACACAAGGTTATTCACACTCCTGCCTCTTTATTACCTACTACCCTTAACACCCAGTTGTGTGTGTATGTGTGTGTTTTAACCAGTATCCATACTAAAGACACATAACAGTGGAGATTTTTAGTGCAATATAAATGGTTTGAAATAACTGTTCCAGCCTTTGACAACATATAATAAATCAATTCATCGTTGACACATAAACAAGCACCTAATATTTATACTTCCACAGTCTTTCAGGACTTGTTATCTATACTGAATAGATAAAAAATATATATTATTTAAGTTGGCTTTGGGTATCTAGGTGAATGACTGAATTCAAAGTTATGTTTAAAAGAAAAACAAAACTCGATTCCATATTTATAGATTCCTTTCCTTTGGAAACATTAACCTTTATTCAGAAGCTTATGAATTGTCCTAATCTGCTTCTTGTGGGGTGGAGGGAGAAACTTTCCTCTACCCTCCTAAATTCTTTCAGCTGGCTTAAGAATTAAATGGACATGGGATAGATTAACAATAGAACATAACCAAATTCAATTACAACATATGTGTGGGAACTCTACTGCCACGACAGAGTCAGAGACCCCACGAACATGAGAGGTTTGGAGACAGGAAGAGAAAATGAGATAGGTACGACATTCCGAGCTAAGGATGAAGTAGTCACCTAGATGCTGCAGAGAGAGAGTCACAGCAGGATGATAGGAAGAGCGGCTGATCAGTAATGAGTACATTGTCCTGCTATACATAGGTTAACAACAAAAAAAGATGATTTCTGATATCTCTTATTACAGGCAAAACCCCTAATTCAGATTCCTCTAGGTAGTTAAGAAGGGAGGGCAGAAATTTCTCTGGAGCCCACAGGATCTTGATTGCCTTTAGGTCAGAATAATCCACGTATCACAGAGGCATATCTTGGGATGCCTCATTCTGAGCCCCAACTTCTGGATCTAGATTGCCAGGCTCATTTGAGGAGTAAAATAACCAAGCTGATGAAAATTCTTTCTGTAGTCAAAGGAAGTCATGACTCAGTGGGTCAGAGTTATGTTTGTCTATTAAATGCTTGCTTTCCGTGTTCTCTTAAACACATGAGTAGCAGCGGTATAGAGGTTCCTCAAAAAACTAAGAATTGATCTACCATATGATCCAGCGATCCCTCTACTGGGTATTTACTCCAAAGACTTGAAAACTCATATTCAAAAAGGTATTTGCACACCGATGTTCATAGCAGCATTATTCACAGTGGCCAGGACATGGAAGCAACTGAAGTGTCCTACGATAGATGATGGGCTAAAGAAGCTGTGGTACATATATACAATGGAATATTACTCAGCCATAAGAAGAGATGAAATACTGCCATTTGCAACAACATGGATGGACCTCGAAATAATCCTACCGAGTGAAATAAGCCAGACAGAAAAAGTTGAAAATCACATGATATCACTTATATGTGGGATATAAACCTAAAAGCAACAAATGAGCAGGACAAACAAACAGACTCATGGACATGGACAATGGACTAGTGGTTACCAGAACGGAAGGGGAAAATAAAAAAATAACGTGAAAAAAATTATGTATAATAGTTGAAAAAAAAATGAACTGGCATTAAAAAAAAAAAAAGCACATGAGTGCTAAATTTGATCGCGTTACAGTCACCTGGAGTTGTTAGTAGTAGGTGGGAACATGTGTCCAGATCCTAGGCATGACGACCTTGGATGCATAAGCCCAGCTTTCTAGTTTCCGCTGGTCTCCAAAAAGAATGAGAAGAGTACAGCTTTCCCCAACTATTCTCCCTCAAATCGTGTTCTTTACTTTGCTAATTATTTTAGATTTGAAAAAAAAAATTGCAAGTTGTTTTCTCTTGCATTTGCCTCCAGCTAAGCATTTTAAATGTTCTTAATGTATCTTCTTTCATTAAAAAGAATTAAAATGAAAAACTCTCCTACAGCCTTGTTCTTCACTCCTTACTTACCTCACCGTCACGTCTGTTGTCTTAGTGTACCCAGAGAATTTTGGCATACTTGCCCCGTTTGCGTGAGCCTTTACCAGCTCTCTACATGTCATGCCAAAATGCAACTGTGTGGTATAAGCCATGTCTCTTAATAATTGGTTTGACTTTTATAGAGGAAAACCTTGCCTGTTTGTTGGTAACATACCCACTTTTCTTAAAATTCCTTTATCACTACATTCTGCAATGCTCTTGATTACACGAGAAATTCTAGTTTTTCCTGAGGTAATTTTTGTTTGTTTGTTTCTTTTGAAAAGCATGAGAAACACTATTCAATCATATTTTAAAATGAGTGAATTTTAGTGACAGTGAGAAACAAATAAGGACATGTTTGTAAAATATATGCTAATAACTTTAAATATATTTATTGTAGTTTATATAGTTCCAGGCTTGGAGCTTCCAAATCCTTGGCATTTACAGAGCAATAAGAGCAATGAGAGCATCTTTTGTTATGATACGTGGTCTCTTTTTGGGAAAATTTTCAAAGCCATAAAGGTGAAATGTGTGGCTTGTTATTCATAACAAGCCCCTTCACTACAACTGGGTTTATGTTCATGAGGTAATTTCTGCAAAGCACCTAAGGATGGGGGCTGGTTGCCAGGGGAACCAACCATGAATGGAAGATTGGAAATTTCAGTCTTACCTACTGATTTGCTGGGAGGGGAGAGGGGCTAGAGGTTGACTCAATCGCCAATGGCCAATCAGTTAATCAATCATGCCTGTGTAATGAAGTCTCCATAAAAACCTGAAAGGGGGATGGGGGCTTCTAGGTTGGAGGACCAGAACGTTTCCATGTGCCACTGTGCCAGGCCCCAAACTCCATGAGGACAGAGGCTCATTTGTTTGGGACCTCGCCTTATGTATCTCTTCATCTGGCTGTTGATTGGTATCTTTTAATACCTGGTGAGCAAATGGGTTTTCCTGAGTTTTTTGAACCATTCTAGCAAACTAATTGAGCCCAAGGAAGGGATCAAGGGAACTTCCAGTTTGTAGCCATTTGGTCAGAAGCTCAGGCATCTGAAGTGGAGGGCAGTCCTGTAGGACTGAGCTCTTTTTCAGTGGAATCTAATTCTGTCTCCAGGTAGATAGTGTCAGAATTGAGCTAAATTCTCCACACCTTGCTTGTTCCAAGACTTGCTTGTTGGTGTGGGGAAGTCCACACACGCACACACACGTGCACAGACACACACACACACACACACAGAGGAATTGGGTCCAGGAACCTAATTTATTTATGTGGCAATATGTTAATTTTCTACAGATGTCTGGAAGTAGTTCTGAAAATCAAAACAAAACATTATTGAATGAATGGAAGGAAAAGAAGAAGAGTCACAGCTGTCATGGATGAATTTCATTAAAATGCTTTGTTCATTGAAGATCTCTTCTGCAACTGTAGGAGCTTATTGAATGACAACAAGACTGGTGATGTGACACCCTCTGCTGACCTGTGAGAGAATGCTATGTCATTACGCTACGGTATTTACTCTTATGGGCTTTTTTTCTATCAGCCATTGTGATGACCGATGACATATTATGTTTCTTATTCCCAGATTAAAATGAAAATTGATAATTGCAGGAAAGCTTAGAAGTTGAATTGAGACTCTTGCACATCATTCTTACCCTTTACTCTTACTTAGATTCTATGACATCAAAATGACTTGTAATTCAACCAGTTCTAGCCACGAACATGCTGTCTTAGAATTACACTATATTGCCAACTCCGGATAATCGTAAATTATTTAGGCCACTTTTATTAGACCAATTTTACAGATATAGAAACTAAGTTTAGTAAATAAGATGGACATAATATAGTGCTAGTCTAGAGAAACTAGTTTTTCATTTGTTGGTTTTTCATTTATTGGTTAGACCTAGTTTAGTATGGCTGGTACACACTGATGTCTCCATAGGATCTAAAAGGCTTTTCTATTTTCACTGCCCAAAAGTACCAAAGGCGCACTTACTAGCCACTTTTATAGAGGAAATTCTGACCCAACAGCCCTTCCTAATAACCCTTGGCTTAGAATTTGAGTAAGCTCTGGGTTTCCTTTTAATGGACACAGGCCTGAGGTCATTTATGCGCTTTAAAATTCTTCTAATTCTCTCTCTAAAGCCCCCAAAAGTTAATGATTTTCATTATGCAACACTTAAATAGTGAAGCCGGAACTGGAATTCGGTTCTAAGCTTATGTAAACATCTCGAAGATTGGAAATGAATCTTCCTAAAATTGCTATGCCACCAAGTAGGAATAATTTTCTCTAAACCCTTTGGTTAATTCCTTTGCCAACGGGAGGAATTAATGTTAAGAACTGGGGAAATTTCATTCTGTTCACAGTCCTACAAAAATGTTAACATTTTTATTGTTTACCAGTGCATATTATTTAAAAGTATATACTGTAGATCTCTTTCATGTTATAGTCTATCTTCTTCCCCTTTGGCATATTTATATTTGTCATCAAAACAAAAAAGGTGTTAAATTCAGAATTAAAGTAATTCAGTGCTTAGAATATGACCTGGCTCATAGGAAGAGCCCATAAACATTAGCTATTATCAGAATGCTCTGGATCAACAGTAGCTAGAATGTGATACATGGGTACCGGGGTGTCCCCCAAATCCTAACAGAAGATCACCAACACAAAATGTTTTCATAATAATACTAAGGTATTGTTTGTCTATTATTTGTTTAACAATTACTGGAAGTCATTGTATTCTTTACTATTAGTATCGATACTGATATTATAGTTATTGAATTCTTTATTACCATGCAATCTCAATTAAAAAGAAAAGTCAATGTCACTTAGAATGATCTTTATGAGGTCATAAAAATTAATTTATGAAATCTCAACTCTAATATATGTCTTTTTAATATTCTGTGTGAGGCAAGTAGAATACATAAAACACTTCTGATACTCCTTGCGGTATGATGATGTCATGTGTGTAATTGAGTTGTGAACTAAACTATACACATTTTTCATGAAATACCATTTTTCACTGAAAGACCAACTGACAAATTATGGTTCTTTAGACTTTAATATTTGGCATTCATTTTCTCAAAAAAATGAATAGAGTGAGCCTGTCACTTTGAGCAAAACAATTAACAGTGGTTGTTGCCAATAACATTTGAAGTTTTAAATAAAAATTAGAATTTTAGAAAACATATAGACCACTGTAAGTTTGACAACTTCCAAATACTTAAAGGCTTTTTGATGAGATTGGTAGTAATATTAACAAATGTGACATATCATTTCTATAATTAAATGTGTGAACATTTTAAGGAGCTGTATAGCTCCATGAACCAATATTTTCCAAATGGGAAACATATTATGCTACAAAATCATGCATGGGTAAAAGATCTACTTGCATATAAGACAGACCAATGGATTCAAATATAAAAGAGCACAAAAAGTTTATTGATACTTGGTTTCATAATCCACATTTCAACTTACCTTTAAGAAACAACCACTTGTTAAGGTTTCGTTTGGTATCAAAGGTAATTTTTAAAAGATTATTAAAATATTCCTCTTTTTCCAATGGCATATCTATGTGAGGATGGATTTTCTTCATATGCTTTAACTGAAACAATCTATTTAAATAGACTGACTAAAGAAACAGTACAATCTATCTTCTCTTCAGCCAGACATTAAAGAAATTTGCAAATATGTCCAATAATACTTCTCTTCTCACTAAATTCTTTTTGTTTGGAATTGTGATATTCATTATAATGTATAGTTATATTAACATATAATTAATTTACTATTCCTATTTTAAAATGAATATAGAGATAATTATTTTAAATATTCTGTTTTGATATCAAATCAATAGATATCAATAGCTATAAACCATATAATCAAAAGCTCTCTTGGGTTCTCAGTAATTTTTGAGACCATAAAGGGTTTCTGAGACCAAAATTTTTAAAACCGCTGGTATAGAATAAATGTATATTGTAGTTCCTTCATACCATACAATCTCTTCAGTTTAGGACTCTGGAAGATAAGATAAAGACTATAATTCTGTGCATAAAATAAACTGGAATACAGTAACAATACGATAATCAAACATGATTCTAGAAATTGACTGCTTTGAAAGAAAGAGAAAGGGACAATTTGTTATGACTAAATGTATTTCCCGATTATTGAGTAAAATGTGTTTGAGAGGTTATTTATGATTTGGTTTCAACTAGAAAGTTGTCAAGCTGCTGTTTATTGTTCTTATCAGTCAAGGGAAGGTTATAACCTTCCAAAGTACCCAAGGTGATATTCTTACCTTTTAAGTTTGAGATATCAATAGAGAGATAATAAATCTCAGTTCAAAAAAATTGTTTTAATGCGTTTGAGACCATGCCCATTGCTGCTGGCTTCACAATGGTCATTTCTTAGATTTCCTTCTCTATAAACCAGAGTAGTTTCACTAAAGTCTTTCTTTGTTGCAGTTAGTGCCTTTATCTAGTGTGGTCTTTGACTCTTTTTCTACTTTGTTTCTACTCTGCTGCCAAATTGTCCTGTCTCTTCTTTTCAAAGTTGTTTCACGTTGGTTCTTTTCTTCTTCAACCCCATTGTCCTCCTCTAATTCAGGTGGTCATCACCTACTAATGCTTGGATTTCTATAGCAGCTTCTTAGCCAATCTCTCTGCTTCCAGACCCATGAAAAGTCTGACTAAAACAGTGATTTGATCTTCCACGTCTGAGCATAAAACCCTCCAGAGGCTCCCCATTACCTATAAAATAAAGTTCCTCAGCCCGGCATTCAGGAACATTCAATGCTATTATTTGTCTCCAGACTATGTATTCAGAACATCTTTCTCTACAGCTCATCATGAGCCCTTTACTTCAGGTAAGGAAGCTTTCCCACTGTCCTGCATAAGACGTGCCTTTTATTGAAACCGGCACTTTACTTTTGTTAGCCTACACCCAGGAATGTCCCCTCCCTCTTCTCGTTTCAGGTTTCCATTCTCACTCCTTGTCAAAAGTTCGAGTCCCAACTTTTCTTTGAAATATACTTTTCCCTTTCATTTAGTATTGAGTGATAAAAATATCAATAAATTATAATTAGAGTGCTTTTCTTTTGCCTCAGATCCTAAAGCTAGTTAATGTGGGTGACTTGGACAAAGAATAATGTACTTTTTTTTTTTTTTTTTTTAAGAGATAATGTGATAAGCAGTAGGCTTTGGAGTTAGAAGACTGATTTCAAACTCTAGTTACGGTTAAAGGAATTTGGATAAATCATTTCAACTTCTCATATTTGGTTTTCTCATGGGTAAAATAGAAATGATTATAACATCCATCTCACAGGATCATTGTAAGACCAAATAAGAAAATATCTCTTGAAATAATACAGTTCCACAAGAATGTTTATTATTGTTGTTGTTTCTATTGCTTTTTCATGTGTGTATATATTTTTATACTCCCAATTAGGGGATAAGCTATTGGAAGGGAGGCTTTGAGTCATTCTTTACTTTTGAATTCCCCCTTGGTAACTAGTATTAATAAAGAATTGAATAAGATTTATGAAGTGTATAAATAAATTTTTATGAAAAGAGAAATTAGGAGGGCTATGGTAACCCACAAGTAAATATTTATCTTGTTAAGAAAAAAACGCACAAGGTAGGAGGTTAGCAATATGAAGATTAATGCTGCTTTTATTGAGAGACTGTCTATAGAAATGAAAATCGTCTTACTACTCAAATCTTTTGAACCACAGAAATTTAAAATTCCAAGATAAATAATTTGTGACTCATCATGGAAGAATGAGGTCAAAATTCTGCAGGGAAAGAATGAACCAAAAAAGAGGAGGCTTAAGTATGAATCAACATGAAAAATTGAACTATGATAAAAAGTAAGTTCAGCTAAATTCTGGGAAAGTAGTTTACCTCTTACATAAAATAACTTACTACAGAAATTAAGCTGAAGTCATCTGTATACTTAAGCTTCTAATGTTTAATCAACTGAAGGATTGGCAGCTTATATGGATTATGGTTCTATAAGGAAACCAGTATAAGATTAATAAATGTTAGTGCTTTCAGAATTAAATTTCTAATAGCAAAGAACTGTCTTGAGTTATTACATACTATAACTAAAGTTAAATTCTGATCCCATGAGAATGTTCGAGGTTCTGAATAGCCTGGTAAGGAAAGAGTCCAGCACCATACATGTGTATATATGTGGGAAGAGAAAAATAGAGCAAACGAGCCTCACAACCAGAGGGATCAAATGAATGTGAGGAAACCAGAGGGTGCATGAAAAGACTGATGTCCTACATGTCTCCTTTTTTACTGCCTTTCTCCAACCTTTATACCTGGATCTACTTGGTCCCTATGTGTAGTGCTTGTTTCTGCTTCAGACTCTGGAAGCAAATCAAGAAAAACATAATGAGCTCTATGTCAATAATTTGCTGTCTCAGACTCAAGTAAAACATGTTAATCATGTCTCTCTGACTGAGTCTTACCTAGTTCTCATCTTCTGCCTCATATGACCGTAGTGAGTCCCTCTTCTGTGTCTTTGTGCTTTGTTCCTAAGCCCTGGCTGATCCAGCATCCTGCTCAGTAACATATTACTTTTTACTGCTTCTCTTAGTCACAAACATGAAACTGATTCTTCTAAGTTTGGGGCCTTTTTTGCCTTGCAACACAACATAGGAAAATAAATTACAAGATTATAAACCACATACATTAAAAAGGCACATAAAATGTTACAAATTTATTTATTTTTTCCCATCGAGGAAAGAATGGACTTTCTGTAATAACAAGAGAAAGGAAGTTAAGAAGAATGACGTACCCTTTTCATATTTTGGCACTGAAGCACAGAGCCCACAGCACAGCCACCTGCACCCAACCCATGGAGCAAGCGCAGTCAAACTTTGTGACACCTCCATGGAAGCCACTGCTCTCAGGATCAAGTTCAAAGCTGTTCGTATAGAGGAAGATGTGAGCCGTGCTCCACCATGCCTTTGGATAGTCAATTAATTTATTTTGGTCTTCGATTAAGTTTTCTTAAGCACTTGCTATATGCCACGCTATGTGCTAACTATTGGGGATTCATAGATGAATGAGACTGGGTTTTTGCCCCCAAGGAACTCACTGTCTTAGTGGCTGAGGAGAGAAGAAGGAATTGTGGTATTACATTAAAAAAATGATTGAGGCGAAGAAATTTGGCATTTGGTAAAATTCAGCTGCTCTGAACAGTCACAACAACAAAACTGGGCAATGTCAGTAACAACTGGAATATATTATTTGAGAGTCTACTTTTTATCTCCTGAAGAGAAACCATAAAGCTGTAATAAAAGATAAATATAAGGAAAGAATGAGATATATAATAATTAGTTTAAAACACTTGTAGTGTAGTAAGGGGAAATAAATACATATGTTCAGTGCTATAAAAAATTAAAATCAGCACTACAAATTGCAATATGATATAGCTTGGTTAAACTAATGGAAGACATGATTGCAGGGGACTCTCACTGGAAAGTGATTGAAAAAGACTTTGAGAGTAGTTTAACAAGAACCTGCAGGTGATAAATTCTTATCCACTAGCTAAATTTAGGTAATGACTTATGTTAAGGTACAAGGATAGACATTAGTAAGTGTGATTGAAAGATGACAACTAAATTCAGTTAGCTTAAGCAGAGGGGTCCAATTGCTAATTAATAAAATATGAGTTAAAGGTTGAACTAGGAAATATAATGGGTGACCTTGAATAACAGGCTCATGTGGAGCTAGGGATTTGTGTGTAAACAATGGGGCAGATGATAAGAGTCTAGAACTCAGTCATGGATAAACTAGGCAAACTTACAATTCAGTACCTTTTGCTATATAAGTAAGGAACTAGAAGTTGACATGGAACTGAGGCAGTGTTTTATGGTATAGGTCTTTATAATAATAATCGCAATAATTGTTATGGTAATTTACTCATGTACCTGTGACAGCCTAATGTTTCCTGTCTTTGCCTTCATAACTTTTACTTGTCTTTGCCTATTGGTTGAAACCAGGTGTCCCATCTTCCTTGACCCAACTCCCTGGTCTTGGTAGAGTTTAGGCATCTTTACTAAAGGATCCCCTAGTATAATGTACTAATATCCTCACATAGTCAACTTGCTTATATTTGTATTTTTATGTTTTGCTACTATGTGAGGTTTTTCAGGGTAAAGAACTGTGTCTTATTTTTCTTTGTATCCCAAGTAACTAATATAGTGTCTGGCACAAGGAAGTACTCAGTACATGATTTTCGATTGAGTAAATGATTGAAAGAATGAGTAGATGATAGCTCACTCAAATCCTTTGTGGAATTAGGCAGGACAAATATAGAAGATAATAGTAGAGTATGTCTAAAACATGCCAGGTGCTTTACTTGCATTATGTCTGTTAATTCTCACAGTAATTCAATGTAGAGAGTGAAATCATCTATTCTTCAGAGATGAATGAACTGCAGTTCAGCATCAATAAAGAGCAGCAGGATCACTCACCCAGTGATGGGCAAGGCTGGGAAACAATGCTGGATTCTTCCCACTATAGCACATATCTTATCCAGGTTGCCCAGGATCACAGCATAGATGGTGTTGAATTCACAGGTACGTATGCAAGGAGGAAAATTTCCTGCCAGGGAGCAGACAGGTCCTGATTGTTTAGAGCTTTTTTTTTTTTTTCCTTTTTATTAAGTAAATGAGGACCCTTTGCAGTTTTTGAGTGATAAGTTAAATATAATATGCTATGATGGAAATGAACTTTGACATAATTATTCTCACTGGTTTCTCTGTACAGGCTGAATTACAAAGAGAACAGTTAGGAGTCTTCTCATTGTGGAGTCATAAAAAAATTAGATTGATGGGCTTAGAACTAGAAAAGAAAAAAAATCAGTTATGAGACATTGAGTAGGAAAAATATGACAGAACTTAAAAATCTCATTAGATGTGAGATGACAAGAAGAGAGTTCGTTCAAATACAACTCTAGGATTTTGAGAGCGTTAGGGCATTGAGGTGGCACCTAATTTGAGGAATGTTCTAAACACTGCTTAAAATTCATTACATTTTTTTAGATATCCTAATGGTCACTAAAACATCATGAAATGGATGAATGCAAATCAGTGCACAATTTATATTTCAGTTTCTCATCTTAGGTGATTTTGAGGGTCATCGTCCTATCTAAATTTAGACGATTCTTATAAACTAGTTGTTTCCTTCCTTTACATGCCCCTGCCTTTCCTTCCTACTTTCTATTACAAAAGAATAGTCCTGAAAGTCATCATTATCTGATGGAACAAACATGTTTAGAAACAAGTATATAATTAGAAATCTTTCCCAAGTTGTATACACACGAAGCGCATTTTTTGGTTTGCAAGACTTGGAAATGTTTGTGACGTGGCTTTGGCATGCACTGTTCCACACAACCACCTGCTTTTCTTCCTTTCTTTTTTAAAATCGCTTGGGATGAGGCTGTTTCTACTGCAGTGTCCTCCACAGTAATCATTTGATAAAACTCCTCTGTTTACCTTACTGCCGATCGATTCAGTGTAGCACACCCCCAGAAATAGCTAAGAAACCCTGCCGTCACCCATCGTCTAGTCAAGATATGTTGCAATCTTTAAAGTTCATTCTAGGATCTAAATATGGGAAATAGCAGCACACTAGTTTGTATTCATTATGCCCTAAAATGCATTATGCCTTATCTTAAAAAGAAATTCAATCAGAATTTGGGAAGTATAATTTTGTAACACAAAGGAACAATATCACAGGAAAACACATTATCTTATTTTAAATACAGAGTAGTAAGGCCTTGGACTGTGGGATACCTATTTGTCACGCTGTATCTTGAGTTAATGAAGAAGAGTTGCTGAAACCAACAGCAAGAATAAAAAAAAAAAAAAGTAACAAGAGAAAAGGGCTTAAAAGGCTAACCAGAGGGAATTTATTCATTTGAAAATATTTATTGAATACTAATTATTAACACATGCAGGCATCGTGTTGGACATTACTCGTACAGCAGAACACAAAATAGATAGTCCATGTCCTCTCAGAGCTTACGATCTGGAGCTAAAGGGAATGTGGGTGTTGCATAAATGATTAGAAATTTTAAAAATGGAAAATTGCAGATGAAATGGAAAGAAAAGGAGAAAAGCCTGACTTTGGGCAGAGGACGTGGGGTGTTAGTCTGATAAGATCTTTTAGGAGAAAGTAATCTGTAGGTTGAACTTGAAGGTTAAGTAGATGTTAAGGAGGCGTTGGGAAGGGAATGAGGCATGTGTGAAGGTAACTGGAATCGAACGTCCATTAGCTTTGGGATAAGAGAAACAAATGCGATTTAACTTGAATTGAGATGTTTTGAGACCATGCCGAAGAGAATGGGTCGCATCCAAAGGAAGAGGGAAGTGACAAAAGAAGACTTGTATACTGAAGGGATCCTGATCATGTTGGCAGATGTTGGAGAGGAAAGGAGAGAAACATGTATGTGTATCTCTATATGTATCTCATGGAAATGATGTCGACTTACTCTAAACCTGGATGGTGAGGAAATGCTATTTGACGGATTCTGTTAACTGAAGAAAGAGCGAGGGGAAGTTTAGGATAATGATTTATCACGTTATTATGCAGCCTGCTGAAGACTTCCTTCTTGATGACAGTACTCACTGTGAGATTGCAGACATTCGTACTGCTAGAAGGGTTTAAGCGAGCAAGGCTTCCTAGCCTTTCTGAAAAGGGTTCTAACTCACAGTTCCTAGACTTTTGGATATCGGTGATCAGGAAATTGCACCCCTTAAAAAACAGTAACCTAAATAAAAATTTTAAATGCCCTTTTAACACCATTACTTAAGAAAGATATAATCTCACAATAAATAGTAACCCTTCTAATTTCTTTGAAAAGACAGTTAAGAACATTTTTGCGCATACGACTTTCTTAATTTTTCTTGTTTGTCCACAAAGCTATAACATCTCGTAACATTTGCAATGGCCCACAGACTAAATTTTATAAACCTCAGCTCTACCTATCACAGAGACAGGATGAAAACTGCTACTGCCTTTACCCGTGAACCAAATACATCCAAGGTCGTTTAAGAGTTGAAATACAACATAATTTCACAGCTGCGCCTTGTAGGGTAGACTGGAAAGAAAGAGGCTTAACCTCTCTTGCTGAGAAAGCAGCATTAGTTACTTATTCATTGGAGGACAGCAAATGTTTCTCAGACTATTCTTTTGCTTGACGGCTACTAAATTTGTAAATATACCCCTAGAAGAAATAACACAGTTCTCATGAATCATCATGCTTTCACATAAGGATGTTCCTCACAATAGGAACAGAAACTGAAAACCTCCTATTTTAAGACTTCTCTGATTTGTGGTATTTTTCTATAAAAAAATAAAATAGCTGCATATATATTAATTCAGATGGAAAATATTTAGAAAAGATCCAGTAAGCATCTTTGAAAATGTTTGTTTCATATAGTAGAAATTACGTGTTGATTTTTAAAAATAAGAGGGTGAAGAGAAGTAATAAATGATGAGACAATTTTGATGAGTAATGACTTTTTTCACTTTATTCTTAATTATAATATGTTATCTGATGGAAGAGAGCATTGGTAACAGGAAAATGTAATTTCCATCTCTATGTAAAGTAGACTTGTGAGTTAGTCTTACCCTGCAGAGGAGTTAACACTAGCATGCCTTCCACTAACATAGCAAGAAGAGTTTTTCCAAAATAAACAAATGGGACTACATCTGACTAAAAACATGAGCAGAAAAAGAAATAATCAACAAAATGAAAAGACAACGTATGGAATGGGAAAAATATTTGTAAATCATATATGGGATAAGGAGTTAATATTCAAAATACATAAAGAACTCAAGAGCAAAATAACAACAACAACAACAACAATAATAATAATAATCCAATTAAAAATAGGCCCAGGACCTGAGTAGACATTTTTCCAAACAAGATATACAAGTGGCCAACAGGTACATGAAAAGCTCCTCAGCATCGCCAGTTATTAGGGAAATGCAAATCAAAACCACAATGAGATGTCGCCTCACACCTGTTAGAATGGCTGTCATCGAAAAGACGAGAGATAACAAATGCTGGCGAGAATATGGAGGACAGGGAACCCTGGCACACTGTTGATGGGATTGTAAATTGGTGCAGCCACTATGGAAAACAATGTGGAGGATTTTGAAAGAATTAAAAATAGAACCACCATATGATCTAGCAATTTCACTTTTGAGAATTTATCTGAAGAAAATAAAAACTCTGTGTCGAAGAGATAGCTACACCCTTGTGTTCATAGTAGCATTACTTACACTAGTCAAAACATGGAAACGACCTAAGTGTTCATCAAAAAAAAAAAAAAAAGACATGGGCTTTGAAATAAAGAGTACGTGTGTTTGAATCTCTGCTCTAATACTTGGTTACTGACTTTGGGCAATTTAATCAACATGTACCATAGTGCCATACTGCTGTTGAAAATTAAACGAAAATATGTTTTCTGGACCCTCAATAAGTGGTTGCTATTCTCTCATGTTCTGTCTTTCGTTCTGGTGTCCAATCCTCCCTTTCAACCTACATCCCTTTGGATGTTTAAGATGTTCTCCATTCACCTGCCTGATCCAGACTGTTTTCCACAAGGAAGCAGACAATCGTTAACTTTCCCATTAATTCTCACCTTAAAACTTGCCTCTTCAGTTAAGTGTGGATTTGTGCTAATAATTAATTACTAAATTTTTTATCAAAGATTCATTTACATTAGTGAACAAATTGGAAACAGCATAATATCTCAAAATAAATTATCCTTTAATAAATTCTAGTATATTCACACATTGTACTGTTATACGACTGTTAAAAATATCTTATTGGCTTGGAAAAATATTTCCAACATGCTTTGAATAGGGAAAAATAGAGATTACAAAACAGTGTTCACGACAATGATATTAACAATTATATGTACATGCATAGAATAAAAAACCTAACTAATAGACAACTAATGCTCCCCATTGTTATCTCTGGGTGGGATGTGTGATTTTTACTCTCTTTCGCCTGTATAACTAGGTACAGTGGCTATGATTTTTGTAACCCTGGATGTAAGAAAGGTCACATTTATTTTACTTTCCAAAGTCCCTAAATTCCAACTGGCTAGGAAATTTAATTTCAAGCATTATTTAAACTTCTTTCCACTTAATATTCTCCATTCTCCAAGTCTGTGCAGGTGTCCCGTGGATTTTGTAAAGTTCTGAACATTTAGATAGAATCCTCTGTTTTGGGTTTATTCTGGTTACCAACGTTAAACCCATGCCTGAGCCACTTCATGCCTTGAAATCGAGAGCTGTTCTCCTGCTTCTGTGCCAGGCTTGAGTTCAAGGAGCTTCAAAGATATAGTCCAATGTTATTTGAACACCACACATTTTTGTAATGCCAAATCCCTTCAGTCTTCTTCAAATTGTTTTTCACATTTTTGTATAGCAAAACTGCTTCCCACTAAGAATAAACTGGCTTTCTTGTTCGGGCATTCATTTATTAAGTAAGTGTGGCAATTGAAGGTTAAATCTCAATAAATATTATTAAATACTTCATATGGATCACTATGTATTACTTATGTATTACTGCGTAATAATATGTATTGCTTACTATGTACAAGGTGCAAAGGTCCCTAATTTTCAGTGGAGTCTGAGTCATCAGTGTCACACAAATTATCTTCTCCGACCAAGTGGCCAGGTAGCCATTTCCCAGAAATCTTGCTGCCTTCTATTATCTGAGGGGTGGGGGTTACCGACACTCTGTAAATATGCAAATCACCTGTCCTTTCTACCTCGACTCCATGTTTGCTTCCTTCACATATTTTCCTATGAGAATTTGGGCTTTGCCAACATAAATAAGAGTGGGATTGAAGGGAAGTGTGGAGTTGAGGGAAGTAATCTCCATCCTTTGTTCTGCTTTAGTAGTTAGACAACTTAAAAGAGTCTTTGTCAATGGAACATAAAGTCATGCCTTGGAATAGAGAAGGAGCTGTGAGAACTAAACTCAAAAGGGTGGCACATACATTTTCAAAATGTTTAATGATAAGCTTGTTACCTATTTAATATGATTTTTTTTTTTTTAAGAAAAAGTTAGGGAACAAAACAAAGCTTGTATATATAAAAACTCTAAATGTCCCATTTCCTGTTCACTGGGTAACTTTTTCTTTAACCTCTATGGCTCAATTCATTTATCTGTGAATGGGTGATGGGAAATAGTTACAGGTCTCAGGGAATGGCAATCCATCCTTCCAGTTACTTAGGCCAAAAACCTGGGGATCATCTTTAATCTCTCTCTTTCTCTCTCATTACCCGACATAATTTGAGGTCAAAGGTTTGTTTTAAATCTGACTCTGATGTTTAAACTGGGTAAATCACTACTCTGCGAGAGTCAGTGGTTTCCTATCCTTCCTGTGGGATGATAACAATGCAGGCTGGGGCGATGCTGTCGGGACCCCCAGTTCATCCGAGAGGTTACATGCAGCTCCAGAGAATGACTCCCATATACTGGGAAGAACTTTCCTAAACACTTACATCTACCTCTTAGAAGACACATTTTGTAATCCCAAATCTCCTCTCTTTTTCCTAAATTGTTTTTCACAACTTTCAGGTGGAAAACGTGATTCCAACTAATAAACTGACTTCTTCAGATGTAAATTTATGAAGTAAGCAGCAATTTGAAGATTAAATCTTGACTCTTAATAAAACATTATTAAATATATACTATGTATAAGACATTAAGTTTTTCATTCTAAATGGAATCCCTGAATCATACAGATTATCTCCTCCTACTGTGTAGTCTGCTATATTCCTGTATTGACTTTTGTCAAATTGTTTCAACACTCTATTTCCATCTTTTCTGTCTTGTAGGCCTCTTCCTCTTTAGGAAGTATACTATATCTTCTTGACACAGTAATCACTGTTTTTTTTTTTTTTCCCCTCCACACATCGCTATCTCTGTTCTTCAGTATATTCTGCTGTCTTCCTGAATACCAGCTCAATAACTTCATTCCCCTGCTGAGATCCATGAAACCAACACCCATCTCCGATAACCAACTGTCAAAATCAAAACAAAACAGTACAACTAACCACTGCCATCTTTGATACCCAGGGCATTTCTTATTTACTACCGGAAAATATCTAAACTCCTGTCTATTATTCAAGAATTTTAAAAGTCTCACGCGCAATGTACATTTCTAAACTTACCTCCTACTGTTCTCCCTATAAATTCTCCTTTACTCCTGGAATTGCCTTCGCATGTCCTCCCAACCATTAATCTCTGCCTTTCCCTTTACTGCTTGAATTATGGTAACTACGCACCAAATTTCAATCCTAGTTTCATGTCCCATTTTAGATTTCAGATTTAAATCAGTGCTTCTTTATCTCTCTTTCCTTCTTCTACCACTTCCTGTTCAAGATATTTATAAAGGCTTTCAATCATATGCATCTTTTACAAGTTTTTTGCTTGTTCTTGGCTGGTTCCTCGGTTTGGAACATTCCTCCCACATTCAGTTTCACTGCCGGTTGGCTTATTCTCACTTTTGAAATCTAACTTGAAATGTGTTCTCAGGAGGCCTTTCCTAGACATTTTTTTAAAAGTCATTATCTTGTTTATCTTGTTACTTGACTCCCCAGTCCACCAGGATACATGCTCCATGAAAACATGGACCTTGTCTATGCAGTTTGCTCTCTCTCCAGTGTCTAATAATATGCTAGGCACATGATAAGCAGGCAAGACTTCTGGGAAATGTCTATGTGAAGCCGTTGATGAAGCTGGATTGTGTTTTTAGGCGTTTCCAAAAACCAGTCTTCACATGGATGCTGCAGAAAAGCTTCTTTCTTTGAAGGGATGAAGTTACTTGAAAAATGGTCCTATTAGTAGTGACATGTGATTATTAAATTTAATATTTTCCTCTTCAAGTAAATTACAAAATTTTAAAAGGACCTAGCAAAGACATTAAAAAATCATTGTGAATGAGTGATCAAATGAATGAATCATATTTATTAGGTGATTGGATGCTAATTATTATTTTTTATAATATATTAGCTTCAGGTATATAACATAGTGATTAGACATTTATATAGCTTACGAAGCGATCACCCCAATAAATCTAGTACACATCTGACACCTTACATAGTTATTACAGTATTATTGATTCTATTCCTTATGCTATACTTCATATTCCCGTGACTATTTTGTAACTACCAATTTGTACTCCTTAATTTTTTTCCTCTTATTTGCTACGTATTATATCCAAAGAGAATGATGTGTGACAGTTGGTGGAACATTCTAAAACAAATGACCATATGTAACTTAAACTATGTATTTATTATAAATATCTGAAGGGGTGTTAAGGAAAATAGAAATATCTAAAGAATCAAATGAAAGGGAGATTGTTTTTCTAGAACTGTTACAGAGAGTAAAATGGTCATACCTTCTTTTTTCTTCCTATTTTAGTGATTAATCAAACTATTATCTGATTTGTAGTGCTTTTTTTTAACAGTAGCAAATTATGAGCAAGAATAAACATAACTGTTTAGATTATTAATCTTTTCATTTTTTTTTAAATTTAGTTCTTGGATAAGTCTGCTATTTTCAGGAAGGTAAAAATATCTCGATAGGGTGTTAAGATTTATTTAAATATGTTGTGTCAGCAATGTTTTCCTTAATGGTCCTGTCTATATGAGTAAAACAGTTGGATCATTTTGCTAATTTGGAATGAATTTGATTAGGGTGGATGTTTTTGCTTTTTCATAGCAGTTTTTGGAATTTCGTTGTACTCGTGAATTATCTCAAATTTTATTTCATCCTAAAAAATAAATTTGGGACAAGCTGGGATTCAAGGCTAGATAATAAATGTAACAAAATTAAATTCTTGTATGTGACTATCTTTGTTATTTGGATGAATATTAAGAGTTAGTTGTTTCTGTTGTTGTTGTTATACGTCCAATCAGAGAAAAATGACATATATATATATAGGAAATGAAGAAAGACCAATTTTCCGAAGGGAAATTGTTGGGCTTGACAATGTGTCGAAAAATCAAATAGCAAAAGTACTTTCGAAGATGTTTAGTCATTGATTTTATAACCGTGAGCCTGAGAATGCTATTATTATCTCAGTCCTCTAATGAAACCCTTTACTGACATTTCTCAGGGCTCATTCACTTGAGGACCTCTGGACAGTCACTTAGCAGTAATTCTTCCTGCTCAGAATCACCTTCAAAACAGAGTTTGGGCTCAGCCTCTCTCGTGGTCATCAGTATATTTAAATTCCAAGAGCACAAGTATTTTTAAAAGCCCATAAAGTGCCTGCAAGTTAGTTTCTGAGTTGTGTAATTGGGTTCGTGCCCATTCTGACAGAATTGCTGAAATTAGACAGGCACTTGCCTTACCAAATTTAGTGGGATCTCGAAGAGCAGAAAACAACTTGCTAAATTCTTGCTACATGTAGGTGAAAGGAGTTAGGACAACTTGGCTTTGTCAAAAATTCCTGAACGTGGTTTGTCTGTAGACAGAATTTTCTATTGTATACTGTCATATTAATTGTTGACTGACTCTTTTCATTCGTACAGTATAAATTTGTAATTTGTGATAAAATCTAAAGGGACCTTGATTTAATTTTCACTTCTACTTTATCTGCAAAAGAAAAATATTTTTTAAGGAATAGTAGTAAATAGGCAGGGGAGAAAACTTCATGGTATGAGCATGGCAGTGGGATGACATGGCCTGTAGGAGAGTTTATTTGGGGTTGAAGCCTAAGAGGATTTTAAGAGGGGAAAAGAGATCCTAGAGTGAAGGCCATATGGCAGTATATGTAAATAATAGTAATGCAAGAATATAGCAATATATTCACAGTAAAATGAAAAGGAAAATGTAGATTAAAAAAATTTGAATTGAGAAACCCAAAGATAAATAATGGAATTAGGATGAGTAGGAGGGGCAAGACAGTGACTATTGCTGGTGAGGGAAAAAAACAGTGGAAGGTGCCCAGCCTGGATGCTTAAGGGGTTTTATTTTCTATCAATGGCTCCACTGGTAAACATATAACAGTCAGGGGATTGGGTGACTTGAGACAAAGCTGAAAAGATTATCAAAGAAAACTTGCTACAAGAGATAGTATGATATACTGAAAAAATTGTAGGCTTTGGAGTCAGACAGACTTCGATTGAAATCCTGGCTTTACTACTGTTTTGTGTGCTTATATAATATTAGAATTCTAAATAAAGATGATAATGCCTACTTTCATGAATATAGTGGCTAATGATACTGCAAATGTAGTGATAATAAAGTACTTGGTTCTATAGAGAGTAACAATGATCTTACTAGTACTTTATTTGTTACAATGTTCTCTTAATATATTTTTAAAAACATGGAGGAGGAAAAATTTAATAAAGTAGTAATAATCTGCCTCACATGTTCAATTAAAAAAGAAGAATTAAGAGAAAATTATTGCTTCTGCTTTTCAGGTCAAAATATTAAAGTAACTGTATGGATACAGTAAATGTTCATTGCAAGTACAAGCGATGACTATTAGTAGATATTTAGGTATTGAAATGTAGTTCTTATTGTTTGTAGATACTAGCTCTCTAGATCTGTGTTTTCATCATGACATCAAATATTTAAATTCATTATAAATGTATTTTAATTAGAGTCCATTTCACTCTTCTCCCTGAATAGCTTCATATTTCCAGAAATTTTACTAGTGTGTGTGGAGGTGTAAAAAAATATACTTTCCCCTCTTTAGTAATGATTAAAATGGCAGTGGCAAGCAGAAAGTCTGAGTGTCAGGATTAAGATATCGTTGAACACAATATCATGGATAACGAATTCAACCAACATCCCTTGAGCTCCTAATGTGTTATGGACTTGGAGTGGGGTGTGGGCAGTGTTGGCTAAAATGAAGAAGGCTTGTGTCCTGCATGGAGCATAAAATACTTTTTCTTGTATGGCAAGTATAATACAAATTGATCAGTGCTCTAATGAATGTGTTGGAAAGGGAGTGGTAGAGAAATTCCCCACGCAAAGTATTAATTGTGTTAAGTCTTGCAAGATGAATAGGATTATTTCAGTGGAATTTAAGACAAAGGTGTGCAAGGAGATAGTCTCTATGTTGAAAGAGATGAAGGTCAATGAGCTGGATGCCAAAAAAGCTCATAGGCGAGAATTACTTCAGTTTTCTTTGATTCAGATGTCTTCACTAACTTGATTTTGTTAATATATAAAGAGAAGAATGACTCATATTGATGATGTTCACAGACAGATAAATAGTAATAACTTATTATTTTACTGGACCAGAATACTCAAGCATAGCAGCGGACAAGAGGGACTTCTTATTATGAGTGAATTGGTTAATTGGTGGCTATTTCTGTCTGCAATCTAGTAGATTTCCCTATTCAATTCTCTTAGCACCCTAAGAGAATGCTGATTAGCATGCTGGCTAGTCATTCTCATTAGATGTATGGATTTAATTATGAAATAGTATCTCATTCCTCATGTCCAAGTTCATGGGAGACAAATCACTTTTGTGTAGTTAAATTACAGGATAGTTGAAGGGAAAGTCATAAAAAAGAAAACAGAAAGCAACTGCATATAAAAGAATAAAAACCAATCATAGAAACATCAGGTTTTTCTTTTCTGCTTTTGAGCCATGGGTACATCCTTGCTAGTTAATTCGGCCAGTTTTAAGACTTCCTTTTGTTTACTTGTCCAATGCTAAAATTAGCTTATTATTCTCAGTCTAAAATTTTAAGATGTTGATAGTTAATAGCAAATGGTATGAAACTCATTGACTGGCAATAATGCAAAAGATCGAATTGCATTTAAAGAGGCAACTACAATATTGCTCGGTTTCAGCTGGGTTCCACATGTATTCCTTACCCTAACTCATCTTCACTGATGGATAAGCCCAGGAAGACGGGTCTTCAGACCTAATTGGTTCTACCACCTGAGGCAGGCTGTGAAGGCAGGGTCTCTCTTATCTAAAGGTGTAGGCAGAGATTCTTGGAGCCAGTAGGCTAATGCTGGAAATATTTTTTTGGGGAAATGAACAAAGCGAAGACAGTAAATCTGAAGTCATGCCGTCCATCTAGGGGTCTGTGTGGACAGTGAGATCATAGGCAGGGAGACAAAATGTTTGTGGACATGGAGGCCACAGAAGCACAGAATGGGGAAATGGGAGCTGGTCTACATCAGTTATAAAGAAGGAGAGGTATACTTACAGAAGCTTTTATTCAGTTCACTCTAAGCCTGATTTAGTAAGGTTGGAAAGAAACAAACATCTCCTCATAAGTTTTGACCCTAGCCATGACATACTCTAAAATGTTCTTTAAGAGCATTTAATCAAAATTTTTTCTTATCTTTAATACATGACACACTACTAGATATCTTCTTCAAATACTGAGAGTACAACCTTTTGCTTGTCAAACTGATGAGAGCACAGGAAGCTGCTTTTCACGAGAGCCCTGAAAACATATCCTTTCTTTCACTAACTGTACCTGGAGGAAAAGGTGAAAAATAGCCGTGTACTCTCTGCTTCTCTATTTCATACACACCACCTTTTTAAAAATTTGAGGTCTTCTTTCGAAAGAGAAAGACCATTATACCCATGAGACTACCGACCTTTCTTAAAAAGGAGAGACTTAAATATATCAGGTTGAATTTACGGGAGAAAATAAAAATAAAAATGATTTGACTCTTAGACTACAGAAAGCAGATAATCCAGAAGGTTTAAGGATGGGGTCTGCAGAAATTATATTCTCTGAACATGTAAGAAAGCTAGGAAAGTATGCTCAGTATTTGATTAAAGGGAAAAATAGAAAATGCTGTGTTTGAAAACAAGATATACTAAATGAATCAATCTTTAAAGACACTAATCCATTCTTGTGAAATTTAGATAAATTTAAACAATACACCTTCTTTATTACAGTGCTATCAGGTATTTGAATTTACATTGCAAATTTGTAATTAAACCTAATTTGATTTCCCCCTCAAATTTCAACATATGTAGTACAGTCTTTGGTATGCCTTTAATCTTAACTTTACAAACAAACAGTTATCAACTCAGGTGTTCTAAGTTTGGACAAGTACTAGTTGAGCAGATTTGATTTTTAAAGTGGTCTGTTGTTCACTTCAAAAATGTACTCATTGTATTTTTGGGGTTTGTTATAAACTTTGCCTTTCAAAACAATGCAAAAATTTCTAGGTTAATCATCTTTTCTATTTAGTTCTTATTTAGGGGAAAAAAGAGGAAGCAGTCATTACTTAAGGACAAGAAGTGCTTCTAGGCACCACACACACACACACACACACACACACACACCCCCAGCATCCTTGTAATTCAGGACCGGTTAACTCACATATTATTTAAACATGTTTTCTGACTCCGAATTCTTGGTTCTGGTAAGTAAACATTTACATTTAGGATATTAGCTTCTGCAAGAACAATGCTTTCCCTCTCTTCCTCTTTAATTCCACCTTAAAACATCTGTTAAGACGAAAGGAAACCAGCCCACATTTTAGCCCCTCCTACCAAGGATAAGACTTAAACTTCTCTGTGGTCCCTGGCTGAAAAGGGAGCCTGACCGAAAGCATAAAGGAACCTGAAGAAGCTCATGTAACTCTGGGAACTGTAAGCTATATATTTACTTTTCCCTCCTACCCACCCCCATCCACTTCTATCTTCAGCCTTCCTTAGCTTTCAGTTTGAATCTTACTTGGGAGGAAGAAAGGACCGAGGAAAACCTCGTGTTCACTGCTTTAACAAAGCTGCACGTCCTCTGCTTTTTGAGATGACACACGGATCAGGGAACTTAATATTCTTCTAACAAATGCCAGTTTTGATTTCCGGGATCTAAATGCACTGTGGAGTCGAACGATCAGGTGTTTCCTTCACTTAGAGACGCGAAAGAAAACCAAAATTCAAAAAGGCAGTGAGGTGGCGCTTATTAGAGCTCCATGTGATGCCACCCCGTGGTTGCAGATCTCCTTACTTGACCAGGGTGCTTTGACAGCCCTAATGATCTTTAACGACCTATTTATGGTATTTATGGACTCATTTAAGATTTAATTAAAAATTAGTCCTTCCGATCCCTTGTGCAAAGCATTCCTGGGTATTTAATGTGTTGCAGTGTTATGTGGAAAGGAAGATAATACTGAAAAATTAATTGTAAAATGACTGGTATTCTGATGCGCTCCTGCCCTAAGTTATTGGACGTGCCAGAAGAACAGAGATCAGAGCGAGATACTGGAAGAAGATTTGATCAAAGAAAGAAGTTAAGTTTTGAGTGTGAATTCTATTTTAGTAATTTTGTTTTCGAAGCAGCAGTAAAAAAAGCATGAAATTTGAAATAATAGAAGCTTAACAGATCTAAGTCCGCTACAGCTTATAATCATTCGAGTCGTAAATATAATGATTTTCACTTCAAAAACTAGAACAAGAAATGCTCTTCACATGGTTGATGACGTAAGCATTTATTCAGCTAAGGCAGATGGAGCGTACATTTGGATGGGTGTCAATTCTAAGTTATGATATTTGCGTATTTAACCCTTTCAAGGAGAATTTGTGTTTGTTTTGTTTCTGTTTGTTGCATAAATGTGAAATTGTAGCCCAAAAGGCATTTGCAGGGAGTAGTGGTGAAACAAACCCTGTTAAGGGTTTGTAAATTATATTCCAGAGATCCTTAGACCTTGCCAGTCTAGTTTGATGTTGAGATAAGAAAGTTATTTGCTTCTTTCATTGAGGGGTGCAAGAGTTAAATTTTAAATGAAGCAATAATTGTGAAATGCATAGAGAAGTGTTTAATCTGCATATGCTCACAGCAACTTTACAAACTTCCTGTAAGGGAAGCACATTTTATGGGACGAGAAACTTAGAACTTGATGAAGTTTATAACATAGAGATAATTTGGCTGTTTTTAACTCATCAGTATCATTCTTAGTGTCACTTAGTGAAAGCGAAGTCATAAAACCAAATTATTTATATATTTGAAATATGTTCCAAGAATAAAAAAAGAGGAAGACAGAATTAGCTGTGGTTCCTTTTCCTCTCATATGTTCTTTATTTACCATCAGATTTTCCTCTTCTCGCTTGCAGACTTTATATCTTTAGTTACTCTCAACCTTTAAAAAAACAACAACAACAATAAACATAGACCCTTTTATAAGCCTTATGAATGCTATGGACCCTTCCCTAGAATAATGCGCAGATGCTCCTCCAACATACACAAATTTAGAAACAACTTTAGGAAGTTCATAACCCCCCATCCCCGAAAAAAGAATTCATGTCACATGAAAACACAGTATTTCTTAGAACTTTGGAGTTTCCTGGTAATATCAAATTAGCAAATTATTTTACTTATTAGTAAGGAACTGCCCAGCAGTGAATATTGTAACACCCATATTGTCACTTATTCATTAGCGTTCTGGAACTCTAAGCAATTCACTGTAATGGAAAAAACTACTTTCCTAGGAATCAGGTGACCTAGATTCCAGACTCAACCCCAATAATAAGATTTACAATATTAAGCTTACCATTTTTTCTGTAACATCTGATATATATATATTTCTTATTACTAAATGCAATAAGTGAAAAATAGGAAAATAAGATGCAAGTTATTTTCAATTGGATTGGGGGATGTCTATATTCTCTGCTTTTATTCGAAAATTCTTAACGCTATTTCCCAACACGATTATATTTTATAATGTTCTCATTTATTACAAAGATAACTTATATTCGCTGTTTAAATTTAGTTAAATATAGAGCATTGCAAAGAAGAGAAGAAAAAATTACCTATAGTCCCCCCAAGGGGTAGCTACTTTTAAAATGTCATTCATTTCTTCAGTCAATGAATGTTTATTGAGTAACTAGCATGCATCAGCACAGAGACAGAGACAGGAATTCACGTATAGACATTTGTTAATACCTCTAGACATTTTTCTGTACATGCACTCACATGTAGATATTACAAAATTGCGATCACGCTTATTAAAAAATAAACTGAGGCATATTAAAAATTTCAAGAATTTTTTTGAGCAAAACTCCATTGGAAGGAGGCAGTGTCAAACCAGAAGTGGTTAGGAGTGCTTCACAGACAGGATCTCAGGTGAGAGACTTTTATAGAGAAGTGGAAGCAAAGTAAGGAAATTATTGATTGGCTATAGCTTAAAGCTTAGTTGGCGGTTTGTGATTAGTTGTCCTTAGGTTTTAGTTTTGTAACTTTGAGTCATTTACAGGCATAGGTGGTTTTGTTTGCTTACGTAGGCCGCCATGGCGTTAGAGTCACCTCAGTCTAATGGCCTTTTTGTTTAATTTAATATACTGTTCATGCTGTTTTAAACATGCTTCCTCCTCAATCGTGAAATTTCCTGTTAAAATATGGTATTTTTGTACTGGTGCATTATTTCATATTCATTCATACCTTAAATATTATTGAGTCCCTTATATGTGTCGAGCACTGTGCCTATAATGACAATCTATCCATGGGCAAGATATATGGTTACATGATGATTCCTTATAAAGATTTTGTAAGAAAATTAATGTCCATGTTTGTCAAGAACCAGCTTACAAATAATGAATTTAAATTTTAGTCAATTTGTCGTCTCCTCCTTGATGATTTGGGCAATGACAGTTGGGAGAACCAAAAGGTTGGTTCTTGAGTTCTTTTCAGAGGAGGTAGTAAATGGAGCAGATAGGGTCTTGGTCTTTTGATAACATCACCTGCCTGAGAAAAAAAGAGACGTGCCAAATTTGGCTGTTCTTGCCATGTGATTATATTTTTTACTTCTCTCTGATTCTTACTCCACCCTGACAACATTCTTTGAAAACACAGTTTCTCTCTCCTGTATACAAATAGAAAATAAGCTTAAATAATTTGTGCTCGCCATTAGCAGATTTGTAATGCCACACTACCAGCCAAATCATTTATTTAATGTATTCAAATGACTTTAGAGAAACTCAGCAAACACCTGTAAAGTGGTCCTCTTTAGAGTTTAACAACTTCTGGATTAAAGATGATAGGCTGATAGGCCCTTTTTAGCACATTCAGTTGTAAATCCAGAGGTCCCCTTTCCTTAATCTTTCTCCTCATTGGTTTGACTTCTGGAGTCTGCAGGGAAATTTAGGTATATTAAGTAATGGGATGTTTTGAATTAGACGACAAACATCCATAATATCTGTAATTTCAGTATTCTGTACTACAGAAAGCTCATGTGTTTATAACAGTCAACTTATACTTGCTTAGTTTTTCATTTCGTAACTACTTAATTTACAACCTGATTTCTGAGTATCCAGTCTGAAAAAATATCAAAGGGCCAGCAATATCTTACATTTACATAGCATTTTGTGGATTATTGCTTAAGAACTTCATTTCCGCAATAACCTTATAAGTTAGGAGAGCAGGTCGTCACATTTTACAGATGTGAAAAGAGAAATGTTGAACCGTCAAATGGCTTGTTTAATGTCGAAGTCTTACGGTTTCCATTTTGATGCATTCTGTAAGTTTTAATTGATTGATTTGATTGATTTGTATTTTCAGTTTTGATGAGTGCTATTATTTAAAGCTGTGAACCACTTCCTATTTGTGTTAATATCAGAAAACCTATGAGGGACGATCCAGAAAGTCCCAATGCATGTTTCCATATTAACTCAATTGTTCTGCTGTTTTAATGGATTACTGATTGACCTAACAGAGGAAGCTGCAGAAACATTTAAGAATGATTGAAAAAGTAGTGTATGATTTAGAATTTCCTATTTTGGACTTCCTTAGCATTTTATATAGAGATATGCCACTTTAAGAAGATAAAATATATGACGTTTTATCTAAAAATACAAAACACACATTATGAGTTGTATTAAAAGTACTAATTTTACCAAAGATTTTGCTTTCATTTGGTAATAGAGCATTATAATAGAGCATTATATTATGTTCTAAGACTAACCCGCAGAGCTTATGGCTCTTTGGGGCTCTTCATAACCCTGGCAGTTGGCATAAAGCATTTGTACCAAAATGGTTACTCTGCCCTTGCATCAGTCATTTATAGGAAAAAAAAAAAATCATTATTGTTTTAACTTTCCAAACAAACTAGTAGCTCATGGTAAACCAGATACTCCTCCTTTTCAGGGCTAAACACTTCTATTGGTTGTAAAATGGTTTATTATACATATATTAACTTCATAATAAATGATACATAGCAGATCAAATTTGATTGCTGGATGCAACTCTGCCACAAGAAACATTGGGTCAGCAAATGGCTTCTGAATTTCACTCGGTAAATTGACACACTTCCTATTTGCCCCACACTTTAATGCCCACAGCTTTAACAAGATAAGCGAGTTGAGTGCGGTACATAGGCAACAAGTTGGGTTATTAAGGAGGTGTTCTTGCTGAATTCTTGGATCTGTAATTGTGGAAGAGACAAGTTCTGCCCATGACAGATAAATGGTGTCTAAGTTTTCTTCAGGGTCTCATTTTTTTAAAATAAAAGCGTCATCTATTTTGTGAAGCTTTTTACATGTAGTATTTGACATAATATTATGAAAGTATTGAGAAAGTAATCTAGAGCAATTATGTAAGAATTTATAGAAAACATGGAGAAAAGTGAGACTCATTCAGTGTCTGTAGAAATTCTTACTATCTGTTGAAATTATGTTTTAGATTGACAAATTGGCTCGGGAGGTTAATACCTTATGAGCGAAAAATTTTCACAATGAAAAGAACACTCCTGTATAAATTACAATTTTCCATGAGGAAAATAATTTCTAGATACTATTTTATGAGTATATAAAGTGTACCTAGAAAAACAGTAAGAAAGATGTATCTTTTTAATACTTAGAAAAAGAACAGGTATTAGAGGAAGAAATTTAGATAGTTCTTTTCACTTAAGAGTTTTACCTATTGGTTCAAAAAATACAGTTGCTAATGTCAACCAGGAATTATTGACCACTGGGCTGTATACATTTATTTCTTCACCAATATGTCAGGTTTTAACTAATACCGACTACACGCTAGGCACTTTGCTACATGTAGGGCATACCTGGGTGAATAAAGCAGGTGCGGTGAATTTCCTCTTGGAGGAGAGAGGCAATAATTAAGCAAACAATAAACAGATATCAAATGAAGCAGATAGACTTCAATAGTAGAGAATAACCTGAGGATGTGAAGGATGGAAAGGTTTTGCTGAGAGGTAAAATTTGAGCCAAGATGTGAGGGATGAGAAGCCATGCGTGGGAGGCGTGTGGAGTGAGAATGATATGGCTCCAGATGGGGGCTCTGGGCAGAGAACAGCATTTGTCAATAAGCCTGCAAAGAAGCCACCAAACTGGGGATTAGGGCGACGTGATAGGAGCAAAGGAAGGAAAGTGGTTCCAGAGAAACAGAGGATAGAAAAGTGAATAGAAAAGAGGAGAGAAAACAGAGGATAGAAAAGTGACAACTACGTTTGGAAATTTGGAGGTCAGTGATCTTAAGAGCAGTTTTGGTGACAGGACAGAGGAAGAAGGAAGTGGAAGTGAGATGGCAAGTGGACGGAAGTGAGAACTCTGAGAATGGACACAGAATGAGCAAAGCGCCTTTTAGAGAAACCTGTCAGGGAAACACGACATAAAAATGGAGACGCAGAGGAAAAAGGAATGTGGCATCGAGGAGGACTAACGGGTTTGCCGATCGGATTATGCAGTAGCAAGGAAAGTTCGATGATTCAGAAAAGAGAGGCATGGCCATCACAGAGTGAAGCGCTTGAGGAGAGTGGGAGTTTGTATCCAGAGAGACACGTGTGGGGCCAGGTCTTGTAATGGGAGGAGGAACTGGGCCTCCTTTTTGTACCGGCAGAGAAGTTTGCAGATTTGGTGGTGGGATGATGAGAAACTTCCTTCTGGTGCCTTCTGTTTTTTTAGTAAAGGGAGATGAGGTCATAAACTAACAGGGGGGTGGGGTGAGAGACGTGAGGGAAGGAAGCAAGTCATTTCCTAGAGTGGGAATGCCAGTTCACTAGAGAAAGACATGTAGTGTTGAAAGCCTCTTTGAGTGTTGAGAATGTGCGCCTAAAAGGAATCAGTGTGCCAGGTTATGTGGTTTTTCTCCAGCTATGTTAATGCTGGGAGCTCACACAGAGAAGCTAGAATAGCTGAGTTCTTTAAGAGTAGGAGTTTATAAAGAAAGAGGGAAAATCTAGAACTCCTAAAAATGAACGACTGATACACTGAGCAAAAACACAAAACAACAACAAAAAACAAAACAAAATATAAATGCATAAAACAAAAATGCATAGACGTTCATGAGCTTGTGGAATACAGATCCTATCTAAGATAATCATTAACTAGTAGGAAACAGCACCGGATTGGCTTGAGTTCCAGCAGTTAGTAGGCAGGAACTGAGTCCTTGTTCCTTCCAAACTCTGGCTGGAGTCCTTACCTAGTCAGTTATGGCTAGGCCCAGTTCAGTTCTGTACTTTGGTGAATCTCGATGCCTTTACCTGTTCCAGAAGCCATCATGTTAGGTTCCGTTTTCTTCAAGTCCTAGTTGCTAGATTTATTGTTGTTGTCGTTTTAAAGTCTGATCGTTTAACAGTGCCACACCTGCCTTCACTGGATGCCTGGCTAAGTTCTTGTGTCTGGTTCAGATCACACCTCTTGGCTTTGCTTAGCTTTTGCATACTTCCCTGGATTCCTGAGGGCATGTTGGTGATCCCTCAAGATAATGCTCTATACAGTTTGAACAATTACAGCTTTGCAACGTCAAGATGGCGAAAACATTTAGTAATAATCGATCATCAAAAAAGAGGGCATTTCTCATATAGCTCTGCTATCTCGACGTTCTTTCTTCAACCTGACATAAACCCTTTATTTTGCAACTAAAAGTCATTTCCTTCTCTTTCCCAATCCTTAACATTTTAGAAAAAAGCTGGTGTTAAAAAACAAAATTCAGCAGAGTCAATTTGAATTTCTCATTGGCTTTATTCAACGATTCATGAATTGGGCAGAATCCCATCTAATGAGTAGAAAGGAGCTCCAGGGCACTGTAAAAAATGGAAGGCTTTTATAGGCAGAAGGGGTGGAAAAATGCAATTTCTAACAGAGTGGATTATTTCAGGCAAAGTCATCTTTCTTTGGGAGAAAGGGTAATGGTCTATCATGCAGATTACTTCACTTATGTTGATCAGGTAATTCTACATTGGCTAGTTAAAGGTTACATTCCTGGGAGAGGTTGAAACTGCAAGTAAGTCTTGATCAGCTGACGTGGGGCTTAGCACCAGCGACTCTATTTTGGGCCTGTTGTCTCTTTTTTAAGATTGGTTAACATAATTAAAACGATGTGTTTTTAAGAACTAAAATAATATTGTTGAAATATTGACTCACATTTCCTCAAAGTTTAAAAAAAATCCATGTTTTAAAAAAAATGTATTAGCTGTTTATCGTAAATCTTCTTAACATTAAGCTGCTTTAGTTTTATACTGATAATGGGCGGGTGCCTCCATGAATGGACGTAGTGAGTCTGTGTGGGTTGAGCTGGGCAGCGTGGTGAGAAGGGGAAGCTCTTTGTGGTGAGATGCACTGGAGTTTGCCACTGGCTCGCTTGTTTCCCAGATGCACTGCCTGGCTCCCAGAAGGTTCTTCTCTGCCCCTCCTTCCCTCCTATCTTGATGAGACATGTCGTGAATTGGAAAGTCATTCTGCACTTTATTCCCGGCTCTTCCCATATTTGTTAGGCTATGAGTTAGACATAGTTATCTAACTTCTTCCTGTTTAAAATGAAAGGGACATCTGTCAAATGAAGGAGAGAGTATAACGTTACTTTTATTACTTTTGTCTTTTCCTAAAACACACTGAGGCATTATATCTCACTAGCAGAAGCTCCACTGAAACATTCTTAAGCTTTTATTAACGTCCTTGGCACTGTTTGCCAGCTTGCTGATCCAAGGTAGAAGAAATGTAAATTTCATATTTCGGAGCAAGTGATAGTGTTTCCAGTTCAACCTGTTTATTATATGTAATACCTAAATATTTGTGCTTTTATGTTCAACATGGTGCTAGCAGAGGTCGATATACAAAATAACCCTAGTTTTCTATCATTTTATCTTTTTTTGTGCTGTAAGTTTTTCTGTCTTCAAAAATTTTACATTGAATTTGAGAACTATATGGGTGCACTCTACAGAATTAGAGGGAAAACCGATGTTGCAAAGCTCCAAAGCACACATAAGTATCATTTAAGGAATCTCCTAGGCTGCAAGGTCCTCATGTGTTTCGATATAATTAGTTTCCTTTGTCATCCAGTGTTTTATTTCATGAATTTTATAATGTCATACGATATCTAGGGGTCCCTGGGCTTCAACCAGATGGCCAAGGTGGTCCATAGTACAAAAAAGATTAAAAACTCCTGAGGATACATCCTTGAAATGCATACTTTCTATTTACAGAGCTCTTATCCTGCAAAAGGCTGGGTTTCCTGTTCATTTGAGAAGTGAGCTGTCACTCACGCTATGGGAAAGCACATTTCAAAACTTCTTACAGCCTGACAACTGGACTATTTTATGCTTCCCAGTCTAGGACTTGTAGAATGCATGGCTAGTGTTCAGTGGTTTGACTTCACAGTGACACCTGAGATGATGGATGGGTACACAGCTCTGCTGATCTTCCACCACTTCAGCTGTATTTTCTGTCCATTTTTTTCCCCTTCAAGATCGTAGTCCACATTCATACTTTAACTACAAGATCAACCGCGCACTCATGAAACATGAAAACCAGCATGACTGTTTTCCTGGGGGTTTTCCCTGGCCTGTTTACGCTAGAAAAAATTAAATGGCTTTCCCTGCTGTGGCAATCTTGCCTACGTCATGAAAAAAGGCAGCAATTAAGGAGGGAGTGGAACCCTCATCAAAACACAAATGCTCCCCAGGGGAGCATATTTGCAAACTGTCTGGTGTGGAGAGAGAAAGCTGTAGAGTAAATGAGAGTAAATGCATTTCTCAGAGCATTCATGTCACATGGTTAGGCATATTTAAAAAGTGTTAACGCTGAGTGCTTCACGATGATCAGTTTCTTTTAAGTAGAAAGTAGAAGATTATTCTATGTTTATTGAAAATGAACATAATATAGTTAACACTTGTCAATGGGATAATGTTCCACAATGGTCTGTGTGGGAAGAGGCATTTTTTAAACAATCCATCTAGTATTTGTAAGTAAACATCTTATAACTATTATTCGAACTTAGAAAAGTTGAAAGTAAAGGATGAAAATGACTCTTTTAAAGCTTCATTTGATAAATCGGAGAGACAGATTTCATTAATTATTTTCCTCAAATTCATATCTTGAGCCTACCAACACAATAATTTCGCAACTTGAAAATTTGGTCAAACTAGAATGTACCCATAGGTCCTTTATAATTTTGTCTATATTTCCTTTTCGACCTGAGGATGCGGGAAGGGGTTGGGTTGGAGAGGAGAGGAGAGGATGCTGGTGGAGGGTGAGGAAAAAGGACCCGGTTGCAGGTGATGAGATGTGTTCAGCTGTTTCCCTGACTGGGTGAATTTGGATAAATTTGTTTATATCTCGAGGCTTCAGCTTACACATTTGCACATTGAAGTTCTGTCTAGGTGGTGATTATGAAGATTGTCTCCTAATTCCAAAATTTTGTGACCTAAAATATAGGCAGAATGGGTGCTTATTTTTGGCCACCAAGAGGTGAAACAATAGAAAATAACAGCAAAACAGATGGTCAAAGGCAGAAAACTGGAAAACTGGCTTGGGGTTGAGGAGACTTTCTTGTTTCACTCATAATGCAACTGTGAGACGGGTTTCCTAATCCTTAAAATAGGTTCGCCCGGATTAGTACTTGGCATTTGGAAAGTAGTAGAAGAAACTATGTTATGTATTGTTTCACTTCTATAGAATGTGTGTGTGTACTTTGCACGCTATATAGGCACTTTTTAAGTAACCAGATGAGGGAGGCTGGCCCATTTAAGGATGTCATTCTCTCTCTCTCTCTCTCTCTCTCTCTCTCTCTCTCAATCTCACTCTTCCAGTCACCTCCACAGTCCTAACTGAGGCGCACATCAGATCACATCTGGGCCTCTCTGTCCCTCTGTTCTCAAGCACCATTTTCTCCTTCAACAGTCCTAGGCTTCTTTGTTTAATGGCTGTGTTTATAATATCGATGTGTTAGAGACTGAATGTGCCCTACCCCCCAATTCACATGTGGAAGCCCTAACCCCATCCCCCGACTCCAGTGACTGCATTTGGAGAAAGAGCCTTAAAAGAGGTGGTAGAGTTATGATGAGGCCTTTAGAGTGGGCCCTGATCCAACCTGCCTGGTGTCCTTATAAGAAGAGGAAATCTGAATATACAAAGAGAGCAGTGTTGTGTTGGGACAGAGGAAAGCCCTTGTGTGAGGACACAGGGAGAAGGTGGCCATTTGTAAACCAATGAAAGAGGCCTCGAAAGAAACCAAACCTGCCGACACTTTGATATTAGACTTTCAGTCCCTAGAACTGTGAGAAAATCAGTTTCTGTGGTTTAAGGCACCTAGTCTGGTAGTTTATTAAGATAGCCCTAGCAAGGTAATACAGAGCATCACTTCCATGATGCCAGCTGTCTGCTAAGACTCTCTTGTAATGCTATTGCTTATTGTATAATGTCCTATCCTTTAGGGCCTTTTGTAGAGTGGCAGAATGATATAGAAAGAAAGAATTTGGTATGAGTCTGAGCGTCAGGATTCTAGAGCCAGCTCAGCCCCTCATGATGCAAGGGAATGGCCAGGGGAAAGTTTCTTGGTCTTTCTGGGGGATAGTATCCCCTTGTAGAGTGTGAGTAAAGGAGAGACTGCCTCAGTCTGGGCTGTCAACTAGATAGATCACTTGACCTTTCTAAAGAGTAGGCTTTTTATCTCTAAAATATCTATACTAATTTCACTTTTGTTATGAAGATGAAGTGAGATACATATAAATCACTTAGGTGTATATAAATCACTTAGGACAGTACCTGGCACCTGGGAAACGTTCAGTAAATGTGAACTTCTAAAATTAAGTAAGAAAATTAGCAACTGCTAAGATATCTTCCAGTTTGTCATTCTAGGTTCTATAAATAGGCTCTACTTCCCCTCCATTCTTTCTCAACACAAGACCTCATCCACGGTCTGGCCAGTTTTCTCCATTATACCCTAGGAATTCCCGTTTGTTTATTCATCCTTCAGCCAACAGTAAGTGAGTGATCTCTTCAGGGCCACACAGGAATACAGGAAGAAAGAGGCAGAACTTCTCTCATGTTTCTTACAGCTGGAGGAGACATATACTCCCTATGATGGTAGTATATAGTATATAACATTGTGGTGAGAGATGTCAAGGAGAAATACAAGGGTGTTAACCTAGGAGAAAGATTAAGAGGTGGTTTACTTCAGAGAATGAGTTTACGGGGAACCCTGAAGGACCAGTGGAGCCGATCCTGTGGAGAAGGTGTGGGGAGGGGCCAGCACAGGTGGAGCCTGCGGTGGGAGGGATGGAGCCTGAGGTAGGGTGGAGCCTGTGGTGGGATGGACCCTCTCCAAGGTGGCTGCAGCTTCCTGTTCATTACCTTTCCTGGAGGAAATGTTTCCATTTCCCCTTTCTATACACTTAAGCCCATTCATGTTTTCTTGTCTGTTTAAATAATGAATGTTCAGGAATACAAATTTGAGAGATAAAGAAGCACTGTCAGAAACCAGGAAGTAAAAATGAAGCAAGAAAAGTCAGTTCTCCAGGAACAGTGTGGACACCAGGCGTGTGTGGGACACAGGAGGCAAGCAAGTTCCGCGCTGTTGGGTCCTTGGCTTAAGAAGTAGACCTGGTTAATTAATTGGGACCTTTGTGTCTGGTAGCATGCTTTGAGATTTCCCTGGGAACAGGAAACATTCTCTTAACAGATTTTCTGTATGAAATTCAGAGTAGGGCTTGAGAGACTTTTTTTAATACAAAGCAGCTCATTTACATATCTTAACTCCCGTTGTTTCTTCTTTTTTCTGTTCCTGTTGGTGCTATCAGACTCTTGCTTAGTCTAGGTTTTAAAAACGCACTAGCAAAATAAGTGAAGAATTTACAACATTAGTGATGCCGTAGTAACGATCTATCTGTATGAGGATGGTGGAAACAGCAGTGCAACGCTCTTTGCTTTGAGAACATCTCTCTGCATCCAGCGTGATGGACGAAGCTTTGAACTTGGAAGCAGACAAGTCAGTGTCCCAATACTTTTATTTAAAAAATTTTAACAGTTCAGAAACAGCAGTATTTTAAAATCTCTATTAAAACTCATTATCGCATATGAGAAAGTACTCAGTCTTTCTAAAAGGTCACGAACAAATTCGCTGCTTGAATTTCTTAGAAATCTCCAAAGAGCCAAAGAAGTCTCAGGGAGTTGTGGCAGTTTGGGGAAAAGCATCGGTTTCGTAAACTACAATACTAATAACAAATAATAATTTTATATGTTTGTGACCTGCTAGGCACTGTGCTTGATGATTGGCATACATTTTCTCATTTTATCCTCCCGCTGCCTCTGTGAAGTGTATGGGGGTTGTTTCCCCATTTTCATGATAAGGAAACTGAGGGTCGGGATCACGCAGTCAGAAAAAGGAGGAGACAGGCTTGAACTTGGCTCAGTCTGGCTCCAGGAGAGAAGCCTGCCACTGCTTCAAGGCCGAGGCTCTTACTGCCTTCTCTGCTCTGTTACATGATGAAATGGAGGACAGGGAAAAGGATCCTTTGCGTTCTCATCCTTCTTTCTTCCAGTTACCGCAAACCTAATAATAGTCCTTTATTTTCCTGTTGTCCTAGCACATGATGCAGGGAAAGAGAATTGACAAAGCACTCTAGTCTGTGTGTCTGGTTCTTGTTCACTTTTCCCAGAGAAATCCGTCTTGCCCTGACAACACGACTAAAGGGTTTTGGGCAGACCACATACTATTATTAACCATTCATTGAAAACCAACTGTTGCATTCGCATAGACAAGCGTATCTTGAAAAGCGTATCCAAATTTCTCTCTCATTAGTATCCATCCAGGCATTTCTAATTACAGGGGAGCCAAAAACTAAAAATTAAAAGGAGAGAAAGAAAGAAAAAAAAAGAAACCATACCTTCATAGCTCTTGTTTTAGACTTGAAAGACTGTACATTCACCGAGACTAGTTATTAAAACTCATTATTGCAGCTTAGTTGTAAAAAACAAAACAAAACAACAGCAAAAACCCCTGCCGTTTTATGAACATTCATGATAATGGTTGTGCAACCTGTTTGCAATAAGGTTTCCAGGACTGAGCTAATTGTGGGAAGAAATACATTTTCCTAGTTTAACGTAACTAGAGAATGTGACTAGCGTGACAGAAATGCCTTAATTCCACAGAAACCTAAAATATCTATTGCTACCATTAGCAGTTTAGGGGGAAAATGATGAGTGGGTACCTTTTCGTAACTAGAATCGAAAATACCGTCACTGTCTGACAACAATGACCAATGGTTATCCGGAAGAAAATGAACAATAATTTTCTTGTATAACTGCTTTGCTACTTATTTCAAACATAACTTTGGAATGAAAAGTGTACCTATAAATTAGATCTATCTACATGTATTGGACTTTTTACATAACTTTTTTATTTTGAAATAATTTAAGAAATTGCAGAAATATTATAGTGTTCGCAAACAGCCTTTACCCAGACTCCCCCAATGTATCATCTTACATAACCATGGTATATTATCAAAAGCAGGAAACCAACACTGGTATACAATGCTATTAACTAAACTATACACCTTACTTGGATTTCGACAACTTTTGCCTTTTGATTGGAGTGTTGAATCCACTCACATTTAATCTTATTATAGTTACGGTTAGATTTCCATCTGCCCTCTTGCTTTCTGTTTTCTATATGTCTCATTTCTTTTTTGTTCCTCTGTTCTCTGTTTTAACTAGATATTTTCTAGTGGACCATTTTCGTTCCTTTGTTCATGCGTTATCTATGTTTCTGAGTGAATTTCTTAGTGATTGTTCTAGGAATGATGTCTTGATGCATCTTAATTTATTACAATTTGCTTCAAATAAATAAGAACTTAATTCTAGTACAGCATAGAAATGTCGATCTAATATGGTTCCAACCCATCCACACTCCTTTGCTATTATTATCATATATATTGTCTGTATATGTTATAAACACAATAATAGTTATTGTAATTTATTGATTTATACCTTCTATATCTTTTAAAGAAGCTTAGAGAAGAAAAGAGAAAAACCATATTTATAGAATACTTTATTTTGACCTATGTATTTACTGTTTCTGGTACTGTTTATTTCTTCCCGTGGATTCAGTTACCATCTGGTGTTATTTCCTTACTCCATTATAGCTCCAGTCTCTCCTCACACATTTGTACTATTATTTTCATATATATCACATCTTTAAATAAGCCCAACAATGCAATTTTATAATTGTTATTTTGTGCAGTTGACTTTTAAATCAGTTAAGAGAAGAAAAGAGAAAAAAATATATATTTATACCATTTTTAAAAATTGTCTGTATACTTACTTTTCTCAGTGCTCTCTATCTCTGTGTGGATTTGAGTTACTGTCTGGTATAACTTCCTTTCAGTCTGAATGTTCTTCACTATACCTTATAATGCATATCCCCAATCGAAAATTTTTTTTAGTTTCTATTGTCGTAGAAATGTCTTTATTTTTCCTTCTTAATCGAAGGGTAGTTGTTTTGGATATAGTATTCTTGGTTGGTAGTTCTATTCTTTTAGCACCTTGAATATGCCATCCCATGGCCTTCAAGTCTCCATTGTTCTGATGAAAAGTCACCTATTAATTTTACTTCAATGACCTTTTATGTGATAAACATTATTTTCTTGCTACGTCCGAGATTTTCTTTTTGCCTTGGATTCTCAAGAGATCGACTATGATGTGTCTAGGTTTGAATCTCTTTGTATTTGTCCCACTTGAATTGATTGAGCTTTTTGCCAGGTTTTCAATCAAATTTGGGAAAATTTTCGCTACTCTTTCTTCAGATATTTTTTCTTTCCTTTTTTTCTCTCTCCTCTTTTCTGAAATTCCCATTACATGTACATCAATATACTCAATGTCGTCTCCCAGTTTTTGAGGCTGTTCATTTTTCTTCATTATTTTTATTTTTATTTCTGTTCTTCAAATAATTTCTATTGATGTATCTTTAAATTCACTGATGCTTCTTCCAGCTCAAATTTGCTGTTGATCCTCTCTCATAAGTGAATTTGTCATTTCAATTATGTTTTAACTCCAGAATTTCCATGTGGTTATTTTTTCTAATGTCTATAATCTCTTTATTGCTATTCTTTATTTGCTATGTTATTGTGTCATACTTTCCTTTGATTCTTTAAGCATTGTTTTCTCTAGTTCTGCAAACATATGTGTAACAGATGCTTTGAAATATTTGTCTGCTAGATTTATAATCTGGAGTCTCTCTGAAATAGTTATTATTGACTGCTTTTTTTTCCCTGAGTATGGCTCACATTTTCCTTCTTTTAAGAAAAAATTTGTTCGTTGTTGTTGTCGTATGTATTTATTTATTTATTAATTTGCTGCTGAAAATTGAAAATAATAGCTTATATGTTGTAGCAACTCTGGATTCTGACTCTCCTTCTGGAGAGGTTACTGTTGCTGTTTGTTTTAATGACTTTCCTCACCTCATTCTGTGGAGTTTTCCCCTACGATATTCAGTCTCTGAAGAGCCAGCTCAGTTTTACTTTTCATCTGTTTTTATTTTTAAGCCTGGTTAGAGAGTGACCCCTGAGTCAGGGTAGCTTACTGTCATCCAGTGAATGGCCAAATGATTGCTTTAACACTTGAGCAAGTAAAGCTTCAACCTTTGCTGATTAATCTGCATGTGGCCTGGTGAATGCTTTCAAAATACAGGGAATTTGTAAGTCCTCTCTGGTTTTTACTTTCTGCATTCACAAAACCACATTTAGCAAGTAGCCTGCTAGGGTCCTCTGAGCTTGCTTCTTATCAGGTGCTGTCTTGCATATACACACTGTCTTCCAGACCACCAGGAATAAGTGGGCCTCAGCAAAGCTCTCTCTGCTTGTCTCCTTTTCCAGAGCTCCCTATGAGATTTCTGGCTGGTCTGATGTTTTGTTGCTTGCTACAACCAGTATGGATCCTATACACTAAACTTTCCTAATAGTTTGCTATTGCATCTCTATTGTTTTTGAAAACATCCCTGGACATAGTAGCATTTTTTATGCTTTCCTGAAAATATGCTTCCCCCCATCCCGTGCCCTCCCCGCACAACTCCTCAGGGCTACTCTGCCCTCCAGATAGAACTTCCATTTTGCAGAACACCAGTGGTGGTGGGGGTAGGAGCAGCCCCTTGCTAAAATGTCACAGACTCCCACTGTTCTTATTGAGATTTAGTAGATTTTTTTAAAAGAAAACAAATGATTTTTATCTGTTGCATGTCTTTTGGTCAGTTTCCGAAATTGTTTTTTGTGATAATTCTAACCACTTTGTTCAGTGGTTTTTGCAGAGAAAATTACCCAAGTTTCTCACTCTGCCATTTTGGAAGTTGGCCCACATATATATTGAATTTTAAAGTGGAAGTGTTGGCCAAGATCTTAAGATAAAAGACCTAAGATATCTCTAAAATGAGTTGTGATGCAGCCTACTCCTTTACATTTTGAAAAAAAGCAGAAAGCAGGTGGATGTGAACATTATTTTACTGTAAAACCTCATACATACCTTACAAGTAATAAACGATTGGAATAGTAGAAATGTGGGGAGGACTTTGAAAGAGTTGTTGTTGTTTGTTTGTTTGTTTTGGAGACTACTTCTTGGAGGTAGAGCCCTTCTTCCCTTGGTGAAGAGATCTGGGAGGAATATACCTCCTAACAACCAATCACAAGAGAGGCCTTTAAGGAAACTACTCAGAAAATTTATCAGAGGGTTTAATATGAGTCTCCTGCAGTGGGCTGGTGTTTATTAATGCTTGTGAAATATAAAGGGACACAGGTAGCAGAACAGAGTGTTTCATTTGGGAAGTAATTGCGTTCTCAGAGCTTGTTGGAAGAAAAGATACACTTATGAGTATTCTCTATGGACAAAAGAGAACCCTTAATCTTAAATCCTATACCAGGGTTTTTCTTGGTAGGGCGAAAGAACCTCAGAATAAGATGTGTGGAAGTGGACTGCAGGATGCATTGAGGAGCTATAGAAGAAAGCACAAGACCTCAGCTAGAATAGAAATGCATCGGTACAGGCCAGAGACTACAGGGACGTGATCTCAGAAAAACCCACAAAACCAGCCATGTATAAAAGAATGAGCTTTATCATGTACCAGGCCCAGAGATCACAAAAGTAGCTTACAATGGTATCATGAAATAATAACTTTTATCTCCCCCACTTCAACCTTCTGCAACCACACGAGGTTAAAAATCAGGACTGTAAAGCTTGGGAAGTAGATGGGGAAGAGAAAAAGTCAGTGATCTCACCCATTCCAATAGGCTAAAACTTGCGGGGGAGAAAAACTTCAACTCCAAATCAAGTTAAATTCAGATGGCTACATAGCCCCAGCATTTTAACTTCTGAATTCATTAAAAATTATATATATACACACATATTATTGATACGTGTGTGTATATATGTGTGTATATATATATGGGTATATATGAGATACATACACATATAATATATCTCATATATATCCAATTGTTACCAGAAAAGTTCTGAGGCTGTTTCCATCAAGATAGAAAAAGAACTAACCTGGGATGGATTTAAAGAGTAAAAGGGAATTAGTTGCTCTAGAATTCAATGCCACTAGTCATGTTTGTTGATATCTACCTACCATGTAGTTTCTAACCTAATAGTTTGGTATCTTAAGCATATTTCCCTCTTTTGAATTTAATATTGGGGGAGTATCTATCCAGGTCTTGCTGCAAGATACAGTAGTTACAATAGTGGTTAATAGGTGCTGAACACATTGATTATGAATGGAGTTGCTGGAAATGAAAAGAGGAAATTAAGTTGCCGACAGCAAATTTGGGCTCTAACAACATATTTCCTCTAAACATTTTAAATAGTAGTCTCACCCCTTCTGGAATTTCACTTGTTCTGCTTTTTTTATATTTTTAATTAGAGATTGATATTTAACATTCTTTGATGTTAAGAATCGTTAGGAATGAAGGAGTACTATTCTGTGAATTTCCTTCATAAACCTGGCATTGAGTAACATTTATCCATCTATCCATCCATCCAGCTATATTTTAGGTGCTGCGCTAGGCACTAGAGATAATTCTATGAACAAGATAAATATGGTCACTGACTTTATGCATCTTTAGTTCTCTCAGGAAAGGTAGACAATGTGTAAGTGGAATGAAAGGCTTGAAGGACAATTACAAAGTGCAAATGGAACCAGTAACAGGCAGACCGCACATATTCCGAAGATCATGAAAGACTTCTCTGTGGAAGAGACATTTAAGCTGAGTCCTGAAGCGTGGATGAGCTTGATCTAGGTGAACAGTAGTTGCCTACAAGCCCTACGTGATCTGCCCCACCTATATTTCCAATATCATCATAAGCCTCTTTTGCTTTTGCTGACCACTTGCTAGCCACTCTTCTTTCAATTTCTCAAAAGTCCCAACTGGAAGAATATATTCCAAACCCACTCCCTCCCCACCCTCTATGGCTAGCTCCTTTCTAGAGCTCAGGCCTCAGGTTATTCTCTAGTTCTGATTTTCGCCTGTTTCCATCATTTTATAGACCTTTATTTCTAATAGTCTCATTCATTGGTGGTTTCTTATAAAACTAAACATAGTCTTACCATACAATCCAGCAATCATGCTCCTTGATATTTACCCAAAGGAGTCGAAAACTATCAACACTCAAAACCTTTCACACAGATGTTTATAGCAGCTTTATTCACAATTGCCACAATTTTATAGCGACCAAGATTCCTTCAGCAGGTGAATGGATAAACTGAGGTACATCAAGACAATGGAATATTACTCCCTGCTGAAAAGAAATGAGTTAGCAAGTCATGAAAAGACACAGAGAAGACTTAAATGCATACTACTTAAGTGAAAGGAGACAATCTGAAAAGGCTACATATATACCATATGATTTCAACTCCACGACATTTTGGAAAAGGCAAAACTCTGGACAGAGTAGAAAAATAGGTGATTGCCACATTTGGGGGACAAAGAAGATGAATAGGCAGAACATAGAAAATTTTTAGTGCAGTGTAAATACTTTTAAGATACTATAATAAAAGATGGATATATGCTATTATAAATTTGTCAAAACCCATAGAATGTACAACACCAAGAGTGAACTTAAGGTAAACTATGGACTTTGGATGATTAGGATGTGTAAATATAGGATTATCAACTGTAACAAATGTACCACTTTGGTGGTGGATGTTGATAATGGGGAAGGCTGTGCATGTGGTGAGTGGGCCAGGCATATGTGGCAAATCTCTCTACCTTCCTCTGTGAATCTAAAACTGCTCTAAAAAATAAGGTCTTTAAAAATAATAAATACATATTATTCTTTTTTGCTTGAAAAATAAGATGGAGTTTAACAAACCAAGGGCATGAGATCACATTTATGTTAAAAAAAAATTAACATTCTCTCTTTTTCTTTTTACTCTAAATTTATGGATATGCATTAAAGTAGTCTGGAGGGATACTCATCAAAATAAAAATAGTGATTATACTTTATTTTTTATTCACTTCAAAAGCTCATGTTTGTGATGATGAGCATGGATCATCTTTTAAGATTTAAAAAATGTGATGTTTAAAAAGAAAGGACAGTTTAAAAATTTGAAACAAATTCTATTTTGAAAACAAAACATATTTTAGAACTTACATATTAAACACAAATAGTAAAGGCATATGAAAAGATGTTTCTAATTAGTTGTGATATATAGAATGCTAAAATATATGTGTTGTTTATAAAGTCTCAAGGAAAAAGTCTGTGATGAAAGAATAAGGGTGTTCATTGAATATTTTATTTTATTTTATTTTAATAATGTAAAGTAATTGTAGAACAAAGCAAAACATGGAGAGTATTTTTCCATTAAAATATTTCTTATTTAACTGCTTCCAAATTAAACTGGTACCTTAAAACGAACAAACATTTCCTTAAAATATCAGCACTAAAGTTGAAATTCAACATAAATATATTTCTTAAATTCTTGATATATAATTACAGTGAAAAATATTCCTTTCTTATTGTGAATTTATATAATGATGACCCAACTGCGAAAACAATGGCATATGGCTTTTTAATTATAAACAGTACAAAAATAATTTTAATTTTCCGTAATTTTGATGAATTTCTCATAAAACACTTGGCAAATACAAAAAAAAAAACAACAACCCTGAAGTTTCTTAATAATTATTCACAGAATAAAGTTGAACAAATAAATATGGAAATTAAACTGTACTATTAAAATATGTTTATCCTTTCCCTAAGTTCTGTGTGTAAACCCACTCATATAAACAATTAGAGAACTCAATCTATTTGGTCCCTTTGGGCAGACTTTTACTTCCTAAGATTCATATACCCATCATCATTTAAATCTTGGAACTACATCAAGAGGAAGCTGAACAATAATGATTGTTTATTTTTGTAGGTTTTAAAGAAGTTAGAGTACCAGAGAAGACCTTTGAAGTGTGAAGAGATTTCCTGTAATTGAAACCAAGATGTCATTTATAGATCCTTATCAGCACATTATAGTAAGTCATTTACTGTTTATGTATTCTTTCTGGGAGGGAGGCAGGTATATTTCTGTGCATGAGTATTGCTGGTGTTGCTCATGAAGTAAAACTACGATTAATCCTGGATTTTTTTTCTAGAACTTGTATGAACTTAATGTGGTACAAATAGGCAACTATAATAAAGTTATATTTCTTCTTTATATCACTGTAAGTTTCCAGAAAAAGAGGTACTTAGAGGGAAAAAAAAATACCGAAATATTTATAACAGCACTGAACTTTCAAGGAACAATAAAAAAATCACTTAGCAATTATCAGCCTACATAAGATAACATTTCACATGGATTGGTAGAGAGAAGATAAAAGAGCTATTGAGTTGAAGGTTTTATTTTAGTGTGTATTTCCAGGGCATTTAATTCTGTAAACTTTTCCTTAGATATGTTTAAATAGACTTTTCTGTGGGTGGTTAATTTTTATTAAAGAGTTGAGTAATTCAAATTTTAGTATGTAGTTTTCCAAATTTCATTGGAAGTATACATTCTGTCTTCTGATCAAATAAACAAAAACAACAGAGGAGAAATTTCTTTGCTGATTTTAACATTTGAGATCCAGTTAGGTTTATATGGACTAGAAGTAATTTCCATAGATATTAAGGAATAATCCACGGTCTCATTTACACTTAAATTGAAATACTGTTCTTTAACCCCACATGCTTCCCTGGCTACCATCCTCTTTCTTTTCTTGTCTGGGGAGCAAGAGGTAATGTGCTACAGTTCTTTGTAGTGCCTTCTTCCCCTCCAGTCACAAAAACTGGACTCAGCTCTTCCATTCTTCCATTTCATGAAAAGGTCTTATTAAGACCTCTTTGGTGTTGAACCCAGTGGACTCTAGTTCCTCCACCTGACCCTCACCTCTGCTGGTCATTCCCCCCTTTCTGGAAGTCTTTTTAATTTCTTCTGTTTCTGTTTCACAATTCTCTGGTTTTGTTTCTTATTTCCTTGCTGTCGATTCCTTTCTTTGAAAGCTTCTCATTGTGTTTGACTTTTTAAAATTGAGGTATAACATATATAAAGTGAATAAAACTTAATTGTTCATCTTGATGGATTTTAACATATGTATTCCACACATGAAACTATCATCCAGATAAAAATACACAACATTATGACTACCCCAGAAGAGTTTCTTATGTCCTTTCCAGTCAATAAACTCCACAAAGGTAACCAATATTTGACTTCTATGACTATAGATAAGTTTTGCTTGTTCTTGACCTTCGTATAGATGTCTGCATTTAACATTATACCTGTGAGATTCAATCATGTTGTGAGTAGCAGAATTTCACACTGAATGGTAACGGTGCCTTGCTGTAAATTGGGCAGCCATATGTAAGTGTGGCTTGATTTCTGTCCTGTTCTGTTAGTCTATTAGTCTTTGTCCCAGTATCAACCTATTTAATTTCTGTAGCTCTGAAACGTGTCTTGATATATAATGAATCCTCCAACATTTTGTACATTATATATAATGTAAATCCTACTACTTTTTCTCCTTCAAAATGGGCTATTTTCATTCCTCTACATTTTTATATAAAACTTGGAATCAGTTTGTCGATTTACACACACACACACACACACACACACACAACTGCTGGGATTTTTATTGTACTATTATGAGTCTGTAGATCAGTTTGAAGAGATATGACATGATAGATAACAATATTGGATCTTCCAATCCATTAGCAACCCACGAATCTAACCCAAAGCTAATGTTATTTAGATTACCTTTAATTCTCTCAATAGTGTAGTGTAGTTTTCAGTAAGAAATCTTTTTTTTCAGATGTTTTTCTTGAGAGTTGATGTTTTAGGGCCATTGTATAGGTAATTATAAATTTCATTTTGCAATTAGTTGTTGCATTATATGAAAATGCAATTGATTTTTTGTAGATCCAGTGAACTAATTGAATTTCTTTATAATTCTAGTTGTTTGTGGATTCTTTTGAATTTTCAACTTACACATTCCTGTTATCGATGAATAATGCTAGTTTTACTTTTTCCTTTTTAATCTTTAAATATTTATCTTTCTAAGCTTTACTGATTATTGACCACTTTAGGTATAGTTCATAAGTTTGGAAATGTCATATTTTCATAATTGCTCGATTAAAAATATTTCCTAATTTTTATTATGATTTATTCTTTTATACATGGGTTACTTAGACTTGTGTTTCTTAATTTTCAAACACTTGGTAATTTTTTAAATTGCTTTTGTCATCGATTCTTAATCTAATTCCACTGTATTCAGAAAACTTACTTTGCACAATTTTATGTTGTTTGTAATATGTTTATATATGATTATGGCCTAGCATATTGTCTATTTTAGTAAATGTTTCATACACAACAATATATTCCATATTAGACTTTTGTTTTATGAATTTTGAAGATATTATTAGTGTATATAACTTGAATTACATAATTATAGTTTTCTGTTTAATTGATATTTTATCATTACGATAGATCCTTTTCTTTATTTCTAACAATGACTTTGTTTTACATTTTACATTGTCTTACTAATATAACTCCTAATTTCTTTGATTGCTATATGCATCCTTTTACTTTCAATTTATATTTTCCTTACATTTAGGGTGTTGTTCTTATAAAAAGCATATAATCGGGGTTTAAAATGAGATAATATTTTTTCTTGAAATGATATCCTACTTTCTTTCACAATTATGGTTTTCTTTAAATAAATTTAAACAATGAAGGTAGGATCTTTTTAATTGATTTTTCATATTAAGTTTCTATATCTTATGAGCAGATTTCTTTTTCTCACCTTACCACCTTGAGAGATGTGTGCAGAAACCACATATTTGTATCACATTTTTCTTTACCTTTTCATCAGAGTTGGACACTCAACTAGTATTTCAATTAATAGCCCTTTTAAATAAAGATATCCTAAGAGCTTTATAGGTTTGTTTATTCTTCTTATTCTTGCTGTGCCTGTATGAAAAAAAAAAAAACTATGTGCACGTGTGTGTGTAAATCGTTGCAGTAACAAAATTCCCTGCTCTATTTTTCACAGAAAGATACTTTAAAAAATATATTAAGTGAGCACAGTCAACAGAGAATAATGTCAGAAAAAGGAAAGATGAGGAAAACCAAGCCAGCTAATTAGTAATGAACACTGCCAGACAGGCCAGTGCAGTTTGGGCTGCCTCAAGGCGCAGAAAATTGGACCCATTTTCACACCTGTGATGCACTGACATGTTGGAGAATCCCGTGGGCTAATGCAGCAACTTATAGCCAGCAAGTTCTCTTGCTTCCAGTGGTGCTGGCTTTTAAGAATGTGGTAGAAAATGGAGTGATAGATGTATGGCAGAATTCGGTTGCTGGACACCTAGAATTGTTGTGAGGCACTTTCCAGAGCTTATTGTATCCCCAGAGTTTATTGAAGTGCTTTTGGGCCAGGGAGACATGAATTTTACAAGGCTAGATCAAGTGTAAAATATTTATAAAAATTTCCATTTTTTTTTTACTCTGAAAATATGAGTCACTGCTCTGAAGTGAAAAAAAATCTATTCCTACCACCCATTAGCAACAGAGGGTCACTACCCCGTGTCCACAGAAGCTACGATTGTCTTCACATTAGAGTCAGTCAGCCACATAGATGTGCTAGCATGAATGCTTGTGCAAATACAGGGCCCTCTGAAAAATGTCATTGTTTGATGACTGGAAATTTTGCCAAAACAGTAAAAAGATTTTATTCTAGATGATTACGGCAACATAGCAGTGGCGAAAAACAAATACTGTGTAAGTAATCAAAGAACTAGTGTTCCAGGGGGCAGTTCCAATCATCAGTTACATGCTCACGAGCACCTAAACTCTGTTTTAACTGCTTTGTATGGAAAACAGGGTCTGAACTGTACCTGTAGTGTCTGTTACATAGGGCTTGTATGAATAATACATTATTACGTATACAGAAGTATTCTTTAGAAACTTAATAAGATAAGGTATTTCCAGGGGACTTTAGAAGACGAGATACTGCACTGGGAAATCAAAAACATAAAGGTAACAAAACTGTTACAAAAGCATAGCACTCTGCACAAACTTAGAAGTTTTATGGCCAATAGCGTATCTTTTTGTGAGCTTTGATTCTAGAAAAGTGAAGAGGAGAGAATGGTTAAGTGATAAACTTTTAACCTTTCCCTGATTCCAGCCATTTCCTGCCACAAGCCTCTGACCTGAGGGGAAAGCACACACATTTAATGAGCAAGTGGAAAGTTTCTTGGTTCACAAGAGAGAAAGAAGAAACTCAAGTCATATTTTTGATTCTGACTCTTTTTTAATGATGTCGGCTGGAGCTAACAAATTCTGTTGCCAAATTAGATGTTTTGGACATTAGAATTGCTTGTGCATGTAGCCCATCTATGACTGAATTCTTAAAGCAGTTTAGATAGCCTCGTAGATTGAAAATATATAAACTGATAGCTCTTTTAAAAATGTGACAGAATAGTAACACAATGCCTGTGACTCTTAAATGTATTAAAGTGAAACTCTACACACGCTGAAAATGAAAACAACTATCTTATTTTAAAAAGTGTCATGACTCTTGGATGCTGTCAGAGCAACAATTTTTTAAAAAACATTTCTGAGATCTGTTTGAAGTTACCTGTTGCGGATTGTGGTGATCACTGAAATTGTGGTTGTGGTATAAGATAGTGGTTCAGTACTGAGATTAGGTAGTCTCTATCATACTAATAGTCTTTAGTTTTTATTTGAGTTAAAATTAGGTAAGAGAAAAAATATTTGCGTACAGAATCTACCTTCTCCATCAAATTTGTTTTGTGACTGTTTCTTTGGTTCTCCTTTGTAACAGTAGGATTTTTAACGGATTAAGGCAATCGTCAAATTGATTTTGTATAAATTGACTGATTCTTTTTTCCACATCCAATCATTTTAGTTACACATGTCAGTATAATTCTTCAGAATGAATTTAACCTCTTTCATAGCTTTCATAATAACCGAGTTACTGTAATTGCAAAAAGAAAAAGGGTTGTGATTTTCACTGTAGAAAAGATTATAGATGGAGAAAGATGCAAAGTAGGGTAATCCAAGACCTGAAGGCAAGGCTTAATCTTGGTGACTAAGTCACTATATTGAGCTTATATTTGACATCTCAATTGAAATATGGCATCTTTTTTGCCAACTACCAACTAACTTTGTGCCGAGTCATAGTTTCCCCAGGGAACACTGGTTGTCGATTCAATGATATTTCCTCTGGCATCATTCCTGAGACATATACGAAAGTCCCCTATTCAAGTCAGAAACTAGCCTTGTCCACACTAGTTTGAAATTTTATGTGATATTGGCCCCAGGAACATGGCAAGGGATTATCAAAATACAGAAATTATCCAAATATGGATAATTATTGACTGAAACTGAGCACTTTTCTCCAAGAATTTGTACATTGATTTTTACAGCTCTTAGAGAAAGATTGTCATGATTTTGAAACGTCTGTTTTAGAAATAATTTGCAGGTTATCTGAAGATTTATGATTTCCAAAATTAACTTGTAAAAACCAAGAAAATATTTGATTTACTCCTTATTTTCTGTAAACAGTATGCAAGTATTTCACTCATAGTTAAGACAGAATTGAGGCTGATGGAAATAAAAGCAGATTAAAATAGCTGAATGATGGAGGAAATAACCCAATTAATAGATGGAGTATAGATCAACTACAGATATAATAGAGAGACTAGATTGTAACTTTCTATACCATTTTAATAAATGGAAATAGCCTTTTTTTTATTATTAAAGGCGTCATTCTTCTCTGTGTAAGTAAAGGAATGGAGATAGCAAGACTGGATTCTAATTAAAGTTTAACTTTTACTACTTATGAGATACTGGGAAATTAACCTCTCAGAATCTCACTTTAATTATGTATAAATATAAATAATAACATATTTTATAGGATTTGGGGGGAAATTCAATGAGAATTTGCATCTACTAGAATGTCTAACATATGGTTTATACTCAATGAATTCTTATAATAATCTCTATGTATGTTATACTTGACATGAAATAAATATTTGACATGAATACATCTGCAGTGATTTCAAAAATTGTATTAAGTAATAGATAAAAATATTGCTAATAATCTTTATGTTACAATGGAGTTTTTTGACATTTGAAAACCCATGTGGTATTAGATGTTCTAGGATACGGAAAAGAACCATAAATGATTTGGGATGGTGTCCTATTATATGTAATAATTATTATTGAGTTCTTTTTAATGGAGAAAGCTAGTCCCTAAGTCGAGTTTCAAGAGCATCTACTTATTCTCTTTCAGGCCCAGGTATCATTTTTCTAGAATCTCTCTCTCTCTCTTTTTTTTCTTTTGCATGTGAATGTCTAGTTATTTCAGTACTATTTGTTGAAAAGACTATCTTTTCTCCATTGTATTGCTTTTGCTCCTTTGTCAAAGATCAGTTGACCATATTTGTGCCAGTCTATGCCTGGGCTCTCTATTCCATTCCATTAATATATCTGTCTGTTCTTCAGCAGATACTATACTGTTTTGATTCCTTTAGCTTTATAATAAATACTAAAGTCAAAGAGCATCGGCTCTCCAACTCTGATCTTCTCCTTAATATTGTGTTGGCTATTCTGTGTCTTTTGCCGTTCTATGTAAACTTTAGAATCAGTTTGTTGACATCCACAAAATAACCTCTTAGGATTTTGTTTGGGATTGCATTAACTCTACAAAGTAGAGAAGGACTGATATCTTGACAATACTCAGTCTTCTATCCATGAACATAGAATTTATTTAGTTGTTTTATTGTCTTCATTCATCAGAGTTTTGTTGCTTTCCTCATACAGACCTTTTACTTTTTTAAAAAAAGATTTATACCTAAGTATTTCATTTGGGGGAGGCATATGCAAATGTAAATGATATTGTGTTTTAATTTCAAATTCCACTCATTTATTTTTAGTGTATAGGAAATGGATCGACTTTTGCACATTAACCTTATATCCTATAACCTTGCTATAATCACTTATTAATTCCAGGAATTAAAAAAAATCAGTTATTTTGGGTTTTCTACATAGACAATCATATCGTATGTGTACAAAGACAGTTTTATTTCTTCCTTCACAATCTGTACATCTTTATTTCCTTTTCTTATTGCATTAGCTAGGATACCCAGTACAATGCTAAAAAAGAGTGGTGAGAGGGGATATTCTTGTCTTGTTCCTGAACTCTGTAAGAAAGCTTCTAGTTTTACACAATTAAATGTGATATTGGCTGTGGGCTTTTTATAAATATTTTTTATCAAGTTCGAGAAGTTCCCATCTATTCCTAGATTGCTGAGAGTTTTTATCATGAATAGGTGTTGAATTTTGAATAGATGTCAAATTGTTTTTTCCCCATCTATTGATAGGATCATGTGATTTTTCTTCTTTAGCCTGTGCTAAATTACATTAATTGAGTTTTGAATGCTGAACCAGCCTTGCATACCTGGGATAAATCCCATTTGATTATAGTTATAGTTCCTTCTATAACTGTTAGATTTTATTTGCTAATAATTTATTGAGAATTTTCACATCTATATTTATGAGAGTCTGTAGTTTCCTTTTCTTGTAATGCCTCTATCTGATTTTATCAGGGTAATGCTGGCTTCATAGAGTAAGTTAGGATCTATTCCCTCAGATTCTATCTTTTGAAAGAGATTAGAGAATATTGGTGTAATTTCTTCCTTAAGTGTTTTATCAGTGAATCCATCTGGACCTGGTGCTTTCTGTTTTGGAAGGTTAGATATTGATTTAATTCCTTTATAGATATAGCCCTATTCAGATTGTCTTACTACTTGTGTGAGTTTTGGCAGACTGTGTCTTTCCAAAAATCAGTCCATGTAATCTAGTTTATCAAATTATAGGTTTAGAGTTGTTCATAGTATTCTTTTATTATCTTTTTAATGTTCATAGGCTCTTGAGTGAACTTCTCTCATTCATTTATAGTATTTGTAATTTGTATTCTCTCTTTTTTTTCTTATTTAGTCTGGTTAGAAGCTTATCAATTTTATTGATCTTTTCAAAGAACCAACTTTTGGTTTCATCAGTTTTATCTGTTGATTTCCATTTTCAATTTTATTTATTTCAGCTCTAATTTTTGCTATCTTTCTTCTGCTTACTTTGGACTTGATTCATTCTTTTTCCAGTTCCCTAAAGTAAACACTTAGACGATTGATTTTAGATCTTTTAGATATGTATATATGCATAAAATAAATTTCCCTCTAAGCACTACATTCATTGCATCCCCCAAATTTTGATAAGTTGTAGTTTCATTTTCATTTAGTTTCAAATATGTAAAAATTTCTCCTGAGACAACTTCTTTGATATATGTGTTATTTAGAAATGTATTCTTTAATCTCTAAGTCTTGTGATTTTCTAGCTATCATTCTGTTACTTATTTTTAGTTTAATTCCATTGTGGTCTGAGAGTAGACATTGTGTGACTGTTCTATGTGAACTTGAGAAGAATGTGTATTCGGCCATAGCTGGATGAAGCAGTCTATAGATGGCAATTATATCTAGTTGATTAATGGTGTTGTTGAGTTCAGCTATGTCCTTACTGATTTTCTGCCTGCTGGATCTGTGCATTACTGATAGAGGGGTATTGAAGTCTCCAAGTATGATAGTGGATTCTCTTCATTTTTTGGTGGGGGGAGTACATGTGATTTTCAGTGTTAGTGTAAGGCCACACACTTTTATTTAAAAAGCATTCACTTCTTCATGATTGACAATTTCATTTCTATAAAATAAAACATTGGCTACTCATAGCTCTTATAAATATAAAAGGTATTTCCCTTTAACAAAAAACTTGAATAAGATGTTATCTTGAAAGATTTTACATGCTTTTCTACCTTTTAAAATAATATATGCTCATCATTTATGACTTTACCTCATCTTGATCCTGAATTGTGAATCTGGATATCAATTACTCTATTGACAGAGTGATATCTTCAGAAAGTATTGAATGCTATGTAACTTTCGACCACTCTAATGCTGGTTTCTATGAATCTCTGTTTTTACATTTTTTTTACCTCTTTGCTTTTAGACTATCATCACTCACTTCTCAGTATTTTTAGTATCTTAGTTTCTTTTTAATCGATTATAGACTTTTTAAATTAAATTTATCAGGGTGACATTGGTTAATAAATGATAAAGGTTCCAAGTGTACAATTCTATAATACATCATCTGTATATTGCATTGTGTGTTCACCACAAAAAGTCAGATTTCCTTCTTTCATCGTGTATTTGACTCCCTTTACTCTTATCTGCCTTCTCCCCTTTCCCTCTGGACGTTTTAACCAGTTAAGTAAATCCATTAAAATTAAAAATTGTAGGAGTAGCTTATAAACGTGGACCTCTTCTAAGATTAAACAAAAATGTCTGAGCTTTAGAGAAATCCTTGTAATCTTTTCAGTTGCCCAGAGATCTGTGTGAGTTCCTGTTCACCCATTCTGGTTTTTTGTTTGTTTGCTTTAATTTTTATCTTTTTTAATTTTTCAATTATAGTCAATATTCAATATTATATTAATTTCAGGTATACAGCACAGTGGTTAAACATTTACATAATTTACAGAGTGATTCCCCCATAAGTCATAACCTGGCATCATACATAGTTGTTACAATATTATTGACTATATTCCCTAAGCTGTACTTCACTTCCCTGTGACTATTTTGTAACTGCCAGTTTGTATTTCTTAATCACTTTTTCTTTTTCACCCAGCCCCCCAGTACCCCTTCCATCTGGCAACGATAAATTTGTTCTCTGTATCTGTGAATTCCTTTCTGTTTTGTTTATTTGTTTAGTTTGGTTTTTAGATTCCACATGTAAGTAAAATCATATAGTATTTGTCTTTCTCTGTCTGACTTATTTCACTTAGCATAATACTCTCTAGGTCTACCTTTGTTGTCACGGATTGTAAGATTTTGTTTTATTTTTATGGCCGAGTAATATTCCATTACAAATATGTACCACATCTTCTTTACTCATTCGCCTTTTGACTGGAGCATTGAATCTATTTAATTTAAAGTAATTATTGATAGGTATATAGTCATTGCCATTTTACTGTTTTCTAATTGTTTTTGTAGTTCACTGTTCTTTTCTTATTCTCTCGCTCTCTTGTATGTTGATGACTTTCCGTAGTGCTGTGTGTGATTCTTTTCTTTTTATTTCTTGTAGATTTTTGGTTTTTGGTTACCACGTGCTTAATATATACTGAGATATGTTTATAGCAGTTTAAGTTGGTGGTTGCCTAAGTTCAAACAGTCTAAAATCATTACCATTTTTACTCACCCCCTCCATGTTTATATTTTTGTCATTATTTTTTTGCTTCTTTTGTGTGTGTTGTGTGTATTGCTTAATTTACTGTCGTAGTTACATGTGGTCTTCCTACTTTTTGCATTAACCTTTTTACTAGCTTAAGTGCTTGTTGATCTGCCGCTTTTATTATTTTGTGTTTGGCTTTGTCAGTGAGAAATTTTTTCTTTACAATCTTTTCTTATTCATACTTATTTATTTTTTCTTCTTAAAGAAGCCCTTTAAACATTTATTGTAATACTGGCTTGATGGTGATAAACTCCTTTAACATTTTCTTGTCTGGGATTCCCCACTTTGTATTTTTGAATAAAGTAATTTGGTAACTAATTTCCAGTTAGGTTAAGTGTTTAATAAAATCTTCTAGGTGTTAATATTTATTATGTGCATATAAACTATCAGGCAAATAGAAACTTTTAACATTGCTGCATATGGTTTATTAAATTAAAATTAATAAAATTAATGTAAGTGGTTTATCTGTTATTGCCTTGGATCCAAAGATTTTGAAAGCTGTTCTGGAAATGCGATGCCAAAAAAGATATTCATTGAACAGTAACAATAAAAGCAAACAAACCTAAATAATGCAAACATCTTGCTCTGACCTTGCTTTTCTAAGGCAGGGCTTCTTAGTCATCCAGGACAAAGCCTGATTGTGCTTCTGGAAGGACTGCAGTCCTGATTTACATGATTTCCCAAGCGCTTGGTGAACCTGACAGCAAAGAAGTCCTAAGAGTTGAGCTGTAGTGACATTTTCTAGCATGACCTAGAAGTCTGAATAATTCTGTGATGAGAGAGAGGAGAGAATCAAAAAAGGAACAGCCTTAGAATCAAAGAATGTTTCTAGTATGCATGTTGCTTCTTTTCGACTAGAACATTTTTTATTAGTCTCAGAGAAACAATAAGAATGATTTACTTGGATTCTACGTTGGAAGTTTATTTTTAATTTACTACCATTTTCTTTCCAGGTGGAGCATCAGTATTCCCACAAGTTCACAGTAGTGGTGTTACGTGCCACCAAAGTGACAAAGGGGGCCTTCGGTGACATGCGTAAGTCCTCTTATTTGCTTTTCTATTAAAAATGTGTAATTGTGGTTCACTTTTCAGTTGCTTGAGTTCCTTTATACGCCAGGGGCTGTCTTTTCTTCAAACGTGGTTATATTTGTTTATATATCTAAATGGTAACATTTTGAACAGTTCTCTGATGCTCTTTTATCTTTTGGAATAGCATTTCACCTTGACTTTACATTAATTGAGAGTACTTGAAGTCAGACACAATGACTGCCTTATGACATACAAATCTTTAGAATTCAAAAAATATCTACTTAACTCAGAAAAAGTGCTAGAAACGTGTTAGAAAAAAGTGTTAGAAAAAAGTGCTAGAAAAGTGTTAGAAAAAGTGCTGAGTTGACTTCAGACAAGCCACCTCTGTGACCTACTATGATTCTAGGATTAAAAAAAATTCAGTTTCTCTAGTTCTCATGCCTTTCAGTGTGTTTATTATGTGTAGAAATAGCTACAGAGATTGGTGTAAGACAATCTGAAACAATGTAAAACAGAGCCTGAGGATAATGTTGGATTAACTTGTTGGCATGTTAGAGTTGAATTAACTTCTCCATACTATAAAAAGCAGTTTTTCTGGGTAATCTCACCACTCAGATAGCTGGGGTTCATGCAGGTGGGAATATAAAGAAAGATGGATAAGCAGGATGATGATGAATTTGGTCAAGTTTTAGATTATTGCTAAAAATGGAAATGGCAATTTACTTCTCAGAACAGGTTTTAGAGAAAGAATGGAGATTTCAGTTTATCAGTGTGGCAAATAGGGAAGGCTTTTTAAAACTCATACCTGAGAGAAGAGCATGTGGATGGCGAGAGCAGGAAGTCTCCGGCAGAGAAAACAGCATCTTTTAAGGCAGGGGATGAACCGAGTGCTTCTAAGGACTGAGGGTAGGTCCGACATCGTTAGAGAATGGACAGTAAGGTGAAGAAGGACCAGACTAATATAATGAAGACTAAGAATGAAACTTAGGAAGAATCTGATGGCATTTGAGACATGAGTCACACGATCGGACCTTCATCGGTAAAAGTCAAGGTGGTAAAGGAGGAACAGGTGGTAGAATCTGATGGCAATAGTTTTAGATGAGCAGTGGTTTTCATGAGACATGAGGGGGACAAGGACAATTCTTTCAAATCTAGTCTGGACTACGGCTTTATATTCTAAATTTTATCTCCTACTTCTGTCTAACACATTTCATCACTGCTTTGCCAGTGTTTTTCTTAAGTTAATCTTATTTGGCTTTTTATAATTTTTTGCATTTTCATCATTAAAATGAGAGTTCACTGAAAGAAAAGTTCCTGTAAAAAAGGAGCCACATTAGAAGCCATATTTAAAAACTAGTATCTTTCATGACCTTGGGGAAGGCACAGGCCTTACGACTCAAGAGGTCTTACTGTTAGTTAGAAAAGCTAAAGATTATGTCAGTAACTTGCCAGACATGTAAGTTTCTGACCTAATTTGACTTAAAAAATAGAGTTCTCTCATAAAAAGCAGCAGTAACCCTTTTCTACCAGTGCGGAGCTCTGTCATGTAGAGACAACGGGTGTTAATATGCTTAAGATGAGTCCTATAGCAGTTCAAATCTATAGTCCATGAGTCTCCTTCAACTGGTGTGGAGCTGATTTCTTAACTACTTTCCCCATAGGCTCCAAGCACCTTGGTCCTCATTACTTGTGACTTATTATAATTAGGAGAGGGAAGAGGGTAATGCTGCAAGTGTCATTTTAAACCTGTTTGAGTTGACATTGAAAATAATACTTAAAAATGAGCATGAGGTATGTATTTATCTCATGAAACAGGGAGCAGTTACATTTTGGATGCCCGCAGTATACACAGCACAGGTTGGACCCTTGATCTCTAAAAGCTTCTTTTTTAAAGGGAAAGACCCAGGGGAGGAATAGACCCTGGAGATTAACCACTATAGGAGAAAGGACAGTGTTATGACATGCTGTTAAAATTTTTATTCAGCATTTGTAATTTTATTTTATTTGTTATCACCTTCTTCTTCTTCTTCTTCTTCTTCTTCTTCTTCTTCTTCTTCTTCTTCTTCTTCTCCTCCTCCTCCTCATATATACTCCTCCTCCTCCTCTATATCCTCTCTCTCTCTCCTCTTCCTCTCCTCCTCCTCCTCCTTCTTTTTTTTTTTGAACAAGGGGAACGAACTGTTGGTAACTATGTTACTTTAATGAGTTTCCAGGAATTCAGAAGAGATAAAAACAAGGAAGAGTCTTAGAGAAATCAACTCAATGATAAGATTATTATGAAAAAGTGAAGGGACAATATACAGTGCAAACACTTTATTTTTGAGACGTTCTAGGAGGTTACAGTGAGGGAAGGTATAGGCATTAGCTGTCACTCTTCTAGGAGAAATTTTTATGATATTGCTAAATTTGAGATGTTTGTATATAGAATTTTTTTAAAGATAGACAAGGATAAAACTATAAAAAAAAGTCCTAAGATATGCAAGACCAGGATAACAGAAACCTATACTCTCTTCTGTTGTTGATATTTAAATAAATGTGTCTGCATTTATTTAAAAAGACCAATTTCCATAAAGTTTTACATGTTGGTAAAGAAGAATGACAGATTGCTATTGAGTTTTTCAGCGGTTGCCTGTGGGGGCTTTCTCGGGGTGCCACCCAAATCAAATAATTGATTCTTTGTAAAATACTGATATTTGCTGTTTTTGAGGTAATATGAAGATTATATCTGTTTTTTATTTTGTCCCTTGATAAATCATCCAGTTTTGACTAGCTTCATTCAGAAATACCATATTGCATTGCTAAAACATCATAATAAAATCGGCATGATCCCATGAATTATCTTTTGAGGGGTCAGAGCTGACATTTTAATTATAACATCTCGCTCATTTCCTTGTTTTTACCTGAGGGCACTGGACCCACCAAGAACAAGAGAGCATCTTCCCAGATATAGCTGCTCCTCTTAGTATGCCCAAATGTATCACTTATACCCAGTGCCCCGTTGCCAACCCTTCCTTGCGTTCTTATGCTCATGTCATATGAAAACGTAGTTTGAAATTTCAAATTTGTACCTGACTTATTTAAAAAATAGTCTCATTTTTAAAATAAGTAGTTTGCATTAATTTGGTATGTTAATATAAGTCTCACTTTTAAAGCTAAGGAAGTTGTAGATATAACATGGAACCGAGAGCATGTCAACATCGTGGCAGTTGCTAAGCACTGGGTGGAGGCATATTAAACTCTGTGTTCTATATTGTTCTCTTCCTCTTCTAACAGAAGATATATGTTTGCAGAATGACCACACAATGACAGTAAAATTTCAGCTGGTAATAAAGTTTTCTTTGTGCATTTATGAAATGAAACACACATCCCTAGCTACAAACCTCATTTTATAACCAAATGAAACAGCTGCCACAAATTTCTACTCCTTTTAAAAAGTGTTGGGGAAAATAGAGATCATGTATGATAATGGAAGCTAGTCTCAGAATTCAGAACTATATAGAGTCATGTTTCATTCCCTAAGATGAAATCACATAATGAATGCCATGTTTTGAAACAATAAAATACTATAGCAATGTTAGATATGTTTAATATTCTAATTATGCCTATGTGCTGAGGATTCTTGTCTGGTCGCATTGGACACCAGCCTCCTTCTCTTTACAGAATTAACATCATAAATATTAGGGCTTCTAAGGACAGCTGTAGGTTTGCAGACGGATCTCCTTTCCTTAAGTATTCAGGAGACAACAGAGCTTAATGCCTATGCATAAACTTTTAAGAAAAAGTAAATACACTTGGGAGAACTATGAACTCATTGCATTTAAACCAATTTTTATAAGATCGTATTACTTAATATCTTAAGATACTGTTTTAAGGTTTTCTTGAGAACCTTAAGCTTCTATTTTTTACAATGTCTGGGTCTGTGGGTAAATGATGTTTTATTTCAGATAAACTCATAGCAAGATCTGAATCAAGTTCCTAATTTTTAAACGGCTGTACCATTGGCAGGTCTGACGTTGACTTAATATCTCCAAACAGAGCTTCTCAAATGTCATTGTCTAAAAGAATCACGAGGGATCTTGTTCAAAATGCAGATTCTGACTCAAAGGGTCTGGGGAGTAGATTCTGCATTTCTAACTCACAAGTAATGCAGACACTGCTGACTCATGGGACGCAGTTTGGGAGACAAGGTTCTAAGTGTTTTCTCCTCTGCTACCCTGACATCTGTCCAGACTTCTTTTTAATACTTGCCACATGGGAGTGTAATCATGTCTTTCTAAGACTGGGGCCTGTGTCTTTTAGAAAACTTTTTAGAAAATAGTTGCTGAGCCTTGAGTGTGGAATAGTAGTAAGATCTGAGAGAATTTTGGATGAATAACAAGAACACATAAATATGTGTAAACATATCTTCTTAGATACTGCTTTTTCACCTCACTAGAGAGAAATTTTAAAATGTTTTTGTACTCCATTTCTTATAGATAATACATATCTCTGATTATTTCTATCCATAATTATCTAGAATTTTCTTGGGTTTCAGTGTGCCAAAACTTTATAACACTTTTGTCTTAATCTGATTAATCTGTTGGAGGGCATTAATTATAGTGTGTTAAATATTTTTTATAAATAGCACTGCTGTTGGCCTACAGCCACCTGCTACTTTTAAATATACCTTTTCTGAATCAAATATTTCCCTGGCATCAGATCCTCAGGTTAGAATTGAACATGAGTTTTGGCTTACTACTCTTTTGGCAATGTATCCACCCAAAATTGTAAAAGTTCTAAGTATAATAAAATAATTTCCCAATGGGCTTTTTAAAAAAGAATTTCAAAATGAGTAAAATATTCCAGAATACCCATCCATTTCTCATTTCTCATCTTGTGCTTTCTGTGTAGTAGGGATATAGAATGTGTTAAGGAGACACTACAGTTCCTCACTGATTTTGAAAGTCATGTAGTTTATTAAGTTGTCAGATGGTTTTATGAGTACAGTTAATCCTTTTCCTCTCTATTTGAATTTTATTAGTTACTTTTTGGCTTGTATGTTTGTATATGTGTGTTTTAGGTCTGATGAATACAGCGAATAATACTGTCCTATGATATTTTGAGAACATCGATTGATCATTAGGTGGAATTTCTCCATGTTTATTCAATAAGTTAAACAGAGCTATATTCCAGTAGTAGATTTGTCATCAATGCTTTTGTGAGATAATAAAAGTAAGTTCCTGTCAAAATGACGAGTATATTACCAGCACTGATAAGGACACAATCCATATGTTCTCTCTCTTTTTTCCAGTGATGAATCTTCCTTATTTAATTCTATACATATATGTCTTATACTTGAGCTTCTTTATCTTAAAATGCTTTTTTTATTTTTCATGTATACACTTTAACATGTTAATGGTCTACCAAGTGAAAGAAAAACCTTAATTTAATTTAATTTAATTTAATTAATTAATTTATTTAGCCTTCAGCACCCGGTGTTCCTAGGTGGTCCGAGATCAGACAAGATTGGAGTGTTGAGGGTGGCATCACCATAGACAGAAAACTTTAATTTTAAAAACTTTTTACAGCAGAGTGATTTGCAGCCTTCTTATCATCTGCTAAGTAAATTCTCTTTGCCAAAAATTACATACAACTTCTAAAAGGTGTGATTAATATCAAGTGAAATTAAATTTAAAAACAGATTAAATTTTTGAAGAGAAGTATTCTCTTAAAGTTTTTATGTCAAAGAGAATATCTCTGCTGCTCTAAAAGTTTAAGCACTTATATGAAAACATTTATTTAAAAATTGTCTTTAAACTAAAAATTATATGACATAGAGATTGAAATGTCTAGTTACTTAGCTGAGGTATGGTATGAGGATTTTTGTAAAATTTACTGACTCCCTAGAAGCACTTTTCCATTCTCACTCCTCACTTGGTATATATATTTTTTATAAAATATTTTAGATAAAATTCTAGGCAAATGATTTGAAGTTGTGTACAAGAATCATCCAAAATCTCCAGATGCAAAATGAAATAACAATTTGGAAATTTTAACTTTGGAAAAGAAATGTTAAAGAAATATAACCCAGTGCTTATTCCAGCAAGGCTCTATTATTAACGTCCTCATCAACAAACGCTGAGCATCTGCTATGGACTTAGCACTTGGTGCCTTGAAGAAGTGCAACAGGAATAAATAAATACTTATGGTAGATAACTTTATTGAGTGTCTATTTCATACCAAAGTGGCTTAGTGGTTAGACCAAGGACTCTGGAACTGGCTGGCCGGGATTCAAATTTCCCTTCCACTATTGATTAACTACAATGAATTTGGGCAAATTACTTAGTTTTCCTAGGTCTCAATTTACTCAGCTGTTAAATAGGGTGATAATTATACCTTCCTCGTAGTTTTTTGTGTTTTTTTTTTAATGAGGATTAAATGAGATTATGGAGTGCTTATAAAAGTGCTTGATGCATAGTGTACACAATATAAGTGTTTGTTAAATAAACAAAAATGCTAAGCAGAGTTCATAGGACTTTATATTATACTTCATTTATTCACTTCAGTAACACTATGAGGTATGTGCTGTTTTTGTTTTAATTTTATAGGTGTAGAGATTTATTTAAAGACATCAAATAAATAGTCCGGAAACACACAGCTGTTATGTTTTAGGGCTAGAACTCAAATATGTCTCATCCTCATGTCTACTTATGCAGCAGCTTTGAGCAGTTTATGACCTAGCTGGGAAGATGAAATGGGTATAAATAAATCTTTGGAAAACCAGCCTTAGAGAATACATATTCAGTAATGATGCATTTAGATTTTACAGTATTACTGCTTTAAAAAGTTTTGGCATTAAACTTCCAAGAAGACTTTACAGCTTGAATGGAGTTTGAGATGGGTTTTGTAACTTAAGTAGACTTTTAATATGTGGAATGGATGTGAGACATTTCAGTTTGGAAAAGAAATCATGAGAAAAGATTTTAAAAATGAGATCGACATGATATGTCTAATACATATTACTTAGGGAACTTGGCTATTTTTTAATAGTTTATGCTAGTGAATAAATGTCAGGTAGCAAGAATAATGCCTTGCTTTACTGAAGCGGTTCTAAACTGTGGGTCCATTTTCTCCCCGCCAGGGCATGTTGGCAATATCTGGAGACATTTCTAGTTGTGATAATTAGGGGATCCTACTGGCATCTAGTGGGTAGAGACCAAAGATAGTGCCCCAGACCAAAGAATTATTCTGCCCAAAATGTCAGTAATGTCAAGGTTGAGAACTCCTGTTTTAATGAGAAAGAAGAATTATTCTTGCTTAGAATGCAATCCACATATATAGTTAAATCCACATAGTTAAAATTAATAATATAAAAATATGTTTTATAATATTACATAAGAACTTCTGGAGAATTACTCTTTCCCTCCAATCTAAACAGATTCCCCCCCCAAAATCCCTAAATTATAAACCTTTAAAACATTCCAAGCATAGATACTGATACCAAAGGTATTTTGATTTTCTTCCAAAAAGGTATCATAGAACTTTGAGTAAAAGGACCATGCAGGCATCAACTAAAATTTCAATCATATTTTAGATCTTTCTTTGTTTAACTTTCTTTGTATTGTTTTGCATGTATATTTCTCTGTTTTCTCATGAATATCAACAGTTTTTACAAGAAGTCATTTTTATTGTATGCTGGACGGTAGCCTACTTCATTAATGTACTAAGTCAATTGTTAGTACAAAAAGTATCAAGATAATTGATAGTGGATGATATTGGGCTTTCTTCCTGATGTCCATTTGGCTGATGATACATTCTGATAGTTTCATGTCCCTTTACAAAAGGAAACATGTGACCCGAAAACACTAATATAGGTCTGTGAGAGTCTGTGAGAAAAAGGGAAACAAAAAATAGAGCTCAAACTGGAGACACTGCCTGATAAAGGGATTTCAAAATAGTGTTAATAAAACTGCATTGTAATTTCAAATGAGAAAGGTATTCTGTGATTTTCCGAGTTCCTAGACAATGCTGCCATTGCTGTAAGGACTTTCTTCTCTCTTCAGTATATACAGAGTCACTGCCAAAGTGCTATTTTATTAAACCGCACTGAATTATTTACTAACTTTTTCAACTCCTGTATTTCTGGCAATTTTCAGGGACTGCTCTTCAGCATCTGTAGCCATAACAATTCCAATTTTGAGCCTGTTCTGGAGGAAGCAGGGGTTGCTACCTATAAACAAGTCCCCTGGCACTCTACACTATTCCTTAGAGTTATTAAGGAAGGCAAGCCGAGATTTGAGGATTTATTTTTTTATTTAGCATTATTATTTGGAAATAAAGGTTAAACACAAATGCACTTGGAAGAAATGACTGACATGATTTATATTAAAATACAAATAAGTGGGGTGGGACAAAGCACCAGGAAGGTTGAGACTTATTACCCAAGAGTAAAAAGACATTAAGGAGAGAAGGTTGTTGTGCTGTGATAAAGGTCACATTTTCTACAGTACGGCTCAGGGCTAGTTCATCACCCATTATTTCTGTAATATTTATTATGTTCCTATAATGTTTCAGACTTCGTGCTAGACTCTTGGACACAGTAGTGAATAGGAAAGATGTGGTTTCTGAGATTACGGAGTTTACAGTGTAATAGAGGCAAAAATAAGAAAGAATTATTAGTGTTAGCATACATGAAAGAGCAAGGAATTTGGCTTCAGAAAGACTAAGTTAAAACCCTGTCTCTGGCCTTACTCCTTAAATGCATCTGAGTCTCAGTTCCTTTATCTATGTGATGGGAATAATAATACCTTAATCAGCAAGTTGAAGCTTTATGTGGAATTATTTTTACTTTATGAAGATGTACCTAGATAAGATCTCTAGAGAACATGATTTACAATGAGCAGTTTTACCCATTAGGGAAACAGAACAAACGGTTGACTAGGGATATATGAACTAGATAAGGAAAACATAGGACATCTCATTCCACTTATCCTTTAAGTGTGCAGTCTTTGGACCCTTATCTTGGGTATTCTTAGGACAAGGACAACAACTTGAATAACATTTAGTTATCAACTAAAACATCAAAATAAAACAGAATGATATGCACAAGTAAAAGAAAGGCAATGTTCTCTTAGAACAAATGCTTCTGCCTTCAATGTAACTGTGTAGAATGTTTGAAATGTGTGGATTTCTGAGATGCTTTGTGGCCTCAACATTGACTTGCGAGAGTGATGTTCCAGTGTGTGGTGGGGGAAGATCACTGACTGGAAGGAAACCTGGGGTCCGGTGGTGGGAGCCCTTCTAGGCCTTTCTCACCATGTTGAGGCCTGCCTTCATAGGCTGTGAAGGTCAAAGATGTGTTTCACGAAGACAGTCATAGTGGCATAATGGAAAGGGGCCTAGTAAACACCCTCGGATCTCAGTTGAGAAGCTTTAATTGGGAGTGAACAAAAGTTAGATAGAAACCTACAAAGATTTTAGTCAATTCAATTTTCGATTAAATTGAGAAGATCCATCTTAACTGTCACTGCCTGCCAGAAAGTAAAATGGATCTTCCGTTGAGGTAGATGTAGTCCCCCCACCCTTCAACAGCTTATGTAAAAAAAGTCCGGCATTTTATCCAGAATTGCCATGTATACCAAAAAAGAAGATCTGGAAAAATAAGTATTGGATATGGACTTTAAAATAACTAAGATTAATATATTCAAGAAATAGATGGCAAGGTGGAGAATTTTACTAGAAAAGAATCAAATTGAAAATTTAGAACTAAAAACACAGTAACTAAAATTTTAAACTCAACAGATGGGTTTACCATAGTTTGAACACAGCTGAAGAGAGGGAATTGGTCAACAAAATAGAATAGTAGGAAACATCCAGACTGAAACATAGAGAACAAAAAGGATATAAAATATAGAACAAAAGCATAAGTAATATCTGGTGCATAATAAAAAAGCATTGAGGAAGAGATAGATAATGGGGCAAAAGTAAAAACTGAGGATATAAAGGCTAACAATTTTTTGTAACTGATAAAATATATCCAGCTATATACATAAATGTACTATGAGCCCAAGGATAAATATAAAGAATACCAGTCTTACACATGTTGTAGCAGAACTGCTGAAAACTGAAGACAAAGAAAAAAAAAAAAACCTAAAAACATCCAGAGAGAAAAAAGACACAGTCACAAAAGCAAAAGACTGAGAGCGAATTCCTCAAAAGAATAGATAGAAGCCGTAAAATAATAGGATGACATCTTTGAAGTGCTGAAATAAATAACTGCTAAAATAATCCTGCAGAAGTTGAACAAAGTTAGAGGACTTACACTACTTGATATCAAGATTTATTATAAAACTATGATAATTAAGACAGTGTGGTATTAGTACAAGCTTAATGAATAGATTAATGGACTAGTAGACTAATGGAAGTCCAGGAACGGACTTGCATTTAAATGGCCACTTGATTAATTCAAAGTTTATATTATGATGCAAGGGTTAAAAGTAGTATTTCCGGTATATGATGCTGAGTCCATTGGTTATACATATGAAAAAAAAGAATAATCTTAACACCTACCTCACACCATACACAGAAATTAATTCTAATCGGATTTTATATCTAAAGGTAAAAGGTAAAATGAGATTTTTGAAGAAATCAATAAAAACTATTTTATGATACTGAATAGCTAAAATTTTCTTAAATGACAAAAAGCATGAAGTATAAGGAAGCAGATGGATACATTGGATTATATTAAAGTTAAGCCTTTCTTTTTATTAAAAAAATATCATGAAAGTAGTAAAAAGATAAACCTCAGACTGGGAAAATATATTTGCCATATACATGTGTCTGTCAAAAGACTCGTATCCAGAATATGTAAAGTCTATATAAATCAATATAAAAAAGGCAACTATAAAAAATATAAAAAAGAAAAAAATGGGCAAAAAACTTGCATATGCTCTCACTCAAAGGAACATTCAACTGACCATTGAAAACACATGAAGACGTCCTGAACCTCATATAGTCATCAGGGATGTGTGAGTTAAATTACACATCTACCAGATGTTTAAAATGACAAGACTGACAATATTAACTGTTGGGAAGGATGTGCTGTCATGTGACCATTACCCTTTGGGTGTACAATGGCATAATAATTCCACATCCAAGTAATCCCATTCTTAGGACTTTTGCAACAGAAACGTATTTGTGTGTGCACCAAAAGCCATGTATGAGAGCGGCCATTGTAGCACCATTGGTAATAGCCCAAACTAGAAACAATCCCAAGTGTCTGTTAGCAGTGGATAAACATTTTATGAAATATTTGTACAAAGAGCGTCAACAATAGTGAATATATTATTCTACACATGTTCATATGGATGAAACTCATAAGCTTAATAGTGAGCAAAAGAAGCCAGTTTCTATAAAGATAAAATACAGGTAAAAATGTTTTATAATGATATAGGGCCTGCTAGTGGCCACCCCTGGAGTGAGGTGAGAGAGGCTTCTGCAGTGCTGGGTGGTGATCTCGTGGCGAGTTCAGTTTATGAAAATTCAAACATTGTACAGTTACAGGTCTTCTAACTTTTCTGCACGTATCTTATCCTTCGATAAACACTTTACATAAAAAAAAGGACTAAACTGTTGGTGAAATTCTTACATTTATCGTAGGATTAACCATGACTTTCCTAGGGTGTGTGCCAGCAATTCAGCTAGCCTAGTGCAGGGATAGTGAAAAGATTGCAATCATAAAAACTTTTAAGTTTAAAAGCTTTAAGTTCTCAGCGTAATTACTATTATCGCTAAATTATAAATATTTCAAAGGAGTGACCACATTTGGGAATAGTATTCAGTAGCATTCTTTCACCAAGTGATTAACTTTTGGTCTAACTATGGCATTCCTACTTCGATGGTGACTGAAGCAGAATGCTCGAATATCAGCTCATCGCCTTATCCAGATTGCCATCTAATACACCCACGTGAACCTTATTCTCTGAGTTGTTTTCATTTGGCCTCTTGAAAATGTATTGAGTGATAGAAACAGAAGTGAATTGCTGAATTGTGCTTAATGAAGTGTATGAGAAGAGTGACTCCGTGACAGAAGACCAGCAAGCATGTTGACTTCTCAACGTCAAAATGTTTCTACTTTTCTGTGGGTGTTGTGATACCATCGTCCTTTAGTTGATTCTAATAATATACTTTAAATCCTATTTTTCAAACTTGTGTGCATGAGAATCACCTGGTCAAGTTGGTAAAAATGCATTTTCAAGCCCACACTGAAGACTGATTGAAGCTGTGAGATGTCTACATTTTTAACACTGTAGATGATGCTGTGAAGACATCAGTGAATTACTTTTTGAAAAACGATGCTTTAACTTCACCGTCACTAGATCATAGCTATTCAGAATGTGTTATTTTGTCTATGAATCTGGGGAGACTTTTGCGTTGGGGATTTTTTGTTGTTGTTGTTGTTTATCACAAGAATTGTAACAGGTCATGGGTCATCTTTATTTGGAGAGAAGGGTTAGCACAGAGTGACATGGATATGAGAAAGCAAATGGCAAATACGTGAAATAGAAGTTGGCGTTTTGAAGCTGCTATCAGGTCCTAATCATTTAACATATTGCTCAGACAAAGCAAAAATGATAGATGGGCCTGTTATTAATTTAGGCAGGCACTCCTAGAACTTCTGAAGTTTATGAGATATTTTATAATCCTGGTGTTCTGAAGTTGTTTCTGGTGCATGTAGTTTCATGTCACCTCTGTGGGAGCAACAAAGATCTGTATCGCATACCTCTAATATTTTTTTGTCAAGATTTAGATAAAAGGATGAGATGTAATAAAGCCCTTGCCCACACATTACATCTTTACTTTACCACCTGTTTGGCTGGAGTTACTCAAAGTGAAGCTGAATCGATGACCCAAAGGCCTTAATTCACAAAGCCATGAAATAAGTATATAGGAAAAAAAATTTTCTTTTCCTGCATTTGACTCCACCCCCCCACCCCCAGTGCATTTATAGGAATTTCTTTAAAGCATTGGTCTAAATTTTGCTGTCAAAATGGACTGCTTTTCCAAAAACATACAGTGAGAAAGGAAAAAGCCTCTTCAATAAATGGTGCTGGGAAAACTGGAAAGCCACCTGCAAAAGAATGAAACTAGACTGCTGTCCATAACCACACACCCAAATTAACTCAAAATGGATTATGGACCTGAATATAAGACCTGAAACAATAAAATGCATAGAAGAAAACATAGGAACTAAACTCATGGACCTTGGATTTAAAGAGGATTTTATGAATTTGACCTCAAAGGCAAGGGAAGTAAAAGCAAAAATAAATGAATGGGACTACATCAAACTCAAAAGCTTCTGCTCAGCAAAAGAAACCATCAATAAGGTAAAGAGACAACCATCCTAATGGGAAAATATATTTGCAAGGAACACCTCCGATAAGGGCCTAATATCCAAAATATACAAAGAACTCATACAACTCAATAACAACAAAAAAACCCAAATAATCCAATCAAAAAATGGGCAGAGGACCTGAATAGACACTTCTCCCCAGAAGACATACAAATGGCCAACAAATATATGAAAAGTTGATCAACATCACTAGCTATTAGGGAAATGCAAATCAAATCCACAATAAGATACCATCTCACACTTATTAGAATGGCTATAATCAACAGGACAAGTAATAATAAATGTTGGAGAGGATGCAGAGAAAAAGGAACCCTCATACAATGCTGGTGGGACTGCAAATTGGTACAGCCATTATGGAAAACAGTATGGAGGTTCCTCAAAAAAATAAGAATTGATCTACCTTATGATCCAGCAATCCCTCTATTGGGTTTTTACCCCAAAGACTTGAAAACTCATATCTATAAAGATATGGGCACACCAATGTTCATAGGAGCATTATTCACAGTGGCCAGGACATGGAAGCAACCGAAGTACCCTACGATAGATGATTGGTTAAAGAAGCTGTGGTACATATACACAATGGAATATTACTCAGCTATAAGAAGAAATGAAATACTGCCATTTGCGACAACATGAATGGAACTTGAGATAATCATGCTAAGCGAAATAAGCCAGACAGAAAAAGTTGAAAATCCCATGATAGCAATTATACGTGGGATATAAACCTAAAAGCAACAAATGAGCAGGACAAACAAACAGAGACTCATGGACGTGGACTATAGACTAGTGGTTACCAGAGGACTATAGAGTAATGGTTACTAGTGGGGTGGGAGAGGTAAGGGAAGGTAGACAGGATAAACGAGGTCAAATATAGAGGGTAGGGGGAGGGTGAAGTGGGTAAAAAAGATCAAATATATGGTAGCTGAAGGAAACTGGACTTTGGGTGGTGAACATACAATGGAATATACAGATGTCAAATGATAATATACACCTGAAAATTATATGATTGTATTAACCAACGTTACCCCAATAAACTTAATTTAAAAAAAATGGACTGCTTTCTCTTTTCAGAACTATCATGTGTTACCGTGCCAATGAAGATCATAGATTGTGTAAAGAAAGTGAGCTGAGATATGTGATTATCATAATCCAATTTTAAACTAGCTTCCTAAAACTTCTTTTGTCCTGCAGTGTCTGTCACTGCTACAGATGTTTCTTAGAGTGCAAAGATTAGCAATGATGTAGATTGCAATATCAAAGTTTAGAGCTGTCAGTGGTTTTCCACTGCCCAGCATCCTTTGACATCTTGACTTTGAAGTCTCTTGCTAATGAAAAGGAGAAACTAGAAAAACTATCACTCAACAAAAGTTTTAGCATATTGACATTATTTAAAAGTAAAAATTATAATAAGAATCCAAAATGACAGCTTTGAACTGGATTTCAATTTTTTTGAAAAAGGTCTGTTGATGTTTTGAGATATAAATGTAGTGATGGCCTCTTGTTATATGGTGTTGTCTTAATCATTTTGTTCGAGTGATAATTTGTTAAAGCATATGACCTAATGAGAGTCTCAGTTGGCTGAGAAGATGTTTATATCACTGATTGACATATGCCACTTTAGTTTGTGCATTCTTTTCCTTTCTGGTTCCTCCCAAGGAACTTCACTTTTCTTTTCTGCCAAAGACTTCTTTATTTATTTTGTTTGTTTGTTTGTTGATTACAGTTGACATTCAATATGATTTTATATTAGTTTTAGGTGTACAGCATAGTGGTTTTACATTTATATAATTTACAAAATGATCCCCTGATAAGTCTAGTACTCACCTGGCATCAGACATCATTATTAAAATATTATTGACTATATTCCCTATGCTGTACTTTAACATCCCCATGACTATTTTGTAACTACTAATTTGTACTTCTTAATTCCTTTACCATTTTCACCCAGCTACCCAACCCTCTCAGTTCGAAACACTGATTAAAAGGATACTCAGGGAACTTAGTGAGAACTTCAGCAAAGAGGTAATACACATAAAAAAAGACACATAGAAACTATAAAAAAGAACCAGTCAGAAATGAAGAATACAATAATTGAAATGAAGAATACATTAGAGGTAATCAACAGCAGATTAGATAAAACAGATCAAATCAGCAATTTGGAAGACAAAGTAGCAGAAAACACCCAGTCTGAACAGCAAAAAGAAAAAAGAGTTTAAAAAAATTAGTATAGCTTAAGGGACCTCTGGGACAATGTCAAGCCTAACAACATTCACATCTTAAGGGTACCAGAAAGAGGAAAGAGAGAGCAAGGGACTGAGAACCTATTTGAAGAAATGATGACTGAAACTTTCCTAACCTGGAGAACGAAATAGACATACAAATCCAGGAAGTTCAGGGAGTGCCAAACAAGATGAACCCAAATTGGCCCACACCAAGACACATCATAATTAAGATGCCAAAGGTTAAATACAAGAAGAGAAACTTAAAAGCAGAAAAAGGCAGTTAGTTACCTACAAGGGAGCTCCCATAAGACTGTCAGCTATTTCTCAACCAAAATTTTGAAAGGCAGAAGGGAACTTTATTTTCTGCTTTCTCTTTTTTGTTTGGCCCAAGCAAACCTCTCCCTCTACTTCTTCAAAGATTCAAATAAAGATCAAGCCTGGGAAAGCAATTTGTTGCAGTCAGGTCTTGCTCTGATACTTAGTAGCTGTGCAATATTGGACAGATTGCTTAACATCTCTCAGTTCCTGTTGCCTCACTAAAACAAATAACTTGTGAGATCTGAATGAGATCAAGGTGTGCAAAATGCTTAACAGAGATCCTCCTCATCATTATTCAATTATTGGTTTTTGTGGTTATGAATTATAATGGCCAATGGGAAAGGGTATGTTAAAGAGAAAAGTTGAGTCCTTACGTTGGGAGACCTTAAATATTGTGATAGTTGCTAGGTTCTGAAGATATAAAGATGAGCAAGACTTGCTCTCTGCCTTCAAGTGTTGACAGTCTTATAGAAAAAGACAGATTAAAATTTCATCCATAATATATAGTATGCCCAATGCTATATGATGATGAAGGATTCAGTAGAACCACTAACAAGGGAGTGATCAATATTTTCACTGCTCAGGGTCAGTTGCCTTGTTAAGTATATGTTTAGAGGGAGAAATTTTAAGTAGTTCCTTTATTTGCAGTTGTTTCTTTCTATTTAAAATGGCACGCATATCATGCCCAGATTCAAAAGGACCTTTATGTCAATAGAAAAAGCTGTCACTTCTTTGAGACACCTAATACCATTTCATTGAATACTGCCATAATAAATACAGAAATATATGTTGATTACTAATATAAATCCCACCTCTTAGAGCTGTTCAGTGCACAACCTGTACCACCATACTAGGTGGTACATTTATATTTATCTCACACTGACTCTCATTATTTTGTTTGACAAATAAAGTAATTGGGATTTTTTTCTAACGTAGACAAGTATCATGATCCCGAACCCATGATCTTGTCGCTATCATAGTCCTGGGGTGACGGTTATGCTGTAATTAGCTGGGTGAGAGTTTACAATCATTGTCTAGTAGTTGGACTGAGATGTTGACTTCGGTGAACATGCCCCTGAGGAGGACAGAGGAATTCTAAATAAATCACCTAATAAATGATTCTTATAGGACCATTACGAACATCAGAGATATAATATATAAAATGTATATAACCTATGATGTTCTTCTATATTATCATGTCTCAGATATTTTGAATATGTTACTGCAACACATATTAATAAAAACAAATTTGAAACTATGAGTCACATTTGCCTCCTTCCCATCTGTGTTTAATGTCTATAGTTGACACTCCAGACCCCTACGTGGAACTTTTCATCTCCTCAACTCCTGACAGCAGGAAGAGAACAAGACACTTTAATAATGACATAAACCCCGTGTGGAATGAGACCTTTGAATTTATTTTGGACCCAAATCAGGAAAATGTTTTGGAGGTAAGTGAATCCTTTGCGGACTGTTAGATGGTCATCATTCATTTGAGGCCAGTGCTTGAGTTTATCCCTTTACTGCCTTTTTCCCTCTCTCAGTCATGGAGTCCAGCTGGGCAGCGTAGTAGACCAGCTTCTAGATGGTGCACATCACGTTATGTGGGTGGTCAATGCAGGAGTTAGGCAGAGCTAGGAAGACTCTTTTATACTCTCCGTGTGCTTTGGAGAGAACATATTTTCTGTTATAAAGAGGAAGATCCAAGTATAATAAAATAAAAATATTTTCAATTGCCTTTAAAATACGTTAAAATAAATCTTTGTCAAAATAGTTGCATGGGGATTTTTTGACATTAATTTCTTTCTCATATTCCAAAATAACATTTCCCTTGAGAGGGGATAATTTTCATTTTTGAACACATGATAATGAGTAGGTTAATTGGGAAAGTGAAAAATTAATTATTATTTTAGTTGAAAATTTAGTATTTAGAAAGATAAAAACAAAGTATTGTTATTGATTGAATATTGAGACTCTCAAATGACTGTTATCTATCATCTGAGAAATTTCATTTTTTACATGTGGTGGAGACTTTAGATATTATTTCCAAAACCACGGGAAATTTGATACTCATGATCTGTCTTTTATTCTCTATAGATCACGTTAATGGATGCCAATTATGTCATGGATGAAACTCTGGGGACAGCAACATTTCCCATATCTTGTATGAAAGTGGGAGAGAAGAAAGAGGTTCCTTTTATTTTCAACCAAGTATGTAACACAACAGAATTAATTTTCAACTTTATATCAGATAAAATCTATTTTTTATTCCAGAAAGTTGGGTTTGACACTTGGAAATTTTGTTTACTTATATTTATATTTATGCATGTATTTACAAGAATGTTTTGTTTCTTAAAGAAAAAATTTTTTCCCTTTTACTTCTTGTCCTAATCTTTTATTATTCTGATATCTATAAACTTTGGTTGAGGTATTACACCAAATACTACTGAGGCATTAGTCTCTTTTGTTGCTTCAAATGATAACATTGAGATTAAGCAATGGCTTTGGACCCCATCAGCACTTTGAACACAAAACATTTGGGAGGATGAAGGAAGATATAAAATTTGAGAAGAATGGTACAGAGAGAGAGAAGGAGTGGATGAACTCAAAGAAAATTGTTGGAATGAGGAAGCTATTCTACAATTTCATGTTCAGTAATAAATTAAGCCTGTGTAGAGGAGTATTTCTGTCTCAAGTGATCCTCAAATAGTTAGGGCCGAAGCAGTAAAAATGCAGTAGGAATGGTCTTGAGGTTATTGTTAACTTCATATTTCTAGGTTTGCTGCATTTCTGAAATTTCAGTAATTTATCCAGGAATAATAAAACCCTAGGAAAATTATTTATACAGACCCAACTCTTTGGATTTTGAATTTTTTTATATGAAACTAAGTTAGTAGTTTATAGTGAGAAACATAAACAGCTTGAGGGCCAGTATCAATGCTTAAATGTCTTCATTTCTTCTTGTTCAGAGGAACCTTGTATTTTGTTCATCCTTTGAATGAGTTTTTAAATCCCTCCGCTCACCCAAACCTACCAATTTCTTAACCCTCACCTCCTTCCTGACCATTATCATACTAAATGACCTCTTCTTCCTTTTAACCCATCTGTGGTATTAATTGGGACTGAATTATTTAAACTGTTTAATGAGAAGTAGATGTAGGTAGATACATGTGATGAAAAGAAACCACCACACAGGGAAGTAAATATCAATGAGGTATGTGCAGAGTGCAGTGGGAAGACAGAATCAGAATAAAGACAGATTGCGTTGTAAAAGGAGGCGGGGGTGGCCCTGTTTCAGTAGCTGGTTTTGAACAGGTTAAACAGTGAACACAATGGTTAATACTTTGGCATTTGAAGCAAAGCACTTTGGCGTTTAAAGTCCAGGTCTGTTTCATCCTGGGGAAATCACAGTTCCTCTGTGCCTCAATTTACTCATCTTTAAAATGGAGATGATATTTCATAGGAGAGTCATTATGATTTACATATATAATGTATGTATAAAATAGTGTATATTGCATATACATATATTAAATATAATTGCATATTTAATTGTAATTTCATAAAATTTATTATATAAAATGTGGGTTACATATTACTTAGCCAAATATTTACTAAGTATACAATTTATTTAATATTAAATACATAATTGATTATAGAAATATATATATATGAATACTGTATACATATAAATGTGTGCGTACATATATATAGTGCTTACAACATTGCCTGGTAGATATGAAGCACTATATATATGTTTTTGTTTTTGAGAAAAGAGTAGAATTTCAGCAGGCAGAGAAGCAGTTGTGAGCATTTGAGGCAGAGGAAACTACGAAAGCATGGAGTCTTGAAAGAAGAAAGCAAGTTGGGGCATGGCGAGTTACAGGGCTTGGCAGGTACATGTTGGTGAGCAGTGGGGTCAAGTTTAGAAGTGGTCGAAGGCTGGCATTTACAGACCTTACCCTATGGCATGTTGCTTGGGTCAGTTCTCAATAAACATTTGTTGACAGCTTTGTAAACATAGATTGGCCTTTCCAAAGAAGAATTTTTTCCCCCTGCCCTTCGGTCTGTGATACAAAGGCTAAATATAAGAGAAGATGCTGTAGGAAGACATGCATTTCCTCTTCTCCTGTCATTTCCTATGGTTAGGTGTGTAACCCCCAGGCTTTCTACATTCCTGAATTTAAAGTAGTTGACGTAATTATTTTCCTTACTGTGCCTGAGAAAACCGTTGGCCAGCTGTTTTTCATTATTCCATTCTCAACAGTCCTTTGCAGTTTTCATCCGAATGACAATTCTTTGAGTCAGGGACTTGTGATGGGAGTGGGGGGAAAGGTGAATGAGTGACGGCTGATTGGGCAGCTCCTTGCCCTTCCCCTTCCCTGGGTCATGTGCTGTGCCCTCTGCAAGCCGCCCAGCCTCTCCTCATCTCTGAATCCCTCTTTCAGAAGAGGACAGTCTTCTTTCTACAATGTTCACAGAGGTTGTGAGAGAAGAGATTTTTAAGCAATTCTTGATGGTTACAGCAATCGGGTCTAGTAAAAATCACTTGGATATGGCAAAGGGAGTACACTTGCTGCAAGCCAAGACATTATTAGTAAAAATTCCTTCAAAATTTTGTCATCCAAAAGTTAATACTGAGTCAACATAGAGATTTCTGTGGCCAGGAGCCAGCTGGAGGAAAAAGCAGGAGCCTCAAGATGGAGATGCCAGACTCCAAAAGGGCCTGCTCTGCCCTCTCGGGGTAGGAACTGGGAATGGGGAGACCTCAACTCTCCTTTTGTCTCTGTCACCAACATCCCTCTAGGATGTCTGAGTTGTCATTTTTTCCGAGTCCTATTTTCTTCATCTCTACGATGAAGGTTTCTGTTAACTTATTTCTAAGAACCTTTCTAATAACAAAATTCTGTGATCTAGGAAGACTGTCTTATTTTTCATTTGACCATTTTCACCCCAGAGTTTTCAATTCCCCCCATTTTACAGATATAGAAACAAAATAATCATAATGCAACAATAAAAAATTTTATATGTAATTTTAAAATATCTGCCAATGGATTATTTTTTATTATGAGAATTTAAGCTTTTATTGTGCACCTAAAACATTCCTAAATATTAAGAAGGCTACAAACAGTTCAATTTTAAGTAATTAATAATCGCTTTGGAAAGTAGACATTCATGTGTAAATGGCTAATTAATATAATACGCAGTATCATGAGGCATCTATTCACTGACTTACTTAAGAGCTATTATTAAACACTTATTTTCCATGTGATATTCTAGGTGATAGGCAAGCAGCAGGGGACCTGATATATGATTTCCTGGTTCCCAGGGAGCTTGCATTCTAATGGGGGAGGTAAATAGGCAACAGAAAGTAAAACGATAATCAACACAACATCAGCTAGTGATAAATACTATGAAGAAAATAAAATAGAGAAATGCAATATAGAACAGTTGGTGGGCAACTAAAGTTTATGTAGTCACGGAAGACCTTTCTAAAACATTATGTTTTTCCCAAATTTTATTACAGAAATTTTCAGGCATGTAATACATTGAAAGATTTGTACACTGAATACCCACATATCTACTACCTAAGTTTCTACAATTAACGTTTTACTGTATTTGCTTTGCCACATAGGTCTCCTCTATCCATCCATCAACTTTTTGGATGCACTGAAAAACAAATTGCAGACAATATGCTTCACCTCTAAATACTTTAGCCTATTTATTAGAGGTTAATATTTACATATTAATTTTAAATCTCAAATAAAAAGTATATATAATATGTACAGTGAGTTATAAAAAGAATTATTCATTCATTCATTTATTCACTCATCTCGCAAATAATTATTGAGTACCTACTGTGTGGCAGACAGTCTGTAAGCAGTATTTAAAAGAACAAACAAGACTCTGTACCCTCATGGAACTCATATTCTACTTAGATAGATAAGAAGCAAGATAAATAAGTAAAAGATACTTGTGTTAGATAGTGATAGTGATAAGTGCTAATAAACCAGGGAAGGAGGAGAGGAGATTTTATGTATATATATATATACATACATACAGGCGTGTGAGAGAGGTTGCAAGCACAATCTAAAAACTATGGCTAAGAGAAGCACTTCTGATGATATCTGAGGACAGAAGTCTCTCTGAGTAGAAAGAAAAATCCTGAAGGAAAAGCTTGTCTGGCATGTTGCATAGCAGCAGGGAGGAAGGTATGACTGGAACATAAAGAATTGTACGGAGAGTGGTAAGAGTTGAGGACCGAAGCAAAGAGGGGTGGGGGGTACAGTGAGTCATTGTGGGTTACAATGGGTATCAGTGGCTTAAGCTTGCCCTTAAAGGAAGGATGTAGTTAGATCACTAAAGGGAGCGGAAGGCAGTTCTGGTAGAGAGAACATCCTGAGACTTTGCTCATACTCACAGAACTACACAGCAAAGCGTGTTCAGGAAACGGCGTCTAGACAGGTGTGATGGAAGCAGAGCATTCGTGCGTGAGGGAAGAACAGGTACTTTGGGCTCAGACCACAGCAGAGCTCAAATTCAGTTGTTGGAATTTGGATGTTATCTTACTGACAGCAATGAGTCATGGGAGATTTTTGACCAGGTGATGGGGAATTTAGAGCAAACAGGGGTTGGCTTTTTTTCCGCAGAAGTGTTAGTAAGAGAAAAGTCAATAGGCAAAACAGAAAATGTTTGATATTGAAAATAAAAAGTTGATGCAGCTTTAGCAGACTGCTTCTGTGGAAAGTGATGAGTCTGGTGAATACCGGGTGACTTGAGGAAAATAAGTGTAGCAACAGCTTTAATGTGTCAGCCAGAGTTGAATGGAATGAGTGCTTAGTGGCAGTGGAGATCGGCTGAAGTTGAAAAGCAGGAACTTACGATGATCCTGAGACTATGATCTATATCATTCAAACCAATTTTAGAACCTTTTTTTTTTTTTTAGGAGAAAACCAGTTTTAGGGCTGGGGTCACTGTTTTTGTTTTCCAGCTAGCAGGTATAAAATCTGGGTTAGGTTGTGTTTGTTAGAGTCATAAGTTTAGAAAGCATCAAAGTTGACATTTGAGAGAAACTGGTGAGACTGGCTGCTTTTGACGCCAAGCTCAGTGTCAGGTGGCCTACGCCTGGGTTGGAATGATGATTCTACTTATTAACTGTGTGATATTAGATTTTTTTTTTCTCTTTGCCATGCAAAACAGTGTTATAGAAGGTAGTATCTACCTCTTAAGGTTGTAATTATGGTTAAATGAGTTAATACGCGGAGAGTTTTAAAACAGTGCCAGGGCTTAAGCACTAAATAAGTTTTAGATATTCTCATTATAATTGTAATCGGTTCTATTTAACTATTTGTCATGTACTTCATGAAACTGACAATTGACTATTAAAATTACTTATTTGTTTGAACTTACTGACCCAAATCAACTTATTTACATATAGGTAGAGCCTACAAATTTAGTGATCATTTGTTTCAACACGGCTCAAAAGTGCTCTGGTCACCCATTACTGAATATATCAAGTGTGGCTTTGGGTTACATTATCCCATTTTAAGGTAGAAAGATATAGTGTCTTCAGAATTTAATGTTTTGTGTAAACAAAGTAGTTCACTTCAAGAAAACTATGAAAATACTAAGGCTTTAAAGTAAGACAGAGAAATATTACACTTCTTTATTCTCTAGATAAAATAAGTTTGTTTTGGTCAATATTTTGAAGAAGGTGGGTAGCCTCTAAGTTTACACAGTATGGTGTTTTTAATTTGCCATCTTTATTTAGAAGTTAGTGTTATTGTTTAAAAATTGCCATATCTCATGGCTTCTGTGGTATTTAATTTGGCTGATCATATTTTTTATTGCTTATTTCCTATTAAAGTTGAAAATGAATAAGGTAGTTCTATAAAAAGAGATAGTGGCAAAGGTTAAAAACATGGGAGTTCAGAATGTTAAGATAGTATCAGTATAATTTCATTGGAAAACTCCATATTGATGTGTGAAGACAAAGACCACAGTTTACCTAAGTGAATGAGACAGCAATTTGGAGGGAAAAAATAAACGGTATAATTTTGTAAGAAATTTGGGAGGTCTTTGGTTAAGATGTGAATGCCATCAGATTGATGCCAAGCAGAGTTCAAATGTAGCTCAACTTCCTGGCTTAAAGAGAGAATGCATTTTGGGGGGTGGGGATACTAGCCATGGAAACATAAGTGAATCTTTTCTGACACTATTGCAATTTATAAGGTTTAAATTACAGGGCATTTTAGAATGCACTCATGTCCTTGGGGTCCTCTACTGGACCTAGATTTCTTCAGAGAGTAGAACACTTTCAATTTATTTACCATTGCATACCCAGCCTGACATACATTAGGCACTTGAATCATTTTTAGATGAATGGATAAATTAATGCGTTTATAGGAAATACAGAAAACCTGGAAAGTGCTCAGGCAGATAAAACAAAAGTAAGTGAAATTTCAAAAAGAGAAAAATTAGAGTCTGAGAAATTCCCACTTGGAGAAAAAGAGAGTATTTCAGTTTGGCGCTCAAGGAAATCTGATTACCCAGCTCTCTCAGAATTTCCAAAGTCCACATAAGGAAAAGAGATCTTGAATTAAGGAAAGAGAGGTCACGATCAAGTGTCAGGAGGAAAACTGTGTGGTAGAGTGGACATGGCTACAGGGGTAACAGTGTGTTTTTTATCTTTCACATCTTATAATACCATCAGGGATATTTTGCGGGGGTAGGGGGGCCCAGTTATTCTGAATTCTTGGTTGATGATTGATGAGATGATTCCTAGTAGTGAATGCTAATTTTGTTTTATTAAGGAATCATATATGTTAACTAGATTTACTATGGTGATCACTTTGCAATGTATTCAAATATCAAATCATTATGTTATATACCTAAAATTAATATAATGTTAAATGCCAAAGATATCTCAATAATAAATAATAAATACCAGTTTTTAGTGTTATCAGAAAAAGAGAAAATCATATACATTTAAAAAAATGATTTTAGCAGGGTCTCACTCAATTTTTAACACCCAAAATTTATTTAGATGTGACCTGGTTTATACTGGTGGGCTTGTTATTTCTGTCTGTACTTGAATTACCTTCTTGTTAGATACACATCTGATTTCTTCTTCTTAGGATGGAGGGTTTGAAAATATGATTCTTAGTAAAAGTGGCCCTTATTTTTTTTAAATATAATTTTACTTTTTATCTTGCATGGGTAAATATAGGTAAAGCAGAAAATATTCTATGTGTTTTTTGAAAGATGTAAGTGATTATTGAATCAACATAGTGACTAGTTGCTCTTTGCTTTTACCAAGAAAAAAAATGGTAAATTGACTTAAGAGGGATCAGAATTCGAAATGATGTTTTATTGAGAGTAAAGGTTGTAAATACTGAAGTATATTAATAAGAGAAAGCATGCCATATTTGAAGAGCTCTTCAGTAATTAATAGTATAGATTCTCAAGTTTTAAAATTATTTGACCGTGTGCATCTTATAGTAATTTTAAAAGATCTTCTTAATGTCAGGCATTAGGCTTGTTGCTTTAGCTTCATTATTTCAAAATGACCCTGGAAAGTTTGCAAAAGAATTAGGGGTTTAGATACTTTTTAAGAGATTTTAAAGCCTGAAATGGCATTCTCTTTTTTTAATAGTTTCTCTTCTCTAATCCTCCTTCCCCCTCCCTCAATTAAACATCCCCATTGTGAGCATCTCAAATTGTTTTCCACTACGGAATTCAAAGAAGAAACTTGTTTCCCACAGGAATGTACACCGAGTACAGCTTGCTTCTTATATTTATAATTCCTAGGAGAGGTGGAATTCTTCTCATTTGTTCTGGTTTCTAGCGAAATATTATGGGTTAGGGAGAGCCATTTGGAGATTTAGCCACCTTTCCTTCTAGCTGCCTTGATAACGCAACCTGGAAGCCTCAGTGCAGAGATGCTTTCTGAAATGACATGTTCCAGGTAAAAGGCACAGAAAGACTATGAACGTCAGTCTTCATAGCATGTCTGAACATAGTGCATCAAGTGGGAGAGTTTAAAATTTCCTCTGGATTGTGGGTGATCCGCTGGGGCAACATGTGGAAGTGAGGATCCCAAACCCATGGGACGGGAACCATGGCAACACATTCTGTAATACTCCAAATGGCAGGGAAAAAATCCTGTGTCTTCTCTCATCCTGCCTTCATTTATAGTCTTCTCAGTCTGTCTAGGGCCATAAATACCTTAGTTAAAAAAAAGTTGTGGATGGATGTAGAAGGAGCATTCTTATGGAGGAGACAAATATGACCATAAACAGCACGGTTGATTTTCTTTTATTTATTCAGTTGTCAAGATAAGATATTATATATACTCAGGCATTGACTATTTTAATATAGAAATTGCTTAGGGACCTGCCAGTTGGGAAGCCAGCTTGTCGCTGAACACTCTCTGTCATGAGGGGGCATGTTGGAATAGGAAGCCCCTTTCAGCTTTGAATTTTTTGATTAGCAAAATCCACATTAGATTATAATATTATTCTTTTTTTAATTTTCATTATCTCATGGTACTTTTGCCATCTGGAGATAAAAACAATAAATCTAGTCTTATTTTAATATCAGCTTTCCAGCTGATATTAATATCAGCTGATTTTAATATCAGCTTTTTGGGGAGGGGGGGAACCAAACGGACTATGTTTTATCCGTGTCTTGTTTTTGTTACTAACTATTCAAAGTAATTTCATTTAATATTAAATTTTTCTCTAAGCCCTCTTTGGGAAAGACTTTATTTGAAATTTTGAAATTTGTGCTAAAATTTTAATAATGTGCTTCAGGATATGGTCTGAGAAGTGCTTTCATTAGTAGAATAGACCGCAGCTACATTATTTAGAAGCCAGTCACCATTTTGACTTATAACTGAACTATGATTCATCTGGGCATGTTAAAAAAATAATAAACCATTTGTACTGGGACTCTTGATTATTTATTAACTTCAAAGTAATATTTAAGTGCTGTTTTGATGAATAAAGTAAGGTTCATAGAATTCCATACCTAAGAAAACTGTCTGGGTTGGACCAGCCCATGATCTAATCTCGAGTAGAAATAAGATGTTCTTGATTAAAAAAGATTGCCAGATGTGCTCCCTCTCATACACATGCACAGTCATTCAACAAATATTTATTGATTATACGCTGTATGCCAAATATTGTGTAGTGAACTAGTAATAGAGACCTACATAAAAAAGAACTTAAAGTTTAGTGACAGAGGCAAATTTTTGTAGATAATTTCCATACCTTTTTCTTACTCATAAAATTCAGTACTAAGAATTATCCATGAACTTATTTTAAGCTTCTGAAAGTTTAAAATAAACCAAAGTTCCCTTTGGTTTGTTTTTTTTCCATCCCTGAAACCAAAAAGAAAACAAAGCCCATTATCTACAGCTTGGTTCTGAAAATATTCTTTTCACGTTTTAAGAGACATTTCCTAGTTCTTTTATATTCGACGGTATTAAAAAGGTTCACTCTATGTTCTTATGGTAACTGATATAATAAAAATAATAGTACCATCTTACCATCGTGCACGAACTTTCAAAACATTTTCTTATTTTGTTCTCCTAACAACCTGAAGTTATATTATTCATTACCCATGGCAGGGAGAATATTAAGAAGATCTTTCTATACAACAGATTCATAGTCTTGGAAAGATACCTTTTACTACCCCTCTGTTTTGTGGCTATTACTCCCTTTCTTTTCTGTTAAACCAGAATTGGCCCATTGGCAGGAGTTTGGTTGGTTCGCATAGTGTTGAAAAAATAAAAACCTGAGCCCCACATCGCATTTGCAGTATTTCTTGAGCTGACCACAGTTGGCTGGTCCCTGGGTCCTGCCGCCCACGTTGAAGAGGTATTCTGTCTGCAGTTTTCTACAGCCCTCATGTCACAAATGCACACATATGAATTTCTCTCCAGTCTTTCTTTAATCTCCCATCTACTCTGGCCTCTGATTTTGAGGCCCAGGGTCAGCCACTGCAATTTTTCTTTTGCGAATCATAATTGTGGAACTGAACTCCTTCATTTCAGTGAAGGAGGAAAACAACCATGCAGAGGCAATTCTTATATTTGCTAAAATGACTTATTAAGTAGACATATAAAAAATAGCAAAAAAAATTATTGAAATACACCTATAATTTCAGATCTCCATGGACCTATGTTACTTTTATTTTGGCGGGGGAGGAGGGTTAGCTTAAAAATATTCTGGCATTCAAAAATTATTTTGCCTTTGTTTGCATTGTATATAACACACATCCATTTATGCCCTAATCAAATGTATTTGTTTTAGGTCACTGAAATGATCCTGGAAATGTCCCTTGAAGTTTGGTAAGCGCACTTATTTTATTAGATGGAAAATACTTTGAGTGCTCCACTGACTTATTTTAACTGTTCAAAATTATTTTTAGATGAAATAATTCTAACAGCTTTGAGCATAAAAAGTACATTAAATACACTTTGCTTTTCTTTTGCTCTCTTCTAATAGCTAGAGTGTTAAAAAAATAAATCTAATACTCTTTGCTTAATTTTCCTGTAGTTTGCTAGTTAGATAATAGATGTCAGAATAAGGGCTTTTAGAAAGGGCCCTCCTCAAGTTACATATTTATTTCCATAGAAATGACTATAGTTATTTAAGCCTATTTTCTATTGCTAATTTAGATAGATATTCAAAAATGTGAAAGCGAATATAGACAGGAAACTATAAAGAGGAAAAACTGAAAATTGAGACTGATTTTGTTCATAGTGATCAACAGGACTACAAATGGTTAAAGTTCCATGAAGGATGTCACTTTCAAAGTGGCCTCCAAAACTGGAAGCAAGAAAATCATTTATTTTCAAATGGTGAATCTTAGGGAGGTCAGGCCTGCCTTGAGAATTAGCTCATCTCTGATTTAACTCAGAGTTCAGTGGATCCCACCTCTCTTAACCTCCCTGCGTCTCTTTGAACTTCCCTGTTGAAGTATGTTTTGCCAAAGTTACTAGTGCACATTTTATTTACACGAATGCCATACAAATTAGTGTCACATTTTCCTATCTTGTTATCTGCCAAATGTATGGTAATGAATACATTAACATTGAGTTTAGACACTTTGTTCTCTTATTTTGATCCCTTAGTATAAGTAACTACAGTCCCGTAATAGATGAGATGTCAGGATGTATCAGAGGATGGTCCAAACTTTTGTGTTGTATTATTCTGTATTACACTGACACTTGCTTACAAGTGGTTTATTTTGACATGAGATGAGAAATATTTTTGTTATTTGACTATGAAAGTATTGCTATTTGTTTTAATGGGAAATGGTCATCACTGATGTAATTAGGACCACATAATGTAAAAGAAATAGGCTTTAACAAAACATAGTTATCAGAAAATGTAGGAAAAACTCACCTCAATAATTTACATGTGTCTGGAAGTAATTTAATATAAATTTATAATGAACTTTAATTAAATTCTACTTTTACGTGTGAACTTACATCTTGACTCTAAAATGGAAATTTTTCTTTAAAAAAATATAATTTTCTATGGATGTCTTTCATTAAATATAAAACAAGTTTAAAAAATTAACTGGTTAAAGGTAATACATAAGAAATAAATGAAACATACTGTTACCATGTTTATGAAATTATTCAGCACTTTAAAAACTTTCTTCCAGATATTTTTGTACTAGTACATTCTAAACATCTATATTCATTGCTCTGATCATAGATTTTTAAAAATCATGCTTCTTGTGCTTAATGTGAGATAATGATCAGCACGGTATATTTAAGAAGCAGCCTTCTAAGTGGCCAGGTAGCAGTCTTAACTGCTAATTATGTAAACGGTTGAAAGATTTCTAATAACTTTTGTAAAGTAAGATAAGAGCACTTGATAAACATATCTGTTGCGATGATTTAATGAGATGTTTTTTCTAAAGAGCAAATATTATAGGAAACTTTTCCACATGTGTACCAGATGTTCATAGTGGTACTGTTTGTAATAGTTAACAATAGATTGGAAGCTACCTCAATGTTCATGGATAAACAAATTATGCTATATTCATATATTGAAAATACTCCACAATAGTAAAATTTTTGAATTAGTTCTATTTACATAAACAGAGATGATTCTCAAAAAAAAAAACATGTCCAGTGGAAAAAAATAATTTGCAGAATATATATAGTCGATAACATTTACATAAACATTTTAAATCTTCAAAATGACCCTATATATATTTTAGGAACATAAATATATATTGTAAAATTATAAAGAAATACATTGAAATAGTAAAGAGCAAATTTAAGATAGTTGTTACCCCTGAGGAGCAGAAAAGGAAATAAATTGGGGCAGATTCACAGAGACAGCTGTGCAGGTAGATTTTTATTCCTTAAAGTCATTAGAAGATACCCAACTTAATATATTACAACAAACAATAATAATAGAAGAGTTTATCCCAGGATTTGGTTTTAAAAATGATAATTCACTTTTATTCTTTCTCCCCTTGTTACATGATCTTCATAATAATTAAATTTAACAATTGTGTAATCCAGCACTTTTATACACTATAATTTAATGACCATTTCCTTATTGTATGATAATAAAGTTAAATGATTTTTCAAAATTCACAGTTACTTCCTTTAAAGTAGATATCCAGAAATATAATTACTATGGTGAGGGAAATACACACATTTTAATTATTTTTAGTGCTCATTGCCTAATCGCTTTTCAAGTGTTTTACAAATTTATATTTCCGAAATAAATGTACGAGAATAACAGTGTTACTTTACCTTTTCCAGTATTAAAAAACAGATATTTAAAGTACTTTAAAAAATTATTGATTTATCAGTAACTGTATTTTTAATATTTGCTAGTGAAATTAAATATTTATTTCTCTATTTTTCATTATTAATTATACTTGATCTTTTGTGAGTTATCTATGTTTATCCTTAGGGTAATAGTAATTAAAATATTATTTATAATGATCAAATATCACTACTGTCTGCTTATTTGTTTTTTTTTCTAAAACATCTCATATTCCTCATTTTCTGAAAATGCGCAGCTTTAAGAGAGCCATCATGTTATACTCTTCTTTCAGATCCCTTCCTAGGAAATGGCTTGAGAGAAGCAGTGAGCTTATATCAGTGTAGCTACTGGGGACTGGATGATGTCTAACAGGGCTACTGGGGACCTTGGGTCATGACTCTCTGCTTTATATACAGCTCATCCCCAGACCTCCGATTTAGCATGGCTCTGTGTGATCAGGAGAAAGCTTTCAGATACCAGAGGAAAGAAAACATAAAGGAGAACATGAAGAAACTCCTGGGTCCAAAGAACAGTGAAGGCTTGTATTCTACACGTGATGTGAGTTGGAAATTTTTCAAATGTTATTGCAATTTAATAATAACTTTGTTTGTATTTGCTCCCTAATTTCACCCAAATATGAAAACATTAAGGCTGAGCATTATGTCTTCTGCTTTTGAAGATAAGGTACAGTTGCATGTTTCATAAATGGAAGCTCTTTGAGGGAGGTCATCACAAATGCTACCCATATTTGGAAATATTTATCAGGTGTAGTTTTTAAAAGAGGCGTATGCCTTCTTATGCACAAATAAGACTTTCATTTTATTGGTAGAAAATGTTTAGTGTCACATATAAGAAGATTATTGAATTAGTTTTAATATAGACTAAGATTAAACAACTGTGGAATTACTGAACAAAAAGCAAGTGCACAAAAAGAAAATGTTATAAATCTTAATAGCATAATTAACAGAAACAGGTAGGTGTAAATAGGGGAGGTAGAAGGAAATGTTCCAAATTCTTAATAGCAGAAAGTTAAAATATGTCATCTGAAATTGACCAAGTAGCTAAAAATAATGATTTCTACATTTTAATGTTTTTATAATACTAATTATCAAGAGATCTTAAAATTAAAATATTTTTGTGAACAAATATTGAAAGTACAATTCTTCGATTGTACTTTAACTTCTTTTTTTTTCCCTTAAATTCCAGTGAAATAAATGGCATTAATTATTTAATAACTTGTATTGTATAATTTAGTTTTGGGCTATTTATTCATTCACTATTCCCTCACTCGTCTATCATCTATCTATCTATCTACCTATCTATCCAACCACCCACCCATCTATCTTTCTATTGGTCTGCTCTTCTATCTGAAATCTACAAAAATTTGCTTCTATAGTTAATATTTATTGCATATTTGAAAGTTGCTAAGAGAGTAGATCTTAAAAGTCCTATCACAAGAAAAAATTTTTTATAACTATGTATGGGGATGGATGTTAACCAGACTCCTGTGATGTTTCACAATATGTGTAAGTATCAAATCATTATGCTATAAATCTGAAACTAATGTTTATATCCAAATAATACGTCAATTTAAAAAAAATTTTAAAAATTGTTGCAATGATGTTTATCAGATGATAATGAAATTTCATCTTAGTGGCAAATCAGGTAGTTGATTACTTATTTCTTTGAGCTTTTCTGTTAACTGAATATTTGAAATCAAACATAAGATAACATTTTCATTAAATGCATAAATAAAATACACACACACGAATTTCCATATATGCCCATAGACCGGAGATTAAAGATTATTATAAATTAACTGCAAAATACAATAGGATATGAGACATAAATTCTGAGTAGGATGGACAGGTGGGCACCCCTGTCCTGCATGTGATGGCAGGTATCCAAATGCATTTTTAGCTGAGCGTAGCGGTGGAAAGCCAAGCTGCTGGAGCTGAGATAGCTGCTGTTGTTATGGAGAATTTTTACTAAAAAGAAGCTGAGAAGAGAAGCAAGACATCCACTGAAGTTTCTATTTGAAAAAAAAAAAAAACAGACACTTCTCTTTAATTCCATGTCTTGCTGTCACCTTACAGATCCCTGGTAGCACTTGCGGTTGATTATGGTCTCAGGTTAATGATTAGCCCTTGAAGACACTTCCTTTTCAGCATATTTCTCAGAAGTTTCTAGTTTTCTGGAAGGGTTTTCTGTTTTCGTTTTTTTTATCTATATTAAACCTTTCAGCAGCAATTTGACAACCTGCTTTTATCCCTGTCCTTGTTTGATATTGTTATATTTTTAGAACAGAAAAAAAATTTCAGATTTTCTTTTTATTTCTGCCGTTTGTCATTTGTTGAGAACTAGAGAGAATAAAGCTGAGATGGTTAATTCTGAACAGTCACTTTCCTTGGTGAGGTTAAAGCCTAACTAGGGAGAAAGACATTTAAGCAGATATAAAACAGCGACATGTTAAATTCTTGTAAAAAGAGGTGTGAACGCAAGGGTGTAAGGGCTTGCAACAGGGCGACCCATCCTTTCCTTCTGTGATAGAGATGATGGTGATGGGGTTCAGGACACACCAGACCAAGATATGACACGTTGGTATACTGAGTATTTTAAGTTGAAGATGTTTGAGAAAACAGCAGAAGCAGGCAGGTCTCTCTGACGGTCGCTCACCTTCCTTCTCTGAAACAGGTCATAAGGCCGTCATGTGCAAGGTGTCCTCTCCCTCTACCCAGAGGAAAGGTGTATTCTTATTACCAAAGACAAAGGGGTAACTGAGAAGAATACAAACAAACATGCCTTGCTAAATTTCCCCAAGTTTCCTATGCTTACCTCCTGCTCTCTGATCTGTGTTTCTACATGACTGTCCTTTCTTCAAGCCTAACTGTTTCTTCAGGTCTAACTGTTTCTTCAGGTCTTCATATCCCTATGAGGGCTCCTGTGTCGCATAAAACTTATATTAAATAAATCTGTAGGCTGTCCTCTCGTTATTCTCTGTCAGTTTAATTTTCAGACCCAGCCAGGGACCCTAAGAGAGTTGATGAAAACATCTTTCCGCTCTACAGAGGACTTTAAGTGGAGTACTGTTGGCCAGGCCTCGAGGAAAGAGTTTGCCAGAGGGAAAAGGAGGAAACGGATGCCTCTGTTAATTTCACGGCCCTCATCTTCATTTGGGAGACTTTGTCTCAGAGTTTCTCTGCCCAGCTGCTTTCCACTTATTTGCAGCAGTCAATTCCTTCACTCTCTACTGCTAATCCTCCCTCCGTTCCTCTCACAACGGATAGACTTGGCTTCTAATCAAAGAGAAATTGAAAGTCATCAGATGGCAAATCCTTCACTTCTTGCCATAGGATCGACATACTCCTTATCTTATGTTTACCTTTTGCCACTTCCCTCTGAGTTCAGAGGAGAAAATAGTCCCACTTATTTCAAATGCAGATTCACATCATATATGGATTGCAAACCCCAGTTAGGAACTTCAATATATCAATTGTCCAGTCTTCCCAGGGGCCACTTTCCCTTGTTTTGTGGAAAGGATTCTTCCTGGAAAAATAAAATTTGGCCTAATAGTCTTTTTTTTTTTTTTTTTTTTTTTTTTGCAAACGGATGGAAAATGAGGTAATTATGCTTTTCTCTGGGATATTCTTCAAAAATATTAAATTTGTGTTTTTGGAAGTCATCCCTAGAATTAAAACTTTTGTTGTTGTTTTGGTTTTAGTCTAGACTTTTTCTCTGGAAGAAAAAAAAAAAAAACAGTTTAGGTATATTCAGCACCACCCATTCCCAGAAAACAAGTAACATTTTCCTATTTTTATGTTACTTCTTGGCCAAGGCTGTCTTAAGCTCCCACTTCCTTTGATCCTTGCCAAGATCTTCACTTTCTGTTCAGTACTGGCAAAACAGTCTCTTTAAGGTATGGAGGAGTGGGCTGTTGTGGCAGCTCGTCAGACAAAGAACAGTACTACTCAATTTTCAGTGCAGACACTGTGACAGTCTTCTTCCTAGTTTTCAACAAACAGACAGCTTAGGACCTCAGTTTTTCACAGAACTAGAACAAATAATACTAAAATTTATATGAAACCACAAAAGACAGCAAATAGCTAACATGATCTTGAGAAAGAAGAACAAAGTTGGATGTATCACATTCCCTAATATTAAACTATACTACAAAGTTATAGTAATCAAAACAGTATGGTACTGCTACAAAAACAGACACATAGATCAATGGAACAGAGAGCTTATATGATCAGTTAGTCTATGACAAAGAAGGCAAGAATATAAAATGAGGGAAAAGACAGTCTCTTTAGTGCGATGTTGGGAAAACTGAACAGTTACATACACAAAAAGTGAAACCGGACCACTTTCTTACACCATATACAAAAATAAACTCAAAATGTATTAAAGACTTAAATATAAGACCTAAAACCATAAAACTCCAGAGAAAACATAAGCAGTAAATTTTTGACATCGGTCATAGCAATATTTTGTGGATGCATCTCAGTGGGCAAGGCCAATAAAAGCAAAAATAAATGAATGGAACTACATCAAACCAAAAAGCTTTCGTGCAGTGAAGGAAACCATCAACAAAGCAAAAAGGCAACATACTGAATTGGAGAAGATATTTGCAAATGATATACCAAATTAAGAGTTAATATCTAAAATATATAAAGAACTCATATAACTCAATATCAGAAAGCAAACAATACAGTTTAAAAATGGGCAGAGGACTTGAGTAAACATTTCTCCAAAAAGAACATACAGATGGCCAACAGACATATGTTGTTTCATTTGCATTTCTCATGCAAATGAAAAGCACAATGAGATATCATCTCACGTCTGTCAGAATGGCAATTATCAAAAAGACAAAAAATAACAAATGTTGCTGAGGATGTGGAGAAAAGGAATCCCTTTAGGTGCTGTTGGTGGTACTGTAAATTGGTCCAGCCATGATGGAAAATAGTACAGTGGTCCCTAAAAAAATTAACAATAAAACTACCATATGACTCAGCAATTCCACTTCTAGGTATTTATCTGAAGAAAATGAAAATACTAATTCGAAAAGATATGTACATTCCTATATTTATTGCAGCATTTTTACAATAGCCAAGATATAGAAACAGCGTAGGTGTCCATTGATAGATGAATGGATAAAGATGTGATATATATAGAAAATGCAATATTACTTAGTCATAAAAAAGGATGAAATCTTGTCATTTGTGACAAAGTGGATGGACCTAGAAGGTGTTATACTAAGTGAAATGTCAGACAAAGAAAGCAAATGCTAATACTATGTTTTATTTATATGTGAAATCTTTAAAAAAGCAATTAAAAACAAAACATAACAGAAACAGACTCAGAGATACAGAGAATAAACTAATGGTCTCTGGAGGGGAGGTGCAAAAATAGCGAAGGAGATTAAGAGGTACAAACTTTAATTATAAAATAAAGTCATGAGATGTAATGCACAGTATAGGGAATATAGTCAATAATATTGTAATAACTTTGTATGGCGACAGATCGTCACTAGACTGCGGTGATTGCTTAAGGTATTGGTGATGCTGTGAAGATGCACTAGCAAACTATGAGACTTAATAATTGCTGTCTTTGCTTCTATCTTCTATCAAAATAATAATAATTAATAATAACAACAACACATGAAGATCTAGGATGCACAAACGAGCAGTCTAAAGCCCAAATAGTTTTAATATTGAGATAATCGCTGTTCTATTTAATTGTTAAAGATCAATGCTACTTTTTAAATTCTCTTTTACACTTAAGGTTAACTCTTATTTCAACTCAGCTTCTCCAACCCCTTTTATAGGTTGGTGAGACATGATCAGCTGAGGGTGTGCTCTTCTTGCGGGTATGCTCAGGTGTTCTAGCTCTGTGCTTTGGAATATGGGGCAGTTGGCGCTTTAGAAAATTGACTCAGCAAAAATAGAGGGGAAAAGAGGGTTGTGCTTTTACATTTGTACCAGGTTTTTCTCTAAACTGACAAGAACATATAGATGATTTGGAGCAAATTAGAAAAAGGACATAGAAGTAAATTCCAATAATGTGGAGTTTGTGACATCTTCATTCTTCATTTGCCTGATCTCATCAATGAGAAGAGATAAAGGAATAATTTATACGTGATAATTACTAAAAACAACAAAAAACTGAAACACATAACACATAATTCAATGATTATAACTACTTATCTGTGGTACTAATGAGGAACCGGTGTAGAAAATTCTTATGCTTCTCAACTTGTTTTGCCTCACAGTCCCCTTTCATGCTAATCAATAAAATGACAAACTCTCTTAGAAATTTTAAAAATTATTTAATCAAGTTGAGTAGGTATATTAAAAAGTATTGTAAGTAAAATAGTTTGTCAATATTTTACTGAATAACACTTCATTATGGAAAAATTTTTTATATAATATAGTGTTCTATATTGAAAATCATCTTTTTCCTATTTAACAAGTGAAAAGTTTTTGTGAAATGTATAATTTACCAGGCCAAAATTTGCTCTTTGTATTTTTCATAATTTTTAAGCATTGTCCTTAAGACTTGCTAGTTTAAGCAGAGTTGGTTCTATACTTTTCTCTTGCTTCTTTAAAACATGAAATGGTGCTATGATGGTTAATTTTATGTGTCAGTTTGGAGAGTGATTTTAGATGAGATTAACATTTAAATCTTTGAATTTTGAATAAACAGATTGCCATCCATAATGTGGATGGGCCCCATCCAATCAGTTGAAGGCTTGAATAGAATAGAAAGGTCAGCTTCCCTGAGCAAGAGAGAATTCTCGAGCAGACTGCCTTTGTCTGTACCATCATTTCTCCTGGACCTCTGTGCTGGCTTTCAGACTAGAACTGCTCTATTGACTCTCCTGGATCTGGAGATGGCTAGCCCATACTGCAGATTTGGCCTTGCCAGTCTCCATCATCCCCGTGAACCAGTTCCTTATAATATACATATATATATATAATTTTTAAAAAGATAGGCATGGCCCCTCAGTTCCCAGACTTGAGCCAGAAACCCTAGAATAAAGGGGAGGTGAGTCTCCTTGAAGGATCCCAGTACACTCCCAAAGACTTATGCTAGGAATCTTTCTCCCAGCTTTTCCAAAAGGGTCTTTTGACATTTTACTAGAGAAATCATGTACTGAGGAAAGGAAATAATTAGACCTTTTGAGGACTACTGGACACTGGCTCTGAATTGGTAGGTCCAAAAATTCAGTAGGTTCAAAATGTCTCTGTGGTCCACAAGTCAAAGTAGGAGCAGATAATAAATGTGGTTTAGCTCAAGGGGTCAGATGATAAATGTGGTTTAGCTCAAGACCTGCTCACAGTAGGCCCAGTGAGTCCCTGAACCCAGTATTTTCCCAGTTCCAGAATGAACAATTGGGAAAGACATACTCAGCAGCTGGCAGAATCCCTACATTGGTTCCCTGACCTGTGGAATGAAATTACAGTGGGAAGTAAATCCAGTAAAAACTCAGGGGCCTTTTACCTTAGTGAAATTTCTAGGCATCTGGTGGTGTGGAGTATGTCAGGAGATCCCTACTAAGAGGAATGAAAGGGTGTTGCATCTGTCCACTCCTCTGACTAAAAAATCATAGGCACAATGCCTGGTGGTCCACTGGGATTTTGGAGGTAGCATATTCCTTATTTGAGTGTACTGCTTTGGACCATTTGCCAAGTGACCCAAAAGGCTGCTGGTTTTGAATGGGGCCCAGAGCAAGAGAAGGCTCTGCAACAGGTATACTTATTGTACAAGGTGTTCTGCCACTTGGATCATATGACCATTCAGATCCATTGGTGCTTGAAGTGTCAGTGGCAGATAGGGATGCTGTATGCAGCCTTTGGTAGGCTCTTACAGGTGAATTACAGCATAGGCCCGTAGGATTTGATGCAAGGCTTGCCATCCTCTGTGGATAACTGCTCTCCTTTTGAAAAACAGCTTCTGGCCTGCTACTGGGCGTGAGTAGAGACTGAACACTTAACCATAGGAGACCAAGTGATCATGTGATCTGAGCCGACCATCATGAACTGGGTATTATTTGACCCACCAAACCATAAAGTTGAGCGTGCACAGGTGTATGTCATCATCAAATGGAAGTGATACACTATATGAGATTGGGCTGAACAGGCCCTGAAGAGTCAAGTCAGTTACCTGAGGGAGTGGCCCAAATGCCCATGATGCCCAGCCCCTTTACACTGCCTTCTTTCTTCCAGCCCACACTTATAACCCCATGGGAGAGATCCCTGTGACCAACTGACAGAGAAAAGAACACGTGGGCCTTGTTTACAGATGGTTCTACACAACATTCAAGCACTACCTGAAAGCAGACAGCTGCAAGATTGCAGCTCTTTCTGGGGCATCCCTGAAAGGCAGTGGTGAAGAGAACTCTTACCGGGAGCAGAAGTTCAAGGAGTACACCTGGTTTTTCATTTTGCTTGAATGGAGAAACGGCCAGATGTGCAATTATATACAGATTCATGGCCACCGGTTTGGCTGTATGGTTAGGGATGTTGAGGGAACACGATTAGAAAATTGGTGATGAAGAGAAGCCACTCTGAATGGGTGAAAAATATGAATAATTTGTGTTCTATGACAATGCCCACCAAAGGGTGGCCTCAGCAGAAAAAACTTTTAATAATCAAGTGGATAGGATGACCCATTTTGTGGATGCCAGTAAGTTCCTTTCACCAGCTGCTGTGGTCATTGCCCAGTACAGTCATGGAAAAAGTGGCCATCGTGGCAGAGTTGGAGGTTATGTCTGAACTCAGCAACAGGGACTTCCATTCGCCAAGGCCGACCTGGCTATAGCTGCTGTTGAGTGCTCAATCTGCCAGCAGCAGAAGCTAACACTGAGTCCCCAACATGGCACCATTCCCTGGTGTGGTCAGCCAGCTACCCGGTGGCAGATGGACTACATTGGACCAATTCCACCATGGAAGGGTCAGGGTTTTTGTTGTTGTTGTTGTTGTTGTTCTTGTTTTTTTTTTACCTGAATAGATATTTATTCTGGATACGAATTTGCCTTCTCTGCATTTAAAGCTTCTGCCAAAACTATCATCTGTGGACATATAAAATGCCTTATCCACTGTCACAATATTCCACACAGCATTGCTTCTGCTTACTCAGAGAATAAACATCATTCGAATTTGAGTAAGCAAATAAAGTATGGCAATGGTTCCATGTGATGGACTTTACCAGTCTTGCTATGTTCTCCACCATCCTGAAGCAGCTGGTTTGATGGAACCATGGAATAGCCTTTTGAAGACCCAATTATAGCGCCAGCTAGGTGACAGTACCTTGCAAGGTCTGGGCCAGGTTCTGCAGTCGGATGTACATGCTCTGAATCAGCATTTAATAGTGGTGCTATTAATCCCTAGGATTTATAGGTCCAGGAATCAAGGAGTGGAGGTGGCATTGGCAGCACTCACTGTTACCCCAGGGACCCACTAGCAAAAAGTTTGCCTCTTGTCCACATGACTGTATACTCTGCTGGCTTAGAGGTCTGAGTTCCAAAGGGAAGAATGCTTCCATTAGGAGTGGAACAATTATTCTGTTGAACTGGAAGTTAAGACTGCCACCTTGCCACTTTGGGCTCCTCATGCCTCTGAGTCAACAGGCAAAGAAGGGTGATAGCATGCTGGCCGGGGCAATCGACCCTGACTACCAAAGGAAAATTGTATCATTTTTCCACAATAGAGATAAGGAAGAGAATTTCTGGAATACAAGGTACCCCTAGTCCCTTAATATTATCATGCCTTCTGAGTAAGGTCAATGGAAAGCTACAAGAGCACAATCAAGGAAGGACTTCTAATGGCCCAGACCTTTCAGGAATGAAGATTGGGTCACTCACCAGGTAAAGAACCATGGTCAGCTGAGGTGCTTGTTGAAGGCAAAGAGAATATAGAATGCATAGTGGGAGAATGTAGTTACGCATACCAGCTATGACCAGGCGACCAGTTACAGAAATGAAAACTGTAATTGCCATGAGTATTTCTTCCTTAGTTATGAATATGTTTTTGTATGTTTCATATGTATGTACATATGAGTGTGCACACGTAGAAGCACAAAAACAGATTAATATTTAAGTTATAAGTTTTTAAGGAGAAGAACAAATATCATTCAAGAACTTCGTATCCTCTTCTAAGGAAAGGATTAGTGCATTTCCAGTTGTACACAAGAGAGTTGTTTCACGTTGGCCAAAGTATGACCTTGTTATACTTGGAGACTTATTTGGAGATTAAGTATGGATTAAGGAGATATACATGGGTGCCAAGATGAGAAGGGGTAGACTTATGATGATTAACTTTATATATCAACTTGGAGGATGTTTTTTGATGAGATAAACATGAAATTTGAGTAAGCAGATCTCTATCTATAATGTGGGTGGGCCTCATCCAAACAGTAGAAGGCTTAAATAGAACAAAATGACCAACCTCTCAAACAAGAAGGAATTCCCCAGCAGACTGCCTTCAGATGTCATCTGCACCGTTGGCTCTCCTGGGCCTCTGCCTGCTAGCCGTTGAATTAGAACTGCGTTATTGACTCTCCTGGGTCTGTAGTCTGCTGATCTGAACTGCAGGTTTGGACTTGGCAGTCTTCATAATCACATGAACCAGTTCCTTATAATAAATCAGTCTCTCTCCTCTCTCTCCTCTTCTCTCTCTCTCTACTCTCTCTCTCTCTCTCTCTCTCTCTCTCTCTCTCTCCTCTCTATATATATATATATGTAACCTATATATATATATCTAGTCACACACACACATACATATACATGTATACATAGGCATACATATATCCTATAATAATATTAGTAAGTCCATGTATCAAAATAAGTAATCGAAACCAGAAGTTTTTTGGTAAATGCAAATTCATTTCCTGTAATCACATGAGAGAAGTATGAGAAATAGTCATTGATTACATTTATACACAAATCCTGGTGCTATTAGATCTAAATATAACCTAAAAACCCTGAACAACACTTATTTGTTTGCTTCTTTTAGATTTAGAGCCAAGACTAACAGCTGCACCTTATAACTCACCAGTTATTTTTTGACAGTTATATCAGAATTACCAAGACTATTAAAACATTCAAATTTAGCCTTCGTTTATTGCATAAATCTGTACCAATATTATCTGAAGTGATACATGAATCTGAAACACCATTTAGCTGAATATCAAATGGTTTCTCTCAATAAAGATTACTCCTTTCTTTCTGAACAATGAGAAAAGGTAAAGAGCATGAATTATGGTGTCATCCTGGTCCTGCTACTTATTAGCTTTCGGTATGTGGACAAGGTGCTCTGTGTGCACTGAATATCTCATCTGAAAAGTGGAAATAATAGTGGTCTCCTTTGAGGGTTGTTAGTTGAAGAGAAAGCTTTCAGAGACAGAGTGGAGTGTGGTGAATTAAATAAATACTTTGGAGTTGGATGGACCCAGCTTTGAATCCACAGTATACCTCTTTCTAGCTTTGCAACAATGGCAAAATTATCTTGTGTTTTAATTACTTTTTTCTTTTTCTTTTTTTTTTAATGTGAGGCAACCCTTATTTGACCTCACAGATTGCAAGGACCTCGTCAGTTTACAATCTCTTATTTTTTTATTTTTTATGTCTACAGCACCTGGTCTTCCTAGGTGGTCTCCCATCCAATTACTAACCAGGCCCAACCCTGCTTAGCTTTCGAGATCAGATGGAATCAGGCTTGTTCAGGGTAGCATGGCCTTAGACACTTTTTTTTCTAAATGAAGGCAATATTTATCTCATACAGCTGTGAAAATTAAATGTTATGATACATTAAAAACAGATTAATTCATGTGTAATAAATGAAGGTGGTAATTATATTCTTAACAATCATTCAATTATTTGATTATTCAATTTTTATGTACAAATACATGACATTTTCTTTTACCTGATAGCAACCCAAAATATCTGACTTCAAAAATCTTACCTGAAAGTCCTCTCTAAGAATTACTGCAAAACCATAATGAATTCTAGCCCAAGGAGGAAAGGTATTTACTTTACAGATTACCAGCTACTAGGTCATATGCAAATAATATTTCAGACTTTCCATCTGCAAAATGGAAATTTTTGCTTACCTTATAGGACTTTTGAAAGGATCGAGTAAAATAAAGTACACCTAAACGCAAGCCTAAAATGCAAAGCATTGAACAAATATAGAAGATTATTGTTGTAATTATTATCGAATAGGACTAGTTGGTTATTTTAATAACACCTGCTTTCCAATAGACATTAATTCTTGATTTTCTTATATGAAACATTATTTTCTTCTTTTTAAAAATTATTAGACAATGTCAAAGTATTTGTGAATGTAATTCTTTATTACCAAATGTGGAACATACAACATAAAAATTGAAACTAAAAGGAAATGTGTTTTATAATTTTACTTTGCAAACGATCTCTGTGTTTCATCATTCCAGGTACCTGTGGTCGCCATACTGGGCTCAGGTGGGGGGTTTCGAGCCATGGTAGGATTCTCTGGCGTGATGAAGGCACTGTATGAATCAGGAATTTTGGATTGCACTACCTATGTTGCTGGTCTTTCTGGTTCCACATGGTCAGTATATATTTTAAATCTTAGTTTTATTATTCTAAATGTTTAGCATTTATCTACTTGAAACATTAGAGCAGGAAACGGGGGGATTTAGAAAACTGAACATTAACTTCAAATTACTGAAATGTTCCAGCTTGATGCAATAATTGGCTTCTTACACGGGTTATTTAAGGCAAATTTATACCTAATGATGACCCTTGCTATAAATTTACTCCCTTTAAGTCTGTTTGTAACTTAAAATGTAGTTAAACATAAAATTAAAAAGAAGTAGATTAACTGAAATAATTCTGTATAAGTGTCACAAAAGTGGAATAACATACTCCACCCATAATTATTTTAATCTTCCTATAATTTGCTGATTTGTAATCTTTCAGTGGTCATGCCTAAGTCTCATGATTCATTAGGTATTCATATTCTTCTTTAGGGCAAATAGAATGAATGCAAGATACCTAGGTACACAGAGGAAGGAAAACAGCTTTTGAATTCAGAAATGCAATAAATTTTGCTGATTTATATCTAACTAATTATGAAATTAATCCTGTAAGTGTATTTAAGGTCAGCGGAACTTGGATAGAGAATAAAAACATCTGTATGTACAACATTCGTACACTGTAGATTTGCCTTTTCACAAATAGATTTATAAAACATTTTTGAAGAAGATACTACACATTTTTTGGTTTGCCTACCTTATATAAGCACATCGAACATCAAATATTAGTCCTTGCTTAGATGTCTCAAATAAGAGCATCACCTTATGATAAAATGTCTGACTTTGACTTGCAAGGCTTTTTTAGTCACTCAGCCATGGTAAAGCTCATCTTTCATAATATTGTATTATATATATATCTAGCATTTTAAAGCATCTGTGCCTTCTGATCCTGTGAAATGGATATTAGCTTTTTTCATTTTTTAACTGAAGAAAACTAGACTCAGAAGCTAAGTGATTTATCCAAGATAACTAGCAGAGCCAGCACATGAACTCAGGATTTTGAGCCCCTATCCTAAAATTCTTTCAACTAAACCATAACCTTTTCTTGGACAGCTCTTTATTCTACATAGAGGTTCACATTTAAAGAACCTATAGTTTCTTAAATATTTTGAACCAAATTCTTTAGCTAAAAGCAAAGCCTAGAACCCTAGCTGCCACTTTCTTGGTATATATACCCTCAAAATGATTTATCTCTTTTGAAAGAAGGGTGTAGCCCATCAGTATTCTTTTCCTTGAAGGAAAGAGCAGGCACCTGCCTGTTTAATGAGTAATGTGATGCTTGGACCCTTAGATTAATTCGCCTACTCAAGCATTTGTTGTTATTCTTAGGGTGGTTTTCTTTCTCTGTATTCACTTTTCGTTAGATCTCTGTGGTCCATCACTGACTAATACATTACAAGAAGCTTACTTTCTTAAATTCACCTAATAAACACAGACCAGGCCTGGAGTGCTGATTGAGGGTATAAGAAATAGTGTGTGTTTGAGCTGTAGTCATTGTTTTAATTCTAAATTTAGGGCAACTCTTAACACCCTCCTCTTAGGGTTCTGAAAACAAGTCCTGCAAAATATGATTAAGAGAATTTTTAATGTTACAGGACAATCATTTAAATATTGTAGGGTACACATTCACATGTGCATTAACTTCTGCTCTATCCTTCAATGTCTAATTTCCTCAAAGATTAGACTTCTTTTATTTATTTCATTTCCTTAAAAGCTACTCATTCCTAAACTCCTTACAATCGATTTTCATGCAGAAAGTACCTAAGTTCCAAATATAATTTGAAAGAAAGTTCTTACTCTGCTTGACTTTTTGGGGGATTCAGGGAGGATGAGGCTGGGGATTGAGGCATTTCACACATTGACTTGTTCTTCTTTCCCTCTTTCTAGCCCCTTCTACCATGCCTTTTTGTTTTTATTACATCCTCTGATTGCTCTCTCCTCCATGTGTCCTCACTTGTTAATCTCACCAACTTCTACCACTTCAGTTATTATGACTAATAATTTAATTCCTCTAGAACATTAAAAATTAAATTAAAAATTGAAACTTGAGCACATTCCAAAAATTAATGGACCCCGAAAAGGAAAGATAACCTTAAGAGGTAATGCAAAGTAGCCACCAAAAAAGAGTCCAATACAAGATGCATTCCAGGAGTCATGAGTGAAGAGTGCTTGAAGAAGTAGTAGATATTTTATTTAATAGAGTAAAAATCTGTGAGAAGCTTAGCTTAGAACTAGGTTTGGAGATCTTTAGAGATTTTAGCAAGAATCCCCAGATGTAGTAAATATAGGGCACTATTGACCATGAAATTATAAATGAGAAGTGAATAGAAGGCAAGAGGAAGGATGGTGGGAGAATATAGAGCTAGCAGAGCTGTCTATTATTTCAAGAAGGGCGATAGAGGACCAGGGAAGGGATTTTGTTTTGTTTTCAGAATTTAAGGGACTTGAGTATTTTTATAGACACCTGAGGTGAAGGAAATAGTGTAGAGGGATAGATGGAAGATAAAGAAATGGATGGATCATAATTAGAAAAAGATTCAGGCAAAGACAGGACAGGACAAGATACATGGAAAGAAGAGATGCTTCCTAAGATGGAAGAAACGGTGGTCGGGATGATTCATGTTGACAATTCTCTCTTGAAAAGTATGGGTGAGAAGGTAAAAAGTTCAAAGGAAGGAGTTTGGAAAAAACAAATTACACTCTGTGTTGTGTAAGTTTTATATTGCGCTGATACATGACCATTACGTGGCACAAATGAGGTAATGCGGAACTATCTGGAGAAGCCCTGGACCTCCCAAAAAGCTTTTTACAATCGCAAAAGGGAATTTTATGTAGGACAAAAGCTTCCCTTGTAACTGCTACCACCTTTGTGATAATTATTTCTAAAATTATTTTTGGATGATACTTGTTATACATTAAATATATGTATTAGCTAACCAGGGGAACTGACATGAGTGAACTAGGAGACTCATGATCGTAATTCCATGTTCTCTCGCTCAGCTCAGTTCTCTTCCTCTGTCCAGCTATTCATTTGTAGTATCATGAGAGGCTATTGGATATTGAATGCCATGTTTGTGTGTCAATTACCTTCTAAAGAGAAGTGGGAGCAGCTCTGCCTATGAGCCCAATTCATTAAACTGACTAAAATGGAATTCAAGAATGAGAACTTTCAGCTTAATAGTCTGAAGAATTCCTGGAATATTGTAAAAGAAAATTTTAATTTTAACAGAAATTGTCACATGAGTGGTGACAGGCAAAAGATCAAGAGCTATGTGGGAGAAAATACATTGTTTGAAATGGGGACTATTCTTGTCTTAGTCACTAATGAATCTCTCCCATTTATTAAATTTTTAATGGCTAAATGAAGACTTGTGTAAGTAACTACATTTTACAGAACAATTAATATAAGGATTTCTGTAGAGTTTCAGGATATCTGCTTCGCAAATGTTGAAAGTCTTCTCAAGTCATTTCAAATTTTAGTTGCAAATGAGAATCACTTCTGGCACATTAAAGCACAGAAATTCTAAATGTTTGCCCCTGAAGATTCTGATTTGGCAAGTCCTTGGGGCTCAGACACTGATATTTTAAAACATTGACTATGTGATATGGAAACAGAGACTGAACTGCGAATTTCTTGTTCTCTGACATGGTTTAACTTTAAAATTTTCACACTTAACCTAAAATGCATTCATATGGAGAGAATGAGATGTCCCATCATATAAACTTGTTGAAAAATGAGAGGCAGATATTTTCAGATTTATAGATCAATGGAAGACCCTTTATTAACTATTTAATAATTAACTATTTTATTGTTTACAGAAGCCCTGTTATGTCTAAAATACTTAGATTTTGAAATTTAATTGGTTCAGTTGGGAGTCATTTATTGGAAAGAGGTGAAAATTAAGGTTTAACTCTAGAGTTGCAAATTGGGGTGATGTTTCTGTGCTGTAGATGGTAGTGTCCACAGAAGCCAGTAATAACAGAATCTTGCTTTGGAGCAACCAAGGAAACAAAGAAAGTAAAGAAAATTATTTAAGGAAAACTGACCAACTGTTCTATCTTTAGTTGTCATCAAAGCCAAACCCCAAGTCTTGGATGTCACTACAGTGACATCATGAAAAATCTGTCCAACTCACACTCGTGGATTCTAAGGAATATGGGTTCATAAAGTTGAACAAACAGGAATACCAGACCACTGTCAATGGTTGAGTGTATTTAGGTCTTACTGTCTCTCTTAGGGCTTGTTTTCTCAGGCTGACTGCTTCATGAGAGGGAAAGAGAGACAGAAAGGGGCGAGAGAGACTGCCTGAGTAAATGAGTTTACTTCAACCTTTGGAAGCAGAAATGACTTGCCACCTGGAACAAAAAGAGAGAATTGGGCTGACATCCATATACATTTTGACCTCTTAAAAAGTTCTACTTTTGAAACTGTGGCACAGAATCTACCTTTTGAGCAGTCCCCCAATCCAGTGGAAGGATTTTCTTAATCTAGATCCAGTGGCTAACATTGGGAGGAGAGGAAGAGAAGAGCCTTCAGATCTTGCTGGAGGCAATCCACGGTACTTGATAAAATTATAAGTTGACTCATTTAAAGACTTAGTAAACATAGAAGGGAAGTCTTAAATAATATAAATGAGAGTTGAGTAATTACATCATCCTGCTGAACAGTTAGTTAGAAATGACAGCTTACAATAGCAAAATGATCATATCATTTCCTTTTCACCTACGTTTTCGAAAAAAAAAATCATTTTGTGACTAAATTGATTTCTGTTGACATTAAGTGTTTATTTGATTCTTTGCCTTATTTTTACCCTGCTTCATTAAGGAAAAGATTTAGTATGTCTTGTTATAAAATAGAACTGGATCACATACAATAAAGATAGAAGTGAAAAAAGATGAAAATAAATAGAAATGGAAATTAGATTAAAAATTCATGCTATAACCGATATAGCTTTGGGAGACATGAGACACAGGCTTGGGTTAGGCATTCTAGAATTCAAGGCAAAATCTAAACTATGTACAAGTATATAATAAATTAAGGGAAAGCCAATGGCCCATATAGGTAGAAATTATTCTTGATAATAAGATCAGTAAAGAACTCCTTAGTGTCCTCATAAAGAATGAAGCATATCCTAAACAGTTCCAGAATTGACCAGTTAGAAGCTCAGAGGAATGATTTATTTTCCTGTTTTTATTATGTCCTTAAATATAAACCAATATCTTTATACCACCATGTGGCTTTATTGAAATATATGATGCAGTCCAGAAAAATAAGATCTTTGTTGATTTGAGTGAATCATGTGATAGAACTTGGAATAGATGGACTCTGTATCTCTCAAGCAATATAAGATGTATTGTTTATAGATATTTGGTGATTATACCAAGCTTGACTTTAGAATAAGTGCATTTGATTTATCTTTATCACATGCTTGTGGAAATGTTAGGAATCCACTATGTATAATAAAGATCTTTAAAGAATTTTAAATTTTTTTTTTTGCAGAGCATGTATTCCATTTTAGGTCTATCATCACTCTCCATGTGTTAACTTATAATTATTCTCAATTTGTTTCCAAAGAACTCCAAATCCAACAAGAAATTCTAATTTAATGTGAAGAGTAAATAGTTTAGTCTCTAAGAACTGTAATCTTATTTAAAAGATTAAAAAAAAAGTAAAGCCTATCAGAGAAGAGGACAAATTTTAAATTCTAGTTCTTCTGTTATTAATTGGGGAACTGTGAACCTATTATTTTAATTGTGCAATTCTCTCTTTGCTCATCTTAAAATAAAAGAATTGAAAGCTCTTGCAAGTCTTCAAGACAACAGCTTATGAGCAATTAACCAATACAGGCCTAGAACATAGCAGAGACCCAACAAGAGTTAGCTTTTTCCTCTCCATGAAGAAAAGTTAAGCCATTATGGCAGTCATCTTGATTCGAATGTCAAGAAAACAAGAGATTAAAATATGTGCTCTTTTCTCTTTGATTGGATGAAATGATGGAGTATTTGTTTCTTTCATTATTTTGATCTCAGTTCAACAGTTCAAAAAACTGTGCTTGCCATATACCATGTGTTTACTAGTCATTGAAGCTAAAACAGATGAACAAAGTTTTCCCGTAGGAGGCCACAGCTTATTAACTCTCTTAACTTATTAAGGGAGACAAATAAGTAAATTAATAATGAATATTCACTATAAGAGCTATAGTTCTAGGAGTATTGGTTCATAGAAAGGAGGGTGGTAACTTAATGTTTATCATTCAAATATCAAGTACCAAGGCACAAGGTAATTTCTAGTATCACTGGAAGTGGCCAAATGGCTAATGGCCAAGAATATTCGTAAGAAAGCATTTACCTTAAAGACCTATTCCTCTCCAGGATTTCACCATCAGATTTGTATACTCAGAAATTTTGAGATCTACAGCTGGCAAGGTTTGGGATTTTGTCTAATTGGCCAGTGGACAATTAAAAACCACATTTGTCGGCATTAGGTATTCACAACAATTCATACAGCACTTTTTCTACCTGTTGAAAATCATCATCGAAAGTCAAATTGTCTGATTGCTTGACTAGTATTATACCCAGACGAGTCAACTTATTTACATGGCTCACATGTTTTATCAGTCTCTTATAGTCTGATAGTGATACCCCATCCTGGAGACTAGATGGTAGACATCCTCCCTTCTGGACCATGCATGGGAATTTCAGTTTTGCCTCTGAAACCTCTCCTTCACTTTGCTTCCATTGTAGACCAACTACTTTCTAACTAATGCATTCTTTCTTTAAATGGGTTAATATCATCAATCAGATAAATAAGTTAACCAACTCTTTCTATCATTCTTTATTTTTCTGAAGACAGAGAGTGCCTACTTCCTTTGCAGACTATGTAATACCCTTTATCTTTACGAATTATCTTTTGTTTTCTTTACAGGTACATGTCAACCTTATATTCTCACCCTGATTTTCCAGAGAAAGGGCCAGAGGAGATTAATGAAGAGCTAATGAAAAATGTTAGCTATAACCCCCTTTTACTTCTCACACCACAGAAAGTTAAAAGATATGTTGAGTCTTTATGGAAGAAGAAAAGGTCTGGACAACCTGTCACTTTTACTGATATCTTTGGGATGTTAATAGGAGAAACACTAATTCACAATGTAAGCTATAGCTCAATCTACCATCCTTTTGCTACAAGTAGATTATGTATATTATAATGTTTTAAATAAAACAAAGTATGATGTTTTGTAAAAGTCACTTAACTCAACTTATCCCATCAACAATATGTATTGAGCACATAGTCCCTGCCAGACATAAGTCTTCTACATTTCAAACTAATGCTCACTAATTCATTCTAACTGTGTATCAGTTTTAATGTGTAGGGAAGTACTTTTATATTCCTTTTCTTTGGAAAAATAGACATTTTAACTCTTAACTCCTCATTCTCCCAAATGGCAATTTTTATAGATAAGAAGGAGAATAAAAATAACATTTTAATGGTAGAGGAAAAATAGAGATTGCCTGGAGAGAGTCAGAAAACATAGTGAATCACATGGAACAAATTTATTTGACATAAGACCGTAGTGTGACATTTCATCTGAAGATAACACAGGGAGATAGAGTCTGTGCCAGGAAATCTAGGGCTAAATTCTTTCTGGGCTTCATAGCCGCCAAATTGTTCTCCACTTCAAATGTAGACACAGTCTCTAAAGATATGAATTGTTTTTAGAATGAAGACAATTACTTTCAAAGAGCTTACTTCTCGCTGTTTATTCAGGACCATGGATTTCTGAAGTAATGAGACTTAGTTTTATTATTTAAAGAATTAAGTATCTTGATGGGAAGTAAGATTTTGAATACTTTTCATTTTGTATATTTAAAGCCATTTCTTTGTTTCTTCTGTGGACAGAGAATGAACATTACCTTGAGTAGTTTGAAGGAAAAAGTCAATACTGCACAATGCCCGTTACCTCTTTTCACCTGTCTGCATGTCAAACCCGATGTTTCAGAACTGATGTTCGCAGGTATGTAATTCCTTCTTTCAAAACATTTCCTGGAACCTTTGACCTGTGGTTTCTAATGATTTTTTTTAAGGAAGCAATTTCAGTTGCTTATTTTAATGTATTTTCTGTAACATAAAAACATTTGAAAATACAAGAGGATATTAAGCTAGATTGTTTTCTGGTTGTAGAGAGTACCCCATGAAACTAATTACTAATATAACTTCATTGATATTAGTGAAATAAAAAATAAATTATAAAAAATAAATCATAGACATAATCAACAACTCAATTTTAATTACTTATTTTCAAAGATTTTCAACAAAACAGTATGCCTAGCACTTTCAGGAAATACATATTCTTTTGCTTGCCACTTACATTGTTATTAAATTGGATAATATGATATACATTTATCATTCAAAGCACTATTCTAATTTTTATAATTCAGCACCTAAAAGGTACTAGTCTATACTGTGGCAGCTGGTGAATAAATGCCTCATTTTGTTAAATCTCAGATGTAAACACTTGTTTCTTCTGCAGCTTTGCTTCTCGTTCTGTGCCCTAAAAGTATGTGACATACTTCTGGGGACTTCTACCTATTCTACTCTGCAGTGTGGCAGCATTTCTGACTTTGGCTGGAAAGGTCCCTTGTATTTTTAGGGAAAGTATCTCAATGACATCAGTTACACCATGAGCTTAAAAAATCATTATGAGTGTCATGTAATTAATAAATGTAGATCCATAATCCTTTTGTAGTTTTACCAAGTCTCCTTTTTTTCCTCAACTGATTACTCTCAGGCAAAAATTTCAAATTGTTTATAAAATGCAGTGTACCTGGAATTTATTTATTCAAAAAATGTTTATAAGTTATATTGACTAAAATGTTTATCATGCTTATAGTTCAAAAAGCACTTATATTTATTGTCTTATTCAATTTTTACTACAACCCAGGGAGGGAGAGATTTTTTAACTCAGCTTCACAAAAGAGAAAAACAAAACCTCAGAAAGAATAAATGATTTGCATATTGCCACATAGTAGTAAGTAACAGAGCTGAAAACTGGTCTCAAAAATTCTTCGTACTATCCATAAAAACATTAGCTTCTTTGATTACTGACCATTTGAATGTAGCAGGTCAGGGCTAAGCGTGAACTCCCCTCCCCCAAGACAGTACATCATTCTCTAAGACCTGGTAATCTGTTTGGAAAATTTACAATAATGATTAAAGAAGTTAAGGCTCAAGAAAGAATGGAATATTACGACACACTGGTCCCTTGCCAAGGAACCATAACACCTTTTGACCTCAGTTTCCTCATCTGTTAATGAAGGATGAGACTCTCCTCATAGTGTCGTGATAAGGAAATGAGATAAAGCCCAGTTTAAGTTTCAGGAAATCTTAGCAAGTTAGAGTATGTATAAGAAAAGCCAGAGATCTGAATCTTAAGGATGAATAGGATCTGTATATGAAAGGCAAATTTAATCACTGGGTGGGGGTGAGGAATGCAGCAGGAGTCTAGGAAACCTGGGCTGTGCTCAGCAGCAAAAGGAACCACACTGACTGTCATGGCAGTCATAGGAAAGCTGAGATTTCACGACATAAGGAAAGTTTGTGCCGTTGTGCAACTGGTTTTTGTTCATTTGAGTCATTTTTTTGCTTTCCTATGGCTATTGTCTTGGAATGTTTGGAAATTGGCTGATAAATACCATTAGCATGCTGGTCAATTCTGTACATAACCAAATAAGCCATATTTTACCCCAGAAACATTATGATATGGTCAAACAAGCACCACACTCATTTGGAAGCCTCGACTTACTTCTAAGCTGAAATACCTTAGGCAGGTCATTTAATCTCTCTGATTCTTATTTTCTTCATTATTAAAGAAAAAGATATTAATATTAATTAATCAGATTTATCTTACAAAGCTATTAAGACAATTCCATGAGATATGCATAAGACTGACTATGATAAAAAGACAAAAATATAATAGTTTTATTACTATCGTTATGATTGTTATGGCATTTTCACAGTTGCCTTTTTCATTCTGAACTTTTAGTTGGTAGTCATTCTTTAGAGAAAACCTGACTAAAATAATTAAAGAATAAATAATATTTCAGCGAGCGAATATTTTGGAATCATCCAGAGTGAGAAAAGGCTGTTTTACAGTCAGTTAGTAATCTTAGGCCTAGATATGTCTGATTTGGGCCATCTGCCTAACTGTGATATTGTTGCTGAGATGAGCAGTAAACCATTAATGAAGCTTCTGTGATAATGAGGTTCAAGCTATTTCTTTCCACAGAATTGGACGAAGCCATCAAACATTAGTTATGTGGATCTTGTACTCCGATAAGACATTCAGAGTTGCATGTTATGAGAGTTCAAGTAGCTTGAGTTATTGAGGGAAAAAAAAGAGTGGAGACATCTACACTTTATGCCTTTGAAATTTGCTTTGATTAAAAATGGATATTCAATTAAAAAATGGATATTCGAGGAGAAAAAGTTGAAATATCTGAATTATATTTTTAAAAATCAAAGAACCATACTAGCTTACAGAAGTTTTATCAACTTTTCTTCAACAATATCGGAGAATGTTTTTCTTCCCTCTTAGAATAATTTTAAACATTTCCCCTTGTGAAGATTTTCAACAAATAAACATTAGTCGTTTGAACTGTTAAATATTTTTGACTCCTCCACTTCACTACATTGTTGACAGAGCTTAAAACTTTTATTTAAAAATTTCCATTGGTCAATAAGTTGCATTTACTGAGCACAACTCATTGACTCTACATCATGTTAAGTTCTTTGACAGACACTAAAAGAGTAAAACTATAGTACTTTTCTTCAAGAAAGTGACAATCTTATTAACGAGACAAAAGATGGAGTATAAAAAAATTAATGAGCCATACATGTAGAATATTATTGTCTGTTTAAATGTGTAGAAGTGACATAAGTGGAAGATATCAAAGATATTCAGTATAGTCATAAAAAGACTTCATGAGGGTGATGGAACATGCTTTCAAGCTGAACTTGCAAAGATCTGGAGATGAAAAGTTACCTTTGCATAAAACAGTATGAGAAAATGCTCAGAAGGGAAGCCAAAAGAATGCTGTGGGGAGCAGTAACAAAACACTAGCCTTGGAATGAACTGGTGAAGAGTAGGTGATATACTTGGCAAAACTGTTAATGTCAAGCTACAGAAAGATTTGAACTCCAGACAAATGTTTTTATTAGATTATGATGATAATAGGAAATAGTTAATGCTTTTGGGTAGGGCAATACAATGATTTAAGTAATGTTTTTGAAAAAAGCATTTTGGTGATTCATATGGGTAGATTGGAAAGAAAAGAAATTGAAAACAGTGATATCACTCTGTTTTTGTAATAAGGGCTTAGAACTAGGGAGATACTGATAAGGAAAAGGAGGAGAAGATAGATATGAAAAATCTAAATGTTACTAGTGAGATGTGCTGATGATTTGCTGTGAGTGGTTTCAGTTAAAAGATATTTGGTTTTTAGGGAGGATGTGATACTATAGTTTATAGAAACAGGTAAACTAGACTGAGAGGAGAAGCGACGAATTCCTTTCCAGGCAAGTGTAGTGGGATGTGATGAAGGCAGATCCAAGCGCAGCAGAAAGTTGGAAATAGGTAGACAGAGGTGCAAGAGAGAGGTTCAGACTCGAAATGTACAAGTTAACAGTAAGAGAATAATAGACAAATACTACTATGGTCAGTTCTTTAGTAAGGATTAGACAGCAAATCTTACCTCTTGAGAATGTCTATAATTACTGTGTGCACAAGCCACAGCATTAATAAGAAGATGGCGAGGGAAGTAGGAACCAGGAGATTATGCTTCAGTACCCAAGAGAAGGGTGTGAAATTCAGTAATAAGAAATTACTCTTAGTGATATAGAAATTTTCCTAACAGCCTCTAATTTATTGCGAGTCACGTCTCACTAACTATAAAATACAGAACTTTCTGATGAAGGGTATATATGCCATTGGCTTTGATTTGAAATGAATTATAAATAAATGTGTCCTCATCGCAATTGTGATTTTATCGCCCTTTTCATGAAAGTAGAATGTTCTGATCTACCACTGAGTAAATAGTAAATATATATCCATAATTTCTTTTCCAAACTTTGGAAACAGATGTTTTAAAATTCAGAATATTTTACATTTAAAATTTAAAAAAAATTGTATATTGCATAATACTCTTACTGGAGTCTTATAATCAAATAGAGTGATTTCTCCAGTAAAATGTATCAATATTCAGATTGAGTGTGATAAATAAAGATTAAGCTTCATATCATTTTAAGACTGGTTTTTCTGCTAAATGAGTTCAGGTCAGTTTTTACCACCAAATTAACAGGAAAAAAAATTTTTGGATTTGGAGTTATTTGAATTTGGGATTGTTGGGTAAAGCATGTAAACAAGTTATAATTTCAGAAAGGAAAAAAACAGACAAACAAAAAATGAAGGAGGGCAGAGGGTTATTGGTTATACAGGGTTGGGTTGTAATAGTATCCAATGGGGGATGGGCAACAAAGACCTCGAACTAAAGGTTAAGAAAAAGAAGCTTTATAATTGCAGAAAGGAATAGGAAGCATGAAGGCACCAAGGTGGGAATGAGCTTGGTCTCTATGAGGAACATTAAGAAGGCTTGTGTGGCCGAAGTGAAATAAGCAAGACAAACATGATGGGAGATTGGTTAGAGTGTGTGGTCCAGCAGGGAGCATAAGCCAGACCATCACGAAGCCTTGTCAGTTATGTTTTTATTTTCAATGTAATGGGAAGTCATTGGAAAGCTTTCAGCTGGCATTGTATGCTATGACTTGAACTTTCAAAACTATTTTCCAGCTACAGAGTATCAGAAAGACAGTAGGGGAAGAGGGAAGAGATATTTCAGGAGGCTATGGTGAAGATCCATGGGAGAGAATTTGAGAGCTTGTCATGGTGGACAAAGGAATAAGTTTCTAACCATACGTGATAATAGAGCCTATAGAACTTGATATTTGCATGTGAAATATAAGGGAAAGAGAATCCTCAATGATAATTCTAAAGTATGAATAGTGGTATGTATGAAAAGTAGTACCATTTACCATGAAGAGGAAGACTGAGAGAGGCAAGTGTAGAAAGTGGGAGTCAGAAACCTGGAATTCTTTTAAATACATCAAGATTCAAATAATTATTAGACATATTCTAGCCAGAGACATACAAGAAATATCATAGTGACTACCATTTATTCAGTGATTAAAATGTGTTGTGTCCTCTTGTAAACTCTTTACATTTCTTAATTCATTATATCCTCATGACAGTTCTACAAACTACTGATTTTATTCACATTTTACAGATTAAGGAACTAAGACACAGGGAACACAAGTAGTCTACCCAAGGTTGCACAGTTGGTAAGCAGCAGAATGGGATTTGAACCCAGGGCTCTGGCTTCAGAGCTTCTGCTGTTAGAAAGTATACTCTATTGACCTTATTATTATGTATTTCTTAAGATATTCAGCATTAAAACTTGGTATTATAATCTCGTGAGTTGGAAGAATGGTTAATAAGCAAAGTTGAGGAAAGGTGAAGAAAAGGCAAATGTTAGAAACACTGTCTCCCATTTTAGTAGTTCGTCTGCATTACCAAGAAGAGTTTAAATCTATCTCCTTTATGGATTTTAAATCTGAGAGGACAGTTTTTAGTTTTCCATTTTTTTAGAGTTAAGATAAATTTGTAAAAGATATGTGAATTTTTAAATGCAAAAAAGTATTCGATTTGTGCAAATTAGAAGGAATGCTTTTGTGTTCTCATCTTATTCATCTATAAGCTTTTTTCCCCAATTTCAACTTCTATATAATGCCTTCTACATAATAGGCATGTGGTTATTTAAAAAAAAACTTTTAAAATAAATGAATGAGAATAATCATGGCATTGTTGAAGTGATCTTTAACTGTCTGTGCACATGTCTGTAGTATTTTCCTATTAGTGGATTGAATTTTTTTTTTTTATTTGGATGCTTTCAGATTGGGTTGAATTTAGTCCATATGAGATTGGCATGGCTAAATATGGTACTTTTATGGCTCCTGACTTATTTGGAAGCAAATTTTTTATGGGAAAAGTTGTGAAGAAATACGAAGAAAACCCCTTGCATTTCTTAATGGGTAAGTGATCAAAATACTACTAGTATGTCTGTTTTGAATCTTGGTGCATTCTAAGTTGTTCTCTGGTTTCGCTTTATTTTAGGTGTCTGGGGCAGCGCCTTTTCTATATTGTTCAACAGAGTCTTGGGAGTTTCCAGTTCACAAAATAAAGGTTCCACCATGGAGGAAGAATTAGGTATTATAAAAACATGCTTACTTTGATCGTAATTATGCTACCTTGATAAATTTCATTAACAGATATATGTTGAGAAAAGTAAATAATCATAAAAATGGAATGTTCTAAAGGTATCAATAATTTGGTTGAATCAACCTAAATGTCTCCTAAGAACAGTATGTACATTACTTCTTAACTACAGAGCCGCATTGTCTTAAGAGTAACTAATGCTAAATACTCTGACTTCATTTATTTTAATGAACATTATTATTCTGGTATAGTGTTCTCGACTCTAATTTTGTGAAAATAACTAACTCTTCTCTAACTTATGTGAAGATTTCAGGAAGAAAAAAAGGAAAAAGAATAAAAGTACCACACGGTACCGCATGTGATGGGTCTTGCTTCTCTGTGTTCCTTCTCTGTTGAATAATCCAGATAAACCTAGGGTTTGTTATTTTTTCCTCCTAAGGCAGGAAGAAAATAGAACTGAAATAACACATTTGAAGGTGGGGAAAACAATGGCTGAAGGCCAAGGAAAAGAAGAATGTTTATATTAAATAGTCTTGAGAATATTCTTTGTTGTGAGACCTCCCTTTTGAGGCCAGCAGTTTGGCAGATTATTTACTTGTTCTGGGTGTCAGACTTAGGGGGAATACTGTGGACATGAGGACCCTGGTCAGCAGGATGTGTGTTACCTTAGATTAGAGAAGAGTTTCCAGGAATGAGACCAGAGAGGTGACTGAGTTGAATCTGAAGACTCCTGGTGATTCTTTCATCTGTTGGCCAACTAAAGTCTACCTCTTACAGGGGTGTTTAGAGTGGTTTTAGTTTTGTTTTCCCTCCCTTCTGAAGAAAGACTTTGAGGTAAATCAGACCACAATCAGATAACTCTAAATTAATTTTTTTTTACATTCGCAAGGATTTTTAAATGTGAGCAGTCTAAGCTTTTGAACAGATGGAGCTATACATTATAAAGTAGTGATGGAAAACAGATAAATTCAGAATATTTTGCTATTTATATAATAAAAACTTCTTTATGGAGAAGAAAATATTTTGGCGAACCATCTTATAAAATGACCCAAAAAATGCTTAAAGAAAGAAAATTTTGTCTTGCTAGAATACATGTGGGACCAGAAACACAATTAATGTATATGACACCTGGAGTGGACTGTTTCTTAACATGCTCCTTCCTCTATACAACAAAATTATTTTCTCCGATAGTCATGAAATGTATAATAACATTAGCCAGTGAACATAAATTCTTTTATTGAATTTTATATGTGTAATTATGCCAGTAAAATTTTTTAAATCTAAAAATTAAAAAAATCTATTGCCTCAAGTATTTATTAACCCTTCCATTATATAATCCTGATCATTTATGTACATGACATTTATGCAGGTATAATAAACATGTGTAGAACAATATGGGGAAACCAAAAGCTATACCTGTAGTTCTCAGAGTTTAAAACCCCAAAATGATTCTGTCACTGAAAATGATGAATTTGGAGTCAGTTTCTTAAAATTAAAAATAAAATCTATTGACTAATAAAAGGAAAAAAAGTCACTACGCAGAAAGCAATTTCATGTAAGTGTCCAAAGAAATTTTGATTTTCCTGTAAATAATGATTATAAGAATGGTCTGTGGACTCCATAATTTAGGTACTTTTTACTTGAAAAAAGACAACTAGTTATTATGTTAAAGTTTACTCCTGTCGTTATTTTAAGGATTTATGGTTTGTATTTTAGTTTTTATAACTGCTCTCTTAATATATTCTGAAGAAGCACACATTTTTGACACCAAGAGGAACATTTCAACAGATGATTTTCAGTATTATTGAAAATTAGAAGATACCTTATATTAGTAGCTTTCATTTATTTTGATGAAACTGTTCTGTAGCCCCCTTGTAGATTTTGGTCTTACCCTGAATTTGCCTTTATAAACACCATTGAACGTATTTAATCGAAGAAAAATATACTTTTTTTAGTCTAATAAGGAGCTTCCTATAATCGAGTTAATCTTCCTGTCAGAATTAAGATAAACAAAAATTCTTCCATTTAAATCATGAATGAATAAATTTTAAACTAAATTTTCATGTCCTAGGAAATTTTGTTTTCCACTATTTGAAATTTGAAAATACTAGTAAATTTAATAAACATAGGTTTACTAAATTGACCTAAATTTAGATTTGTAAATCTAGTAGATCTCACTGTGGTTTTACTGAAATTACTTCCTTACAGTAAATTTAATTGTGGGACTTGACACCTGAGATCTTTCAGTTCATTTGTTTTCTTTCCACAGAAAACATTACGGCAAAGCATATCGTGAGTAATGATAGCTCGGATAGCGATGATGAATCACAAGAACCCAAAGGTAAGAGAGCTGGAAACTTCTCTGGCAGAAGTCCATGCGGAAAGGATTATGACTATTTCCTCTGGTTCTCTCACTGGAGGTGGTAATGGTAGTGTCTGCTTAAGGCACTAGTTGATAAAATTATAGCTTTCAGTTCAGAGAGAGAATTAATGCTGTCTATGTAATAAAATATGCAACACGTAAATACTCCCTTATTTCTTTTCTTTTTACTACCTCAAAAATATTACCAATTGAGAAAATGGAGAACAAGCTGAGATGGTAGAAATACAAAATTCTGTTTTAAATCTGATTAGAGAACTGGAATTTCAGCATGGAAATCGTAATATGGGAGCATTTTCACATGGCTTTAAAAAATTCAAATTTTATCTTTAAAAATTCTATTAAGTGACATCTGAAAAATTATATTCTCAACTCCGTTCCTGTCTCATTGCCAGCATTCCATCTCGTAGGAAGGGAGCAGCGACGAAGTGGGGTGAGATTATGTCGTCGCATATATTACTTTGTAGTATAAACGAGTTCCTTTACATTTTGACAGGGCAGCTTTCAGCTCGGTGTAGATCAGGATAGTCAGTGATGGAGTCGGGGCACGGACAAGGCAAGAATCAGGCATTATTTGTTGCAAATGGGGTCATTTTACATTTTGACACAGTGTTTTGACATGGCCATTTCTACAAATGTCCTCAATGGTACAAAAACAAAATAAAACACGAACAAACAAAAATCAAAGAGCAGATTTTATAACAACTAGGTGAACACATCCTATTACAGTCTGAATATAGATTTTAGAAGATAGTAAGTGATTTCTTGACCAAAACTTAGCGAATTCTACAACCATGGTAAGTTATCGGAAGTAGCTGTTTCATCCTTGCTAAAACACTAAAATTAAAATTTTCTTTTTATAACTGGTCTGTTATTTCCTCATCAAATGAGTCTGTATAAATTGGAGATGCCTTCTCTGAGAAATGCAGTTACGTAGGCCCATAGCTTGGTTAAAGTGCAGCTTCTTGTGAACATCCTTAAAGGGATACAGGCTTGGGCAGGCAAAGCTCTCAACCAGGCACAAGACTGGGCCAGTGGTGCACAGTCTGGTCTTTAGTCCCTATTTGCCTACTGTCCTGCTGGCATCATTCAACTGCTTTCACAGAATTGTTGTAATAGTCAAATTAGCAAATGCACACAAAGGGCTTTAAGTTGCAAAATGCTCTGCAAATAGAAATTTACTATTAGTCTTATAGCTAATAAGCAATAGATATCATTTATCTGTTCACTGCTGGGCTCGTTCCACAAATGATGCCGTTTTCAAATATATCACAGGGAAAGGAGATCTTCTGCTATTACAGAAGTGGGGTTTACTTAATAAATACAAAAATGCTGCTGCTGATGACGATGAAGTGGTAGCTCCAAATAATTTGGAAACTAATCGAATATCTTATTCATATCCTGCATAACTGGAGATATAAATCATTAATTTTAAAGCCTGATTTGTTTTAGCAAAAGACTTTCTTCGTCATATTTGGCATTAGAAAAGTGTGGGAGTAGAAAAGAATATGTTTGGGTTTTTTTGTAAATATGTAGTAATTTGGATTGGCTCCTGACAGAAAGATCATTTCATTTACTCAGCTCAGTTAAGCTAATCTTTGTGAATATTAAAATCAGTATTTATTATGGTTTTATGTGTGTTTAGTTAACATGTATTGGAAATTATGAACTTCAAACATAGATTCTCTTTTTTTTCAACACACACATACACACACACAGAGTTTTGTATATATTTGTATAGAGTTTTCAGAAATCTGACCAGAAATGATTTAGGCAGGTGGGATCACACTACCATATAGTGTTCTCAGATTTGGATTATGAGTGAATAATATTGATGATGATAATTTTGCTGCTGCTGCTTCTACTACAACTATTTCTACTGCTAACTAGTGTTTATTAAGAATTTAATATGGGCCAAGCACTTTTCTAAGAAATTTACATGAATGCTCTAACTCAGTTCATCCTCACGACAGCCTTATGAGGTTTCCTGATGAGGAAATGAAGGCCGAGAAGGGTTAACTAATTCGTAAACAGTGGTGAGAGGATTGAGATCAAGGCAGTCTAACTGTGGAGACAGTACTCTAAATAGCTACACAACATAGCTTCCCAGTAGTAATAACATATTCATAGGTTTTAAGGAAAAAGTCATTTAAAACTGCTTCTCTTAGAAACTGCTGAATTTTAAAATATTTCAAAGCAAATATTTAAATTACAGGATTTTAAACCCCAAACTTGATAATCAGGGATGAAATGTTCGTAGAACATTCATTGAGCAGGAAATATATGTTGAATCCTTTAGTTGTCTGTTCTCAGTCTGCATAATTTCTGGAAGTTTATGAAGCAAGATAGGGAAGGAAACTTGATGAAGTGGATAGGATTAGGTACTTGGATTTTTCGTGTGTATGTGTGTCTGTGTTTGTGTATTTGTATGTGTATTGACAGGACAAAAGAAGAAAAGGATAGAGAAAGGGAGAAAGCAGAAAATAAAAGTTTGCCTGGAAATCTAAGAATAGACAAAGTGACAGTTGAGACTATGACCGTTAGACGAACTGTAGGTAAACAGTAAAGTAAGAATAGTTTAAGAACAAGAATGACTAACAGATATATACTGTATTAATTTATGCAAATAAACATTTTAAAATCAAAAGCCATAGAGTTTTTGTTAATTTTAACACTCAGTCGCCCAAAGATCTTTTTTTTTTTTTTTTTAATAAATTTTAGAATCCGTCTAATGAATGATCTTTCTTTTTCCTTAGGCACTGAAAATGAAGATGCCGAAAGGGAATATCAAAATGATAATCAAGCAAGTTGGGTCCATCGTATGATAATGGCCTTGATGAGTGATTCAGCTCTATTCAATACCAGGGAAGGACGTGCTGGGAAGGTTCACAACTTCATGCTGGGCTTGAATCTCAATACATCTTATCCACTGTCTCCTTTCAGAGACTTCACCACACAGGACTCCTTGGATGAAGATGAACTGGATGCTGCTGTAGCAGGTAAATATACAAAATATAACCCATGGAAGCTAATTCAAGAGATCTTTCTTCCTTCTCTGTGGAGAAAAATTTTAGTTATTATTAATGCTTATTTATACTCAATTACAAAAAAACACATGCATTTAATCTGTGAAAGGCTTTGAATTACTGTGTTTTGAGAAAAAAAATACATTGGACAGAAGGTGGCATAGTCATATTGGCATAAAAGTTTTTCATTGAAATACAGAGAGGGACTTTAGATCCTTGTTCCCTTGTTTAACTGAAAGGGATTTAAAATAGGGAATTAGATGTTTACAAAGTTGTTCCAAAGCTTAGAGGAGTGAGCTTCAGGCCGAGCTTCCAAAAATGGTTTCAAAAGCACTTCGGGATCACTCCCACAAATGCCCCCTCATCGTGCCTGGCAGTAGAAATAGCGGGAACTTAAAAGCCTCTGCCTCATTTCCTCCCTCACCACTTACGTGGGTGTTTCTCCTTGGCAAAGGACAGGTCTCAGCAGAACCAGACTTGGAGTTGTAAGGGAGTCAGGCACCATGGTCCTGAGACTGTCTCTAGAGCAGGGCAGTAAGGCATGCAACCTGGGAGTGGAGTGGCCGGGGCTCGCAGTCTGCAGCGTCCATCGGGATGATGAATCTGGCCCTCCAGTTCTCGGCAATGTTAGTTAATTCTTTTAAGGCCACCTGTAAGAACCGACTCACTTTCAGGTTTACCACTTAGTTGAATTCCAAAGAATAATTCCCTTATTCTTTAGTTCATATATGTTTCGAATTAAAAGTTGAATTTAACTTGTTGACTAATCAATGCATAATAACCTTTCTTGTAACGATCCTGTCATCTTAAATTTTTCTACTTCATCATACCATCGCTCTTCCCTTAACTTCCCAAATGTCATTTCTGCCTAAGGACGCTGACAGGATGCTCTAAAAACTTAAATGGAATTTTTCCAAACAAACTTTCTACTCTTTGTTTGATCATTGTATCTATACAATATTTGTGAAAATTAGGACATGGCTTTAGATCTTGGTCGTTTAGGTAGTGCTGTTTTTATGTGTCGCTCGAGCTTAAGGGAAATTGCAAAAGCAAAATTTACCCTTGTTTTTCAAACAAGAGGAGTAGAAACTCATTGTACTTTGCCTTATATTTATGGCATCAAAGTCTAGGATATGAGTTTCTACCTGGTTCTATACCTTCGATCCAAACCCTTTTATATGAACTGTCATGAAAGTCTATTTGTGATAAATTCAATGTCCATTTTTAAATTCATTTAAAAATTTAAAAAAAAAAAAATAACACTTGACCTTACCATCAGTGACATTAGTTTTCTTGTGTTGTGTTACAAGATTATATTTATGTCCATTACAATACCAATTAAAAAAAGCCCATTCATTATTATTCATCCGTAAAGCCTAAAACATAGGCTTTACGGATGAATAATAATGAATGGGCTTTTAAAAAACAACTTAGCCTCCTACAGTAGAGTTAAAAAGAAGTTTTAGTTATTTTACTGGATAGAAAAGAAAGATCATGGAAGATAGTTATCGTCTTGGCCTAAAATTACTCAACTGAGTTAGAATTGGGACAGGCCCCCGGACATTGCTCAGAAGCCTTCTCCTTCTGCTACACTCCCTCCGAGCACTAGTTTCATTAGTCATTGTCTTGCTGATGTAAAAATGGAACTTTCCTTTGTGTTTACTTGATTCCATCTGTTTTGCGTTATTGCTTTGATCACATCACCCCGCAAGGCTGCTTCTGCGGTTTGCATAGCAAGTGGTCTGCTCTCCACATTTTAACAACTTCCTGGCAGTTTTGTAATATTTTATGTAGATTCAGAATTGTTAGGATTGCTAGATAAAATACAGCATTTTTAGTTAAATTTTAATTTCGGATTTGTCGAGATACTTTGAAATGTTTTAACTAAAATTGTTTTAGATTAAAGATCTTTGGAAAAATTTTTAAATTTTATATCTTAGTGTATATCATTAAAATTCTATTTCACTCATTTCGTATTTATCCAACTGAAAAAATGTATATAGCATATAGATTTTAATCAAAAATCCAGTTTGATCAGTGTCAAGTTTATTCAAATTTATTATTTACAGACCGATATTGCTAAAAATTACTGCATTTTAGAATGAATTTACTACATTGATAAGTGCTTTTTAGACACTGCCCTTATTAAGAGAGACTTTGTTTATCACCCTCTGGTTATTTATCTCCTTCCAAGTTTTAAGATTATCATGTGTGTGGAATGAAAAGTTAAAAGATTTATCATGAACTGTGATCATCTTAGTTTAAAAAGTCTTTATTAAAACTCCTACTTATTGTATAGCTAAAAAACATAATTTAATTAAGACATTAAGGTATTTCTCTTTTATTTTCGCACCCCCATGCCGAAAGAGAATTGAGATTTTTATCTATTCTAGATATTATGTTGAGAAAATCTTACATTTTCGTTTACCTTATGATGATTTTGTGTATACTGATTAAAACATGAGTATCTTAGCATTAAAACAACCTCTCAACGTAAAATGAGAAAAAATTACTGCACGTTTTTGTGCCTATTTCTATACCTTGCATACAATCTTTTGAAAACAAGAGAAATAATAAGATGACAAAATTCCCCTCATTTGTTTACTTCAAAATAGTCTTATACCTGTAAAAACTAATTTGGGCAAAGCTGTTCATTAGTTACGTGACTTCTTTCTTATTTACTTTTGTATTTATACTATTTACTGTGACATACACCATCTGGAATAAGAAATTGAGACATGAGTTCAGTTAGGCCAGAGTTCAAAACACAAACATCCAAATATTTGTGTGTCGTAAATTGAATCTGTGTGATATATTTAGAAAATGACCATCACAAATATCCACAGCCAAACTGCTTTAAGGAAATGGTCATAATTGTAAAATATAGCCTATTTCCATACCTATCAAAAAAATGGATTACTCATTCACAGGTCTGGAAACCATGTATGCTTAAGTTATGGGAGGATATTATGTCATAATGGCATTTTCAGTCTCTGTGACATTTTAGTAGATATTATGCAATAAACTGAGTTCGAGTTCAAATAAATTTGGAAAACTAACAACTGCATCCCCCTCTTCAAAACGCAGTGGGCACTCTAACGAGCATGAGAAGTCCTACTTAAAGGTGCCTCAGGTATAGTACTTTAAAAGCAGACTGGCTTACATCCTGACTGGACGATTTATTGGCTGGACACTCTTGAGCAGTTACTTAGCATAAGCCTCAGTTAACGATGAGAGAAAAGTAGAGTAAAACTAAAACTAGCAACTCTGACTGATCCTGATGGAACCATAGGTTAGTGAGGATTCAACAGTCTTCACTGTTTCCTCCAAGTACACTTATAAAATAGAAATAGTAGCGATACCGATGTGAGAATTAAGTAGCAGCTTCATTAAAAAGTGCTGTTAGTCCACGGCATAGTAAGGAGAATAAGAGACACATAATATAATTGCCCGTTACTTTAAACTGTTGAATCTTAAATTTCTCAAACCTATTTGATCATGGAACTCTTATTTTGTATATAGGACATCTGTTAATATCTTGCAAAACTATGTGCTTTGAAATAATTAAGAAACACAACTTTCTGTCAGTTTACCTGGAAGGTTGGAACCTTGGTGTTTAGCTACGTGCCAGAACTGGAAATTGACCCACACAATAATTTTTCTCTCAAATGAAATCTTGGATTTAAAAAGAAAAAAAAAAAAAGACTACAGCTTTATGATGAGAAGGGGAAAATCAAACAGAATATGAGAAGAGTGGTCTGTTTTTCGTTAATCTTTTAGTTAAATGTCAAAAAGCACTAAGTTTATAAAGCCAAATAAAGACATTTGTGAATTATACTTTACTGAAATGTATATAATAATATAAATGATTATATAATGGTAATCTTTTATTAGGAAAACTCACTGCATGTAAAAATTTATTTCTATTAATGTGTTTTTAATTTTTTGTTTACTTGTGATAAAATACACACATTAATGTGGTTTTAAAGATTGATAGATGCACGTGTAGATATCCTCTATACATTGCAGTTATTCTTTTTTAAGTTATTCATTTTAAACCTTTCTAGTTTTACGACCATGCCACTTTCTTAAGTAACAGTGTGACACTGTGCATAGTGCTTCGATTTTGTGAACCTGGCTTGGAATCTTGACTTTTAGTACCTCTGTGAAACTGGACCTCTTTGGGCCTCAGTTTCCTTACCTTTAAAATGACACCGATAATACCTCCTGTAAGAGTCTCATGAAGATGATAAATCTTATATGTGAAATTTCTAATATACTATAGACACTCAAAATAAATGAAGCTGCTTTTATAAAAAATAAAAGCACTCAAATAATGGATTTTAGGCTTCTTAGTAAAATATTTAAAAACTAATATAAGACAAAGACAATTTTTTACCTTTAAAAATTCCACATCTGTAATTTTTAAACAAAAATTTCAAAAGAATAAATATTAAAATAAGGTTCGATATATATATATATATATTTCAATTTTACAATTCTTAAGTTTCAGGTTCTGTGGTGATAGATAGAAATTTAGAATCTTGACTGGTGGCAAAGTATATTGTCATTATAATCCATAGATACTTGATAAGAAAAGAGAATAAACCTGAAGGTAATTATTGAAAAAATAATTTCTCTTCTCTCTCATCATTGGCATAGGCATTCACCTTGGATTTTTTTTTTAAACTTGGCCTGTCTTTTCATTCAGTCATACGAACTTATTCTTATCTAAACACAGTCCCCCATAGCTTTTTTTTTTTTAAGCATATTTGTTTTTCATTTAAGATTATTTATTTACACCTTTTCTAACTTCCTTCTGCTATTCGGGGCAGTACAAGTAACTTCAGCTGTAAACTTTTTTTCTTTATTTCATAAACATCACTACTATATGTTTATAACATTCAGTATTTTAGAGACGAGAAATTTTAATAGATGAGAAAACACATGGCTCTGTTAACTGTCAAAACTTAAGATATTAATGGTTTCTTTTAAATGACTGAATCGAAGTCTAATTCAGAACTGTTTCGAATCATATTGAATAAATTTCATGGCTAATTTTCTCATTGGTGTTTTAAATTTTAGCTTTTAGTGATGATAAGGATTGTGGATTTAATTGGACAGTAAAAGTTTAGACATTTGCCTTTCCGATCTCTTGCTCTTAAATGTAATAATAAAATTGACTATGAGAGAATTATAGTCAGTATCATTCTTATTTAGAAATATACAGAGGAAACAAATAAGCAGTGGTTTCCTACTATGTGCTGAATATTTTCCTGGATTATAGATATTAACTACACATCATAGGTGCTTCCATAAACACAGGTTGATCTGACCCTGTCGTTTTTGTTGTTTGCTCTATGAAAGTGCTTGCCAAATGAAATTTAAAAGCTTGCTCAGAGGTCATAATTCACGTCTCATATGAACATCACTCTAGTCTACTGTCATAGACGTCTCTCTTGAACCCTGCCAGCCTTCTTCCTAACAGAACAGGTGGGAACAAGTGTGAGGACAAGGGGACTGGACAAAACCATTGCATGTCATGTTCTTAAGGTTGAATCAAGTCGATTCTGATCACATTCCTTTTTCCTAGAAATTGAATTAGGAGCACCACAAATAAATGGGAGGAGCAGCCTGTTCTCAATACTATTTTTTTCATAGAACTCATGATTCCTAGGCCCTGCTTTCTCCGAGATCCCTTGTCATCTTAATTCCACGCTCCTACCATGCTATAGCCATACTGGGCTCCTTACTGTTCCTCAGATATATGAAGCTTTATTCTGCCTTAAGGCCTTTGCTCTAGTTCTTCCCCCTCCCTGGAAAAATTACCTCCTAATTTTTAGATAGCCAGTTCTGTATTATTAATGTGGTCTCAGCTCATGGTGTCCTTCTCAGAGCGTTCTCTCCTGACTATGCAACTGAAGTTACTCTCTATTATATTACCCTCTTATTTTCTTCAATGCATTTATCACTGCCTGAACTGTCTTTTATGTATTTGTTTACTAATTTATCAGCAGTGTACTCAGAGTCTAAGCTCTATTAGAGCAGAGTTTGCACGAGTCATTTTAGCACCTAGAAGAGTGCCTGAATAGTAGCAGATGACACCTGTTGGCTGAATGTGTTGGCGGAATTATCATCTTGGACTCCCTTCACCTAGAGAGATGCAGTGTGTGACCCATTCAGACTCTGCCACTCCCCACTGTGTCACTTTAGAGATGAATTGAATTTGTTTTATCCTCCATATATACATATCCTCTATCTCACGTGTCTCCCGTGAGATTTAAACAAGATGATGTCTGAGGACATATTTTTAAACCGGGAAAGACCTGTGCGATGTGAGGTAATGCTAATATAAGGGATTGGGCTGCACAGCTTAGAGCTGATACCAGTACCTGAGCTGAGTACTTTCTGAGCGTTGTCTTACTTAATCCTCGGAGCAGGCTTATTTGCTAGATTTTTTTACCCTGATATTACAAATGAAGAAACTAAGAGTTAAAGACAAAAATTCACGTATAGTGCTAAAGCTGGACTCATGTCCAGCTCTGTTTGTCTCCAAAACCTGAGGGCCTAGTCATATAGAATTCTATCCTATAAAGTTACAGAACAGATATTTTTATACTCTAAATAATAGTAATTGTTTTATTTATTTATTTTTCCTTTGGAAAGATCCTGATGAATTTGAACAAATATATGAACCTCTGGATGTCAAAAGTAAAAAGATTCACGTAGTAGACAGTGGCCTCACATTTAACCTACCTTACCCCTTGATCCTGAGACCTCAGAGGGGAGTTGATCTCATCATCTCCTTTGACTTTTCTGCGAGGCCAAGTGACTCTAGTCCTCCGTTCAAGGTAAGGAGAATTTATATAGCATTTCGTTATCTACCACATTCTCTTGCATGCCTTGTAGATATCACATGAAAGTTTATAGTCCTGAGCAGGACAAGAATGATGCAATGTATCTGAAGTTTAGGAAGGAAATTAATCTGAGATTTGGGAGTTAACAGGTAAAAGATTATTAAAACCATGCTTGAGGGATGTATACTGTGAGAACAGAAGACATGAAACAATATCTTGAAGATCCAAGAACAATATCAGTGGAAAAGGACGAAACCAAGGAAGTGAGCAGTGTCGTGAAAACCAACTGAAGATGTTTTAAGAAGGGAGTCTTTAGTGAAATGGACAAGAGCAGTTTCAGTAGGGTCGTCAGGGCGGAAATCATGCTGCTGTGATTGGAGAAACGAGCGGAAGTTAAGAAAATGGAGCCGACTCTATAGACTGTGCGGTGAAGAAGGAGATGGACTACAACTGCAAGGGGATATGGAGAAGAGGAAAATCATATGTGTGTGCACCGAGGGGTGGGTCGTTAATAGAAAAGGCTCAAGCATATTTTTGTTTAAATGCCAGTGGCTAGGAGTCATTAATGAAGGTGTTATTGGAGGATGGAGAGATGACATATATGATAGAGTCACATCCTTTGCAAGGTTACAGGAGTGAGGGATGGAAAGGAGATCTAAAAATACAGGTGGCGAGTAGTGTAGAAATGTCTGTATTGGGGCAAGAAGGAAGGGAGGAGATAATGGCCGTGGCATGAGCTTCATTGTTAGGCGTGGAGAAGGGAAGTTAAGAACATACTCGTTTGGTGACTTATAACTTTTATAGGAATTAGGAGTCAACATTATCTTTTGAGAGCAAGGAGATGGAAGTGGTGGACCCAGGGGCATGGGGAGAATAAAAGTCTGCTTCTGTGAAGAAATGAGAGGAAGTTCTAAGTAGGCATTATGCAAAGACTGCAGGGCTGCTGTGTGGCCTCACCCAGGTGAAGCCATGACTGATTTTGTTCCCTCCACCTGGGAACACCTCGGACTTTCTTTAAACACGCCTCAAATGCTATCTTTCTTGATCTCCACAGGTATAGTTTCAGTACGAAGGACTTGGTAAATGCTACTGATACAGCAATCTTCATGGCGCATTGTTTATTTATTTACCTCTCTATCACTTCCACTGTCTGTGAACTCTTTGGGGACTAGAGCACTATCTTGTATGTATGTGTGTTTGTTTTGTTTTAATCAATTTGGTTCTAATTGCCTCGTAAGTGCCAGTCAAAATGTGAGTATGTAGGACATTTTTTGTGGGTGAATGAATAAAATGCTATAAGAGAGATAGAGTCATTGTTCCTGTTTCGTAGACTATGAAACAGAAACTCGTTGAGATTAAGCAAAATGGTCCATCATCTCCCAAACCGGGAAGAGTCATCGATAACCCAGGTCCTCTGATTTCTGGTTTCCTTTCTAATACACTATGATGAAACTGCTCTCAAGACTAATAATGGTTATAATTCATTAATATATATAAAACCTCATATTTTAAAAATACTTCATATTTTATCTTTTTTTGAGGCAATTAGTGGTATGCAGACAGAGAGAAAAGAATAAGTGAGATAAGCGATCTCATCACATCGAGAAATTAAATAAGACAGTGGGTGTAAAGATCCTAGCCTAGGACCTGGCAAGGCAAGTGCTAGTTAAGAAGTGGTCAAGCCGGACGGAATCCAAGGCTCCAGAATGAGAATCTAATGCTCTTTCCCTTTCACTCACTGTCTCCTTTGTCCATATTTCACACGTATTTGTTTCTGTCCTCTGTGCCATGTGCAGAAGTTAATGGTAAAACATAGTTCTTGATCTCCATAACATTCTAGCAAAACTAACTGTTAAGTAGTTATTTGACTTCATATAAGTATGACTATTTTAAGAGATCTGTATAAGAATAGCTAGATGTCCTGGAGTATATAGATGAGCAGGGACAGGATGGTGATGGCACAGAGATGGCAGTGAACATAGCTGAGGACCTGGAGCGATCTGATGAAAAGTAGCAGACATTAAGCTCCATTAGGAAAGGTTTAGGAGAATGTAAGACTGGATGATAGGAAAGAGAGAATCAGTGAAGAGTTTCTGGCAGAAAAATGACTTCAAGGAATTGAAATTTTAGGACGATTAATCTGACAGTGGAGAACAGAGGGCAAAAGATTAAAATTAAGAAGGATTTACTCTAAGCCAAATATAGGATAACGAGGCACTGCGATGGGGCAGGTGACTGTGAAAACTAAGAGCAGGATTTAATGACCTATGAGGGGCAATGAGGAGGTGAGTTTCAGTGGATGACTCTGAGACGATAGCTAGGAAGCCAGTTCTGAAAGTGCAGTGATCTGTTATTCACCTCACTTATGAGAGTGTAAAATATCAAAGCCATCATTTTATATATGATTCAAAGTTCCACTACCTCAGTGACTTACTATTGGAAGAAGGTTTTAGAGTGTCACTTTGCACCTCTAAAAAAAACCCATTGTGCTTTGTTAGTTTTTAAATGTACTTTGATTCATTATTTCTAATTAAGAAGAATATATACTCTTGTAAAAAAATTGAAAATTTGGAATATACATTAAGCACTTCTGCTAGTCATAGATAACAGCTGCTGATATTCTGGCATTTTTTTTTTTTACCCTCTTTGTGAGTGTGTGTGCATGTGCGCGTGCATGTGTGAGTGCACTAGGGTCACATAGTTTTTCATTCTATGTCTTTCTAGTTAAAATTATATTTTGAGCATTTCCCATGGTGTTTCTATATGGGGGTATGCGAGAATTTATTTAACAGCGCTCTATTTTCAACTTTTAGATTATTGCTATCTTGTCATTTTCTTTAATGCTCATCCTTGCACATGAATCTTTAATCACACTTTTATTATTTTCTTAGGTATGTATTAGTTTATAACTTTTAGTAAATATTTCCAGATTGCTTTCCAAAAACACTGTATCAATTTAGAATACTGTATCAGATTGTAGATGTGAGCCCTTGTTTTACATCGCTTTGCTGGCATGAAAAATATATTAAAAACAAAGTTAAAAAATTTACAATATGACAGAAAGAAAAGGAAAATATTTTTGTTTCAATTTTCTTTTTTTGCTTGTGAAACTAGTTTGTCATGCATATTGTGAACTTATGTTTTTAAACTACTTTGAATTATTAGTTTTGCTGCTACTCATTAATAAGTATTTTATATCTTAAAAATATTAGTTTGCCTTTTATTTGCAAATATGATCAAATGAGTTATTTGTATTGGGAATTTCCTGATGATTTTAATGTTTTAAATATTTTTGTAGCGATTTCTTTCATTGGTTTTACTCACGAAATTTGTACTTCTTATCAAGATTAGTTACATATGGATGGATATTTTTCTTTTTATGATATTCTTTTTAAATATTTTAACTCATTAATCTTTTAAAATATATTGAGTGTGTAATAATTCCACAAGAATTTTTTAACATTATTTGTCATGATTTTATTATTACATATTTTATTATAGAACACCAGAATCTGTTTTGTGTTTAACCTTTATATTCCAATGGTCCATCTGACAATCTGACAATTCCTATCTAAATACCACACCGAATAGCTTCATTATATGTTTACTATCTTAGGGAGTGTATAATCACTATAAACCTATAGACATTTCCAGCTGTGCTTTCTCATGGACGTGCTTCTTTAGAATCATTTTGTCAATTCCTTCCATCCTACTTTTCTTCCCCACATGTATATATCTCCTTCTATTTTGGTTTTGTATAGTGTAAAACCTATTGCTCTGGAAATAGTGAATTGTATTTTCAGAGACTAACTGTAAAGGAAATTGTAATATGTTATGTATATTTTTTTTCTTCAAAAATGTACTTCGGAAAGTTCAAAGTGAAAATGAACTGAATTTTCAGGCTGACTTGGAATACTGAAAGTGCTTTTCTAAACTTATGAATGTTTTTAAGATTGCCATTATAAAAATATCCATTTCTACATAGATCTAAAAGATTACTCAAATATAATGTTTAAATTGATAAAAATATTATATATTAATGTTAAAGTGGGTTACTTATTTTAGTAAAATGAGGTTTAAAAATTGATGGGAAATCTACATAAAGTCTTGATAGCAGAAGAGAAAATCCAATATAATAATTAGATAAATGCAATATGATTTTATTAAGTTGATAAAGAGTGAAGAATTTTATATATTTGAGACTGAAATATGGATCTTATTTGTAATAAAAGAATAGGGCAAACTATTAGAACCATTAACTTTATTTCACAATTATTGATGTAATTATGTCATAAGTAATAGTTAAATCTCAGATTTTGTCAGGGAGATATAGAAGGATGGACATCATGGCTTTCAATGAAGGCAACCACTTTATTATATCTACTTTGTAACTGGCCTTGAAAGTTGATGACGTCAACCTCAGTGATACTGGAGAATTTGTTTTTTTTTTAAATTAGTAGGCACAAAGCCTAATAAATAGTCCAGATATAAAGAGCTTCATTATTCTAAATAGTATTCTTATAAATTGATTTAAGAAAAGCAGCTCTGTATTTCATTTTATTATCTCTTTTTGTTAACCATTTCATAGCTTAGATACATGCCATGCAAATTTAGTTTACCATTAAGGTCCCTTCAAGGAGAACTCTGATAGGATTTGTCTTTAATGTTAGTCATGGAAATAAGCCAGAGTCTTCATATTCAAGTGTGCAAAATAAACAGACTGTGGATTTAGGAGGGGGAAAAAAAGCTTTGGATCTTTTGAGAAGCAAGCAAGGAGTATAGGAAAATTCAAAGTCTACAACTGGAATTTTTTTTTCTTTACCTTACTAGATTTTATGGGGAGTAATAGATTAGAGGTATTGTGCCATAAATTATGTTATTTTATATTATGTTGCCATATATTGGACATAAATCTAGCTCAATTTTTCAGTGCCCTTTTAAATACTTAATGACCAGAAGCCGGAGCAATGGATTCATGCTCATAAAAATAAAAGGAAAGAAGGAAGGAGAAAAGGAGACAATGAGGAAAGGAGAAAAGGAAGAGAAGAGAAAGGAGAATTTGAAATGAGCCAGTCTTCACAAATGATAGAAGCAACGCGTCTAAATTTCTATATTTTACTCTAGGTCAAAGTTCCATTTAAACCCACAAATAAGGAAAAAGCATCTGTGTTTTTCCACATAACCCTGATTTATTTGTTGACATTAGGGCTTGATCCTTCTTTAGAACCTCTGCATATGATTTACTGTAATTTTTAGGTTGGCTAACACCATCAAGACCAAACCAGTCCAAGTGTTAGCTTTGTGGGTATCGATTCATAATGGCCAATGAAGGGAAGTGCATGTTATTAAACGTAGCATGTACAGATTTACCTCTTGTCTTAGTTTCCTCGGCCACCATAACAAATTACCAGAAACATGGCAGCTTAAAGCAACAGAAATGTATTCTTTTACAGTTCTGGAAGCCACAGCTCCTCCAGAGTATCTATGAGAGAATTTTTCCTTGCCTTTTCCAGCTTCTGGTAGCTCCAGGCTTTCCCTGGCTTGTGGCTGCGTAACTCTAATCTCAGTCTCTGTCTTTATACAGCCTTCTCTATGAGTTTGTCTTCTTATAAGGACATTTGTGTCTCATAAGGACTTTTGTCATTGGATTTATAACTCACCCAGATAATCCCAGATCCTTAACATAATTATATTTGCAAAAAACCCTTTGGTATATAAGGTTACACTCACAGGTCCTGGGGGGTTAGGGCATGGATTTATTTGTTGCAGGGCCACCATTCAACTCACTCACCTGTATGGGTCTTGAGGACCAGATGCCTTATAGTGAGTAGATATACCCCAAATTAATTTCTCCTTACATATTTTTGTGAATTTACGGTAACCTGTTAGTGAAGAACTAATGAGAGATGCAAAAATTCTATGTAAATTCGACACACTATCAGATATAGAAAATTATTTTCATTTATATTGCATCGTAAAGATCTTGGCTTCTAATACCAGCATGCTTTTTATTGGAAGTGAGAATAACAAAAGACCACAAAATAATGAATTCTAAATTACAGTTTCTAGCCATTGTATCTTATATAATTGTTTCAATAATTTTTAAAGATTCTGCATACTTATTTACATACTTATGGTCCATAAGTATGTAAATATAAAAATAGATTTTAAATAATGAGAAACATCTTAGCACATATCCTAAGTTTGTACAAAGAAAAATCATTTCCTATAGAGAAAAACTAATTTATTATAGATAGGTATAAATATACCTATGTATTTATAAATATATATTTACATGTATAAATAAATAAAATGGCATATATTTGCCATTCACACTATAGTTTGAATATATTTCTGTTATTTAGATTGTTTTTCCTATCTTTTGAGATGTTTTAGTACTCAAAAATGCATAAACATTTTACAAAGTATCACTTCGAAGGATATTATCAAATTTTTATCTCCACAGAAAATCGCTTTAGTTAGTCCTACATAAATTTGTCTATGGAAATCTGAAGCCCGTGGTGTCAAACAATAAGCACATGGATAGTTGTAACAGAATACAGTTCTGGCGCGTTGCTATAATTTGTGGAGCAATGATTTTTTGCTCACTGCATTCTTCTCAAATACTCTTTTCAAACTCGTCTGCTCTCCTCATAGTCTGTGTCATTGTTTCTGTCTTTACATGCCGAGAAATGAGACATCAGAGAGAAACTGATTTTTCCATCCTGTAATCACTGTCTTTATAGTCACCAGTCTTTAATCTTTTCCACGTTAGGATCATATAAGGAAAGAGAAAGTTTCCATCTCTTCCTCATTCCAGCATAAAATATCTACCTAAAAATAGCTTGGTCTTTTCTGTCCTGCAATTCCCTTTTCCTCTTTCTCCACACAGCCACACATCGTTGGTCATACTCTTGAGTCATATTTATAAACATTCGCAAGCTCTTTTTTTCTCTTTATTCTCACGCAACCGATTCACACTATGAACTTTGGGTTTTATTTGGGTGTTGAATAGGCTGGAATGAATAATTGTGAACAGTGCTAGACAAGAAATAACAAGCTGAATAATCCAAATGAATGGGGGGAATAAAGGAGTTAATGATAAAAGTTTTCTCAAGTTTCGAACAAGAAAATATTTGTATATGTGGGATTTTCAGTAAAATATAATTGTATTTAGCTTAATAGCTTGTGAAGCAAATGCTTGAATATACATTAAAGTTTTTGTTGTTCCATATTTTTATTTCTTTGTAAATGGCTTAAAGAGAGAGTTGATCGATTTAAAATTCACAACATTCCAGAAGCATAAAGACTAGTAAAAGTTCAATGAAGAGTATATTTTTCTCTAAATGTAAAGTGCTATTTTAAAGTGCTTGTTTTCTTAAATATAAATTACTGACTTTTAAAAAAATACATTATCTCATTTAATACAGCAATACTAAGGAAGATAGTAGTATTAACCTTATTTAACAGTGGTAGAAAATGAGATGCTGAGAAATAAGAAACAGGTGAAATGTAGATGAAATGGACTTGAGAGTCCAAGATTTCAGGGATAATGAACAACCTGGTCCCTGTTTGTTTATTTGGTTTGTTATTGTCACTTATGATCCTCATGGTACCATTAGGGGAGTGTCGCTGCATACTTCAGCCCCGCAAATAATTCTAACAGCATTCTTATGAGAGATGTATTATTATTACCATCCTTCTTTTATATTTGAGGCTATTGAGTATGGAAGCATTAAGAAACATGCCCGAGGCCCGCAGCTGGCGTTTTGACTTTGACTCAGACAATCTGGCCCCAGCATCAGTTTATTTGTCCTGCTTCCCCTTAAGCTGAATATAAATAGAAATAAGCTTGATTCACTACACCTCTCCATATTGACTTGTTTTCTTATATTAAATTTTTAATATTTGTGTGTGTGCTTACTCACTGCCTTAGTCAGCCTTGATGCAGAAACAAACTCAAAATCTCAGTGGCTGACAACAAACATATATTTCTCTGTCAAGCTACACATCAGCAGCTGCAAATGAGCTGCTGTGGTTCTGTCCCATGTGTCCTCTCATTCTGGTGGGGACGCAAAATCTTTTTACCAGGAAGGGGGCTAGTATGTGATAACAATCACACAATCTGCCAGTCCCATTAACTAAACTCGTGGTACCCTCTCTATGGCCCACTCTTGGCTATTACTTATGTAATGACAACATGCTGAAGCCAGAAGCCTAACCTTTTTTCAGAAACAGAATGGAGAAAGAAAGCCAATTCAGAGAAACTCAAATATTTTTGTATACATAAAATTTATTATTGTAATTAGTTGTGTGGAAATGATAAAAATTCAGTATGGAATGTTCTTCATTCTGCTTCCTCAGATTCTTTGACTCCTTAGGGTTAAAAAAGATTCACATGGCTTAGAAATGCCCAGAACCTATAAAACTTTTTTCCAATAGCAATTACATCAACATAATTTCATTTAGTTCAGTTCATCAATAAATTTTCCAGTGGAGCTAGGCCAGAGCCGAAAGTTAACAACACTGAGCATTTTTTTTTTTTTTTTGAGATTGATGGGCTTCTTGAGAACAGGGTCATTATTCATCTTAGCAAGGAACATGCTACTAGCTCATAGTAAACACCTAGTAAATATTGAATGATAGCCAGACTGGCTGAACAAATCAAGACTGAAAATTCCCAAATGCATCTTTCCCTCTTCCACAGGAACTTCTACTTGCAGAAAAATGGGCTAAAATGAACAAGCTTCCCTTTCCAAAGATTGACCCTTATGTGTTTGATCGAGAAGGACTAAAGGAGTGTTATGTCTTTAAACCCAAGAATCCTGATGTAGAGAAAGATTGCCCGACTATCATCCACTTCGTTCTGGCCAACATCAACTTCAGAAAGTACAAGGCTCCAGGTGCGTTGGGTATAAGTTGTCTTCTATAAAGTAGGAATCTGGTAAAGGAGCAAGACCAATACTAAGCTGATACGCACTGGCACTTGCTGTATCAGCTATTACAATTTTGAGTGCTTCCCTAACCTTGGCAAATAGCTTCTATCCTGAGACATCCAAGTATCCCCCATCTTTCTCACTCCAACATCCCCTAGGTCCTTCACAATCTAGAATCTGGAGAGTTAACTACTAGCTTGGTAAAAGCAGATTTGGGTCTTTACTCCAAAACCTCGAATTATGTTTGTTCTGATTGGTTGGTGATCTTATCGTTAAGATTGTTAAATTTTGAATATCACTATTGTGAAAGGAGCCCTTGTTTCGGAACAAATCATGCAAAAGTTCTGGGAATTTTAGCTGACTACAAGATGAATGTAATCTATCAGTACAACATAGCTGGTAATTTCATGTTGCCATGTTATATTTCATAGAAAAAGAAAATTAAATTCAAAGCACAGTCATCCTGCTGTACCATCTTCAGAATGCCGAAGGCCTAAAAATCATTATTTTAGGACCAGAAAATGTAGTCGTAAAAGGAAAGACACAAAAAAATAGAAATGGAAGATCTAACAGGGGACTATGGAGAAGAAAGTCATCTTTTTCTAGATGGCAGAGCAAGACAGAGAAAGGATCAATAGGGATAGAAGTTATTATAAGTCGTACTTCAAAACAAGAGAAGGAAGGATTGGCTGTCATTTTTAGTTATCGGACAGTAAAATACTCGAAACCAAGAATTTTCTATCACTGTTAATTCCCAAGAGGCCGTATAGGGGATTTCTATGTCATGACCACAATTAGATCATGTTTGGTGTGGGTTCCCCCAGAAGCAGACTCCGAGCAAAGGATTCAAGTGCTAATGGTTTATTTGGGTGAACTAGAGAATTTTAGTAAGGAAGGAGGAAGTGACAAACAGAAGGAAGGCAGAGAGCAAAAGATGTGTTCATGAGCTGGCTGCTTGATCCTGTTGGGAAACTAGGAAATGGAATAGAACCTGGGCTCCAGAATCATCCTGCCCACTCACACGGCAAGAGACAAGGGAACTGGGGAATTTATATCCTAACTCCCTAGCTGCCTGGAGTAGAGTATTCTTTACCAGGATTTCCAGCCAGCTGCTAGTGAGCAAAGCAGGCTTCCACAGTTGCAGACAGGGGTAGGAAGCCCTTTGGCACAGAGATGAGGATACTGGCAATTGGAAGTTGCCCAGTCAAAACACACAGAAATCCCCCAGGGAATGTGGAAGGGGGACACAACAGTATTACTACAGCTTACAGTGACCCCAGTGGAGACTTCCAATGTTATATTTATGGCTATTTGTATGTTTTATTCCCTGGGTTTTAGAGCTATTTTGTAGTGTTCAAAATAACACTGTTTGAGACTCTTCTGATATTTAGGTGTTCCAAGAGAAACTGCAGAAGAGAAAGAAATAGCTGATTTTGATATTTTTGATGACCCGGAATCACCGTTTTCAACCTTCAACTTCCAATATCCAAATCAAGCATTCAAAAGGCTTCATGATCTGATGTACTTCAATACTCTGAACAACATCGATGTAAGTATGTCCTACGATTAGTGACAATGTCAGATATTTCATATCACATAAACATAGCAACACCTCTTTTTAATTAATTAAAAATAAGGTTTATGAATGACACCACCCAAATTGTACCATTTTATTTTTCATGAAATATTTTGTTAATCTCCAGGCGAACCCTATAAAATTCACAAATAAGAAAACTAATGCCTCCAAATTGGCAAAGCCTACATTTTATGCTATTATTTGATTGACAGATTGGTTGGAACTTAGCTTCTTTCCCAAAGTACCTAATGTATTTGTGATATGATAAAATAAATATTAGAAGTAGAAAGTGATAAAAAGGAAAAATAAAAGTAGGAAAGTGAATATAACCAAAGTGTAGTTAATCTACAAAAATACCATGTGTTTTAATGGATACACTCATGCTTTTTAAATGTCTTTATTTTTATGGATCTTGGGAATATCACCCAAAGTAGCAGCCCTCCTACCCTGTCTCTGACAGCTGCATGCTTCTGTCGCTTCATTTTCCCCAGAGATCTTAGCTAGCCTGCTTTGCCAACGCTAAATTCCAGTTCATCTTTAAAGAACGACTGCTCTGTTTGTACTCACCTCATGACAGCAGCCCCGGTTTGTCATTAGCATCAGGATTCTGCACTTACTCGATCCTCCCAAATTCTTGTTCACTGAACATTGGCCCAATGTTTTTCCACTGGCAGTATTTCATGTTTGTTTGTTTTGTGAGAAACCTAATATCTAGTCACTTACACCGGTAGACGTGTGGTATGTGAGAAACGCAGCGGCTTTGGAGTCAGACCTAACTGGGTGGTCACACCCTTGCATGCTGCCTCTTGGCTGCGTGATGCTGGGCATGTTGGCTAACCTTTCCACATTTAACTTTCCTCATTTGTAAGAAGAAGCAGCGATACGTGTCTTATAGATCAGGGTGAGGATTAAGTAAAATAATATAGTTTAAGAGCTTGGCATCTAAGAGACAATAAATTGAAGCAGCTAATAGGTGATGATAATATTATCTGTGTTCTGACTTAGCTATCACAGGAAAATGTACTGTTATGCACTCTCACTCATTCAATTTATTAATTCAGTAAATGTATTCTAAGAACCTGTTGTGTGTTAGTTTATTCGGCATATGCCAATGATGCATAATAAAAAGCTTTTAAAATTTGTTCTCAAACAATTTTATAGTGTTAAATATTAGATGTTAATTAAAATGTGGAAAAGCATATATCCAGAAGTACTGGTACTTAATTCTTAATTTATTGGTATTTTATCATCATGATAAGTGTGTCTAGGTACGAGTTTAAGTTTTTATCGTTCTAAAAAAAATAACTAGAAGCGTACTAAGTGTCATAGCCTAATACCTTGGGCCCCGATTCCTGCACCTTTAATGCTGTCTGTAATCTCTTTCCATCTTATTTCTTCATTAACTCATATTTATTGAGTATCTACTGGACCAAGCACTGTTTTAGGAACTAGGAAATATAATAATTCACAAAACAAGAGAACAAGAAAAAGTTTTGAGTGCTTAATATAAGCTAAACCTTTCCCCCTCAAATATTTAACATTGAAAACTATCCTATGAGGTAGATATTTTTATTCGCGTGTGAGGAAACTGAGTTATGTTATTAGTTAGGCAGATTGCTGGAAGTCACACAGTTATGTGAAGAGCTGAGATACCGCCACAGGTTTTTTCCACTCTTTCCTAACTTTTGACCATCTATCTCTCAAATAAGCACATTTCCTAGTATTCTCCAAAACAGCCTCCTCTCCAACCAGGCCAATTTCCAGATGTTCTCTAAACATGGCATGACCCTCTATCTTCAGCCTTTTTATAAGGTTCTCCTTCTACTGCCGAGAATGCCTCATCTTTCCACTCTGTTTATAAAATCCTGCTTGTCCTTCGACTCAAATCAAGTCTTATTGTCCCTATGATTTGAACTTTATCCTGTTTAATTCGACCTATAATAATAACCTTCTGCATATTCATTAATTTTACAAATATTTATGGTTCCCCTACTGTGCTCTAAGTGCTGGGATCAAAAACGACAAGACTTACAGAGTCCCTGTTTCCATGACATTTTGGGTTTTATTGGGAAAGCAGGCATTAGCCAGGAAATTCACAGAAATTTAGGTCAGTATATCTTCTTGTATTTTTCTATATTTGTAATTTTTATTTCTTTCTCAAAATATACTGTAACTTCTTCTTTGGGATCATTTAAAATTTTCTATTGTGGGAATTCAATATTTGCTTGTGGATTGCTTCCAATCTCACATTTCCAAATTTGTTCTTTTTTGAGAGAAGATCACATTTTACGTTTTATTTTCTTATCTTCTCTTTTTACTGCCAAAGATTTAAAGGTTCTGGATCAACAATGAGGAAGCTATTGAATGGCACAAGCGAAAGATGACATGAATCCTATTTAGAGATGGGCAGTGGGGACGGAGAAGTTTGAGATATGAGGGCTATTGCTAGGATAAGACTGATGGGAAGGATTTGGAATCTCAATGAATTTCAGGGGAATATGAAAGAGGAAATTAGATACAGACACTACTTAAGAATACTCCTAATTAAAAAAAAGAAAAACCAGGAAGATTCAAATATGGTATCTTGCCTTTGTGGATACATCTAAATGTATCATGCTGGAAGCTTTGAATTTAGCAACTGATGTACTGAGTTTAGCTCTACTATTTATATTACAGAATTATATCACAACAAATCAGTATTTTTTGCAGTAATCTGTAAAAACCTGGTTAATGGTTTTATAGTGTTAATATGCCACCTAGTGGTTCAACTTGCTTATTCCAATTGCATTTAATTTGAGTTTTTCAGAGTTATAAGTATAAATATTCATTTTCATTTATAAGAATGGCCTGTTTACTAGAAATAGCTGCCAAAGTCCAATTATGGTAAATATTGCTAGTTATTGATATTGATATTGATGATTTTTTGTGGTCATGAATTCATTATGAAGTAATCGACAGCAGTCATCAGTATAATTTCCACTGTGGTCTTTTATATTTTAAAGCTTCTTCGGTGTTTGGAAAGTAAATAGCTGATTTTTTACTTTACTTGGGTACTTCTCCGTAATGAGGGTTATTGCGTCTCATGATTATGTGGTGAAAGAGAAACCAACTTAAAACCTGATGGCATGATCTCTAGAAAGGTGGGGAAGTTATTAAAAGAAGATGCAGAGGGCACGTTTGATCACAGAATTAATTTTCTGACTTTTACCAAATAACAAGCCCACGATTGGCTATATATGGTGGGTTCTTTCTAGTGAACTTTCTAGCCTCACATCCTGAATTTCCTCACAGATGGTCAGTTTTAAAATAGCAATAAATAGATACTACTTATGGAATGTTTCCTATATGCCAGGTGTTGTCAAAGTAGTTTTTACAAATGATGTCCAATTCCTACAAAATCCAAGATTAATATTATTATTCCTATTCTAAAGAAGGGGAAACATGCTCAAGGATTTAAGCTAAACTGCCCTTGATCTCACACAGCCAAGAAATGGCCGTGTCTGGAAGCCCAAAGCTTCTTTTGTCGCTATAGAATTATATTTCCCCTACTCATAGGAAAAATGGGGTCGGCAAATTTCTGCTTTACTTAAAAGTAACATATGAGCTCATTTTTCCCATAAGACTATACACACACACACACACACACACACACACACACACACACACACACATATATATATATATATATATATATATATATATATATATATATATATATATAACTGTTTTGGCTGAGGAAGTGGGGTGATTCCTTAGCCGTGACTTCTCTCCTCACTAGGCATAGGGTAAGTCTTTTATTTGTGATCCTTCATTTCCACTTGTCCACTAACTGTAAAGAACATAAATTCTAGATTTTGTAATTATTCTTTCTTCACTCTCATCACTTTCTCAGTGAAGGACAGAATGAAGATAAATTTACCATGTTACAAGTATTCTATTCTCAATTTGATCAGCACAAAATCTGGAACGCTCCCAGAATAGTTCTTTTTCTCTGGTAAGGAAAGGAAGAGTATTTGGATATGAGTTTAACAAGACTATAACGGTGGGATGTTGAATTTAAATGTATATATACATGACTCAGATATTTCTCTATTTTGAAAAGAATACTTTAATAAAAAGATTGATGAGATTTTTGTTTTGAGCAAACAAATGGTTAAATGAGTTCATAGCTGCCCTAATTATACATCTTTTGCCTCTATTTGCAGGTGATAAAGAATGCCATCATTGAAAGCATCGAATACAGAAGGCAGAATCCATCTCGTTGTTCTGTTTCCCTCAGTAACATTGAGGCAAGAAAATTTTTCAACAAGGAGTCTCTAAGCAAACCCACAGCATAATTTGTGTGCCAGAAAGGGCAGCAATTTCCGATGCTGAGGGAGTTTGAAATTCCATGACAACTGGATTTAAAAGCACATTAGTATTGATCACAAGAGACTGGCTAATACTCAAAGTTGTAGTTATTTAGCTGCATGAGAATAATACCCTTAGAAGTTCGTTAGGTTAGCAGATGGTGTTGGTTATGTAAAAATATACTCAGCTACATTTTTTTATCAGTAGAAATTTCCTGATGCAAATGTAGGGACATATACTGTATTTTTAGACATTCCTCACCAACTATCTTCTGTGTCCTCTTTTTAAAACCTTGGCTTCTTTTTAGCATATTTAACATTTCAGTCTCAATAAGTAAGACTTTGCATAATGTGTGAATATCATTCACTGACTGGATTTATTCATGCCATGAGACAACACTATTTTTTATTTAAATGCATTTATACATATACAAAATAAATACATCTATATGTAAATTAGCATGAGACAACTGAGTTGTATTATTTTTAATGAGATATTGCACCGTTGGCTGTGAGAGTCTCAGATTCATGCTTTCGAATGCAAAAGTTGTTAATCCTGTATTCAAATATGAAACTTATCGATTTAAATCATGGCTATTTTTCATAAAAGAGAAAGTGTGCATTAATTGTTAAGCAAATGGCATATATTTATTCAGCAAGTAGAAAAAAATGTAACCACTTCTAGTTTAACATTTTACTTTGCTAAGGTTATCTTGGACTGCATATCCACCACCGGAGAAAAATTCGGAAGAGTAGCAAGGGCTGAATATGCAAGACTTGTCTTCGGGAGAGTCTGCATTGCACGGCTACTGGTTCAGTTACGGTTGAACTGCTAAGGTTCTGGGTTGGTTTTCCAAACATAAGGGCTTCCTCATTCTTTCTTTACCGCGTCTATTCATTTGTCTTCTTTCATCTCACCTTTCATTTGTGGGGGAGGAATAAACTTTCCTCTATTCTCACGGTTCTTCTGGCTGGTCTAACAGTCAAATAGATGTGAGACAGATTAGCAAGAGGAAATTACCAAATTTAATACATACGTATGTGTGGGAACCCCACGTATGTGAGTCAGAGACCCCCACATGCACAAGAGTTCCAGAGGTAGAAAGCGAAAATGAGTACATGAGACATCAAGAGCTAGGGATGAGGTGAAATGCCTTGGGAACTTCAGAAGATTATTTCAGGATGATAAGAAAAGCAGACCTTTAGTAAATAGCAGTTTGCTCTGCCCTATAGTTAGATCAAAAGAAGTTATCTTTGATAATCTCTTATGGGTGAGGCCTCTAATTCAAATTCTTCTAGGTAATTAAGGGAGGGTGTGGGGCAGAAGTTTCTCTTGAGCCTGTGGCTAAAGTTGCCTTTAGTTCAAAACAATCCGCATACACAGAAGCACATGTTGGGGTGACTCGTGGTGAGGCCCCACACATTCACATTTCTACCTGTGAGGAAAGATTTAAAAAAATAATAAAGAAGGGAGCACTTGAAAGTTTGTTCTTTTACTGGTTGATTTATTCATATGACAAATGAGTGCCCACTACAGGCCATCGGACATGTTGGAGGATCTGGGGATACAGCAGGGGACAAAACGGACAAAAGCGTCTGTCTTCGAGGACCGTACATTCTAATGGAGGTCACCAACGACGAACAAGACAAATAAGTATCTAGAATGTTAGTGATAAGCACCAGGGAGAAAAATTAAAGAAGGGAAGGGAGGAGATGAGACGTGTTGGTGGTATGTAATTTAAAATGGGACCCTGGAGAAGATCATAATGAGATGGTGACATCGGAGTAAAGATGTGAAGGGTCTCAGGGGACAGGACCTGTGGATATTGAAGGGAAGAGCATTCCTGGCCAGGGGAGCAGCCAATGCAAATGCTTGAAGGTGGAGCGCCAGGCATATCCCAAAGCAGAGAAGAGATCACTGTGCCCAGAGCTGAGTGGGAGATAATTCTTTTTGAGTTAATTATATGAACAAGAGTTTGGAAGAGTGTATTAAATTAGTGCTTGGGGCAGAAATTAAAAAAAAAAAAATTCTTGCCTCAACCTGTTGCCATGATATAATCTTATGTGGAGAAAGTAAATGAATAAACCGAGTAGAGTTTTGTTTGTTTTGTTTTTGTTTGTTGTTTTTGTTTGTTTGTTTTTTGGTCACTATCGTGGGCTCTAGGCAGAAAGCAGGCATCTGCCAGTGTCCAAGACCGCACCTATACAAAGGACCCTATCACCCCAAGCCAGATATATCGGGAGTCAAAAGCCTGGCTTGGTGGGACCGCGACCAATGTAACGAGAGACACCTGGGTGGCCTGGTTCATGGAGAGTTCAAATACCATTAGGTAGCAAGTCCAAATGGGGCCCTACTGTCCCCATTTGCAGCTGGCGCCTCAAGGTGATTTTCAGGGTGGGCCCCCTCCACTCTGGACTCTGCGGATTGTGGAGCCCGGCCCCAGCTCCCCACTGCCAGAGGGTCGTGGCTGCCCCAGGCCGGCTGAAGAAGTGAGAACTGCGCATGCACAAGAGAGCTCAGTTCGGTGTAGCCAGGAACATGGTAACGAGGGACCAGTCTAGTCCCAAGAGGCCGGGTCACAGAAGCAGAATCTGGGGAACACAAAGCATTTGCTTCATTCCAAGCCCTAACATACACAAATGTGCATGCTCTCCTGAAGTCAGAGCTGGAGGACACTGGCCTGTCTTTCAAGGGCAGAGCCAGGCAGGCTGGAGGGCAATAATCTAATAAGAGACACTCAGGACCCACAGGCAGCAAGTCCAAATAAGACTGACCGTACTTGATTTTCAGCTTCTGTATTGCACCACCGACGGGGTGTCTTAGGGGGGTGAATCCCTTTTACAGCGCAGACTATGCAGGAGTTTGGGGACAGACCCCAGCTCCACAGACCTGGAGGTCCCTGCCTGCCCAATGCCAGTGGAGTGTGAACTGCACCTGCGAACCGCGCATGCGCAAGCAGCTCTCTTTTAAGGCAGTGGAACTGAAACCGGGCCTGGGTCCAGACAGGTGGGGCACAGGAGCAGGAACTGGGGATACAAGGCATCTGCCTGCTTCCAAGCCCCAAACTACACAAAGGCGCCAATTCTCTCTGAACACAGTCTCTCTGAACACAGCAGGAGGCTACTGGCCGGCCTTGCCAAAGCAAAGTCGGACGGGCTGACCTTGGTACCATAGAAGATACCTAGGAGGACTTGTCCCTGGAGAAACCAGGGACCCACGAGCAGCATGGCCACATGGAAACTGACTGTCGCCAATGTGTAGCTGCCACTGCAGGGTAATTTTCCAGTTGAGCCGCCTTTTCACTGGAGACTATACAGATTGTTAGAGCCAGGCCCAACTCCACAGGGCTAGACTGACCCAGGACTGACGGGGTGAGCACTGCGCGTGCGCGGGCCCAGCCTCAAGGCAGCTGGAAGCTGGATCTGGAAGCGGGAGATGGTCGGGCACTGGAGAGCACCTGAGGAACAAGAGCTAGGGCAGGGCCGGAGGCGTGGCGGTGGCATCATCTTATGCCACACGTGAGGAATTTGGTACCTGGAAACGCCTGGATCTGTCAGACAGTGTGACTGTAGCCAATTTGCAGGTAAGCCTGAGTCGCTTCCTGTCCATGCAGAGACTAAGCAGGCGGTTGGGGTCGGGGCGCAGTTTGGCAAGCCCGGAGGGCCCAGGCTGCCTTAAGCCCGCTGAAGAAGTGCAAACTGCGCATGCACAGGCAGCATAGTTCAGAGCGGCCAAGGACCACGGATCAGAAGAGCTCAGGTTAGTGGCGCAGGGTCTGGGGACTCAAGGCATTTGCTTATCTTTAAGCTGTACAAATCGCATGCTCACTGGGAAGGCAGAGCTGGAGGATAATGGCCTGCTCTGCTAGACTCGATAGGGCAGGGGGTTGGTGATTGGGGTGTCTTCTAATCAGAGGCAGCTGGAAGCCCCGTTTCTGGAAAAGCTCGGGACCCCTTAGACTGCAAGTCCACCTGGGGACTGATTATCACATTTCGTACCTTCCCTCCCGATAATTTTCGAGAATGGGCCCCCTCCTCACTGGAGTTTTCAGAAGTGTGAGCTGTGTGTGCAGGAGCAGGGCAGTTCAAGGTGGCCAGGGAGCTAAACGCGTAAAGGATCTGGAACTAGGCCAGGGTCCGAGAGGCCTGGTCATCAGAGTGTCTTGCTAAGAAGGGCCCGGAGAGCAGGCCGTGTTTTCTTCTAAGAGACACCTGAGTGTCCTCGTTTGCTGGTGGAGCCCTGGACATCTTCATGTAGCAAGTCCAAGCGAGAGTGACTGTCACCAATTTGCAGCTGCTGCCCAGGGTGATTGTCTGGGTTGGGCCCCTCCGCACTGAACACTGTGCAGGGGAGGGCATGGCCCCAGCTCCCGGGGCCTGGAGGGCCTGGAGGGCCTGGGTGCCTCAGGTTGGCTGAAGGGGTGCATGTTATGTGTGCATGTGACAAGCACTTCAGGGTAGCAAGGGACCTGGAACTCCCAAGGGTCAGGAGAGGCCTGTTCATCTCACCACAGCCTGGCATTCTCTCCAGGCAGTCATCTGGAAGGATCATGATGTTCACTGTATGTTCCATCCTGTGCTGTCTGCTGTCCAATGTCTGATACTCACTGTTTTATATTTTATAGATTTCCTAGTTGTTGAGAACAGGAGGGTAGCAAAGACAGTCCATGTCAGTCCATAATGTGTGAAAGCCAGGACACAAGGCTTGACATCCGTCAGACCAGCTCCGTCACTCTGTAGCTGTGTGACCTTGGGGAAGTACTTAACTTCTCTAAGCCTGGCTTCCCTTACCTGTGTGCACAGCCTGGGTAAATATCCCTGTGCTGGGTGGACTCCGCGCTTCTCCTCAGAGCTGCAGACCCTTGGTCAGTGCTATGGGACTTATTAACTAAAGGCAAATGCTATTCTGTATGGGTCTGGGTATTGTTTCAGAGCAGGATGAATCAGCACGTTAGCACTGTTTAGTAACAACTATGGGGTTTTTGAGTCACGTTAGGTTTTGGTGGAGGTCGAGGGAGGGGCATGTTTCAGTAGTTGAGGCTGGCCTCATAGCTGGGATGTGCCAAGTGACCGGCTCATGGTAAGAGATATCCCTCCGAGAACAGTCTTTGGACTTCGTGGTACGCAGGTGCTTTGCATGAATGCTGATGGTGGTTTGAGATCTGGAAACAGAGTGTGGCTCCACTCAGTGGTGGGAGAAAAAGGAAGCCTGTGCCTGGGACTCCAGGACCCTTTTGAATATGTACCTTCTCCTGCTGTTGCTGTACTGTGTCCTTTGCCTGAGGGTAAACTGAGTCTTATGAACCCTTTTAGGCATTAAACACTTAAGATGATTAATGTGTAATTAATGCACTGAAAAACAGTAATGATAATAATCCCCACATTTTAATATTATGTTGAGGATTAAACAAAACAGTCTAGGGAAAGTGCTTGAGTCCTTGCCTGGCATTTTGTAGATGATTAATGACTGTAGTTATAATACTTACCAAAACATTGTTTGGAATAAAACACATTTTAAACATTCAGAAGCAAGAGAGAACCCTATAATTATAGTGGAAATGGAAATTTTTACAGAGGAGGCGAAACTTCACTTTGCTCTTGGATGATGTATAGAATTGGAAATGTAGAAAGAAGCGCGAAGGCATCGTGACGAGGAAGACAGGGCGAGCGTCAGGAAATAGAATGCTATTTTTAAGAGACCAGTGAGGATGCAAACTTGACCGGAAAGAAAGAGTTATTGAGAAATGAAGCCTCATAGGTACCTGGGAAGCTGTTTGCAACAGCAAAAACTGGAGAAAATCGCAAATGCACATCCCCAAGGAGAGTGAGTGAATAAACTGGGATATGCTCAAACGAAAGACTATTATGCAACACTCAGTAAGTGAACTATGATGGCATGCAGCAATATGGATGAATCTTAATGTATTAAGAAAAGAACTAAAATAAAAATGTATGCCTTTAAGCAATATATATATATGTGTGTGTGTGTGTGTGTGTGTGTGTGTGTGTATCAGATAAAATGATATTAAAAGAGTATCCTTAAAAGGATTGTGAGAGAAAAAACACACAGTAATTAGGAGGATGGTTACCTTGGAGCGGGGCAGCAGATGGATGGAGTGGGGACTGCACAGCTAGATGTAACTTATCGCCAAAGTCTGGGCTTTTACATTGGCTGTTAGGTCCACAGGTGCTTTTTATGTTATTAAAATACATACAGACATATACACATACATAGAAGACAGCCGTGCATGGACCATCCGTAAATGCGCCTGAGCCAAGGATCAAGATTAATCCACTTCTGTGATCTTGAGGTTCTTTATGGGAAAACAAAACAAAACAAAAACAAACAAAAAACAAATAAAAGCACAGTAATGTTTTGCAAACTCTCGTGATCCAATAGCCTTACTTTATATACTCATTAATCAAAAAATTATATATAAATATATATATAAATATGTAAATATATATATTTATATATCTCTCTCTTTTGTGGCAGAGAATAATGTTCTGGAAACCTTTAATTTGCTCCCCTTCATTTTCCATTCCCTTGCAGCTAGCCCAGTGAAATGCAAGCAAGTGTGAAGAGAGTTACTGTTGAACCAAGGTGAGAAGTAATTTTATTGTGCAAAACCCTTGGGATTTAGGAGTTGTTTGTGACCCCAGCATTAAGTAGCTCATCTGGACTATTATGATCTACATTATGAAAACCTTATACATTCTCAGTTCCAAACCTACAAAATAGATATTATTCACGTGACACAAAGGCATCATAATGCTATCAAGAGAGTAAACGATAAGACAAGTCTCTAATGCATCGAGGAAAAAGAAGACGAGAACTGAAGTTGTCACCTTGAGTCAATTCTTGGCATGGTAGCCTTAGGCGAATTTCTTACCCTGTTATGCTTCTGTTTCTTCGTCGATTAAAAAGGGGATAATATTAAATGTTTTTGTCTTTTTATAAGATGGCTCTGAATATCAAATGACATAGAGTACATGAAATATTTAACAAACATAAAGCCTTCTTTGGGGGCATCTTATTTTTCTTTACCTTCTTGAAATCAAGAAGTTGGGTATGCAATTTGTTAAAAGATAAAATGAGGCATATTAAAAATTTTAAGAGTTTATTTGATCCAAAATTGATTTGAATCAGGCAGCATCCAACAGCAGATCGAAAGGAGCTCTGAGGAACTGTACAAAACGAAGAACTTTTATACGCACAAGAGAGTGGGAACAAGGAAGTGATACCAGGCAGAAACATGTGTTGGTTATCACAACATTATCCTCCTTTAGGGGATGGCAGGGGTCTAGCATGCAGATTACCTATCTAGTGCTGATCAGGTGATTCCTGCTTGACTGGTTTAAGATTTCATTGCTGGGAGAGCAGACTGTAATTAAATCGGTTTGGTGATGTACGATTTAGCACGAGTGACTCTATTTTGGGCATGTTATTGTATTTTTAACAGACTTAATAGACAGAGCCCCCCCAAATTTAACGGTAAATAAGAAATCATTAACTATTCGTGAATAGGAGAATATTTATTCAATGTATAAAACTCAACTCATTTTTGAGATATATATTAAATACGTGTAAGTAAATTTCTCACTTTGACCACTAGATGACAGCATGCTTCCAAAAATTGTTCTACACTTCTTCAGTTTGTCTTTTAATGCAAATTTAGTTATTTGTCCAAAGAGATAGTAGCTTCATGACATGTCTTGCACTTAGTAACACACATATAATATTATATACTTGGATTATAATAATGTAACGTACTTCTTAGAAGGTGAATCAACCATTCTTTTTTTCATTTTATTTTCTGCTGTAAAACAATTTAAAGATATACAAAAATAAAATGAAGTAATGAGAAAGACATAATGAAAACCTAGATGTGAATGATATATTCAACACACTAGAGAGACTCACCTCCCAGTTTCTAACATTTTCTCAACCGTACTTTTACACATGTCTTGAACCTGGAATTTTTTCAAAATTTTGGCTTTTCCAGGTGTTACCTGGAAAATTATTATAAACATATACTTAAAAGTCAGCCCTTATAACTACAGATAATGTTTTCATGCATTTAGTACATATATTGTATATAGTGGTGAGTCTTCACTAGCTGAGAATAGTGCATCCTTAAGTGACAGGATACCAATAAGGATTTGATGATTATGCATTTTTCAGCTTGGCATAAAAATCCTAAATATGAATAATTTAAGTAGACATTTTAGCTTAGGTTACAATTACAGTGTTTACTGAATTCTCAAAAAACAATTACTAAGCTTTAATATCAAAGCATTTTTATATTGTGGCAGTAGATAGCTAGAAAATAATAAAAACAGCTAATGTATTATAACGTTCCCAGTCTGTAAAAAGCTCTTTTAGGTAGTGTATTTCTTTGATTGATACAATAGTCTTCAAAGACAGGCAAGGTGAATATAATATCTTCACTTACAAAAAAAGAAACTAGAAACTCATGAATTTAAGTGACTTGCTTAACACTAATGTAACTACTTAGGTGGCAGAGCTTATAGCTTGCAAGCCTGGTCTCCTGACTTCTAACCCCAGATGTTCTCATAACCATCCAGATGTACTGGCCCAGAACCAGAAGCGGAGAGGTTAACTTTCATTTCTGTCACTTAAGTGCCGTATAAACATTAATACCTAAATATTTTGAGTTTCAGTTTTCTTATTTGAAAAATGAGGCTATTAATATCTCTTTTATTTGAGAAGATTGCTGTGAAATACATCAAATCTGATAGGTCCTGTTGGAGGTTTTAATGGGATCTCTCAAAAGTATATGTGTGTGATGTGATTGATCCTGTAGACCTGTGAAGCCAGGATCATTAATTATTGGGAGGAGGAGGGTGTCTTTTAGTTATAGAGGCCTGAAGTTAAGTTATAGATTGTTAAAATAGGGTCTGAAATCAGACAAAAATAAATTTTAATGTTGCCTAGCCATTTACCAGTAGTGTGATTTTTGGCCTATTTTTAATAACATTAATTACCATATGTGTCTATTTTAACTTAACCTTTAACTTAAACAATTGAAAGCTTTTAAAAATTTAATTTGCAGTATGTAGAAGAAACATTAATAGCAACAAACTAATCCTATTTTGGCTTTAAAAAAAAGTCTTCAGACAAAAGTTTGTATGAAATTAGTTACTATAACCACACTGTGGCACTCCTTACTTACCTAAGACTTTTCAGTTCAGATTTTCTCAGTAGATTGTTCTTTATAAAATGCAATACCATATTAGTCCTGGGGAACTTCATTGTGTTTTCTTACGTATTCCTAAGTATCTTAATCATTGACTACAAAGTTTCATAAAGATTAATATAGTAATTCCAAACTATTGAAAAGTAAAAAATTATCATCTCGACATTGTGAAATCAAACTCGGAAAATATGCAGTTTTTTGTTTTGTTTGTGTGAAAATGTGTGTGTGTTGGTATGTGTGCACAAAGCAACTCAGTAATGAAAGTGCAAAATCACAAAGATTCCAGCAAACTACTTAAAGAACACTCTCCCCACAAATCCTAGCCTATCAGCCAGTCGGCTCGGTTCCCAGAGGTACACTGCCCCAATGTGCCAACTCATGGTGTTGACTGTATGACTTATCAGGAACAGAAACGAAATAATAGCCTTTCTCTGAGAAGAGATGAACCCAAGCAACAGATAATATTTAGTGAGGATCTTATATTCCAATTACCGGAATCCATTAAGTCCAAATGTGACCCACTAGCCCCATCAAAGAGATTTTGCTTAGAAGTATTTCAGGTTTTATTTCCTCACCTGAGACTCTCAATGAATTATGTGGAAGAAGAATAGACATTAGTGCTGGGAATACGTAAAACATCCTAGACAGGGAAACATAAGGGCTGGCTAGAGGGGGAAGCAGCCAAAAGACTGACTTCCTCCAGAAATCTAACCTGGAGACCACACCCCTCAGGGTGGAGCTGAGCAGCCAAGTGTGTCTCACTTAGCTTTGTCAGGTTAAGGAAAGGTTGGTAGAGGACCACCTGATTTATCTGGCTCTGGATCAACCTACAGAATCCGTGAGACCCAGATGCTCACACTCTCAACACACATTTATTGAGCACCTAGCTTTTTAGACACAGAGTGTTGGGTACTCAGCATAAAAATTACATGCTTGTATTCTCATCTCGAGGAATACACGCACTAGTGTGAGAATAGATACTGGCATGAATATCCATATTGTAAACCTGACTGTGGAGAGTCCTTTGACAGAGCATAATAAATACTTGTTGATCGTGAAGTTATGTCATCGGCTGCTCAAGCATATTTTATAAATTTAAAAATTACAATGTTTGCTTAGCATTTGCTAAAGTACTAGGCATCCTGATACATTCTTTATACAAATTATCCTAATTCTTACAAAACTCCTGAAGGGTAGATATTTTTATTCTTATTTGACCAGTTAAAAGGGAAGAATATTGATTGATCTGTCACAAACTGGGGTCTGATTCCAAAACTCATGCTTCGAAACTGCAGTTTCAGGCATTTTTGCCTCCGACTCCAGTGATATGTTTACTACCCAAAGGACAAAAGGATCACTGAGTGAAATCGATTACTTCTGTCTCCAGTGGGAGCAGAAAGGGGCACAGATGCGGGGCGCACATTCCGATCGAAAGAGCGATGCCAATGACCTGGCGAGCCACACAGTTCCTCAGACTTTCTTCTAATCATTCGTATTGATTAAGGAGAGACTGGCCCCTGCCTCATCATTTGGGCTACACCCAACAATTCATTCACACCCTAAGTATTTCCATTGTCGTAAATGGCTCTCTGGTTCACTAGAACAACGGAGCCCACACAACATGATTTTCAGGGTCAGGCAACAAAGCTTTAGTGAGACAGGAAGTCGACATGTGATAGGTGACGCAAACTTCAGCAGAAATGGTTCACCCCAAAAGGAGCTCCTCCAGTGGGCTGTACTGCATTCTGACTAATACCTAATGGCTCAAATACCCATCATGCAGCCGGGTGCTTCTTTAACCACGTTTCCTGCCGGGTTGCCCCTTGAACGTTCTGTTCTAGCCACAAGTTCTGGAATTCTATCAACTCCTCTTCTACCTCAGGACCTTTGCACGTGCCGTCCTCAGCCTAGGATGTTCCTCACACGGATAGCTGACTGGTTAGTCTCCCTACGCCTTTCAGGTCCCTCTGTTCAGGTGACATTCATCATTGAGCATGACCACCCTATGGAAAGTGACAACCATATGCGGCTGCTTGCCTCCCTTAGCCTGCATTATTTTTCTCCAAAAAACTTATCACCATCTAACATAATGCACCATATATCCATGTATTTGTTTGATTGTTGGTACATTCTAAGATGGCGGAGTTTGCTTGCCTTGTCCTTTGTAACCTTGGTGCCCAGAATAATAAGTATTTGTTGATTGAATGATTGCGATTATTTTGCTAATAGTGTGGACAGCTTTTTATTTTTTTCACATGTCCATTAAAGGAACTTGGTATATTCAGTTAAACAAACAAATTTTGAGCAGCTTATCGATGTGCTAGTCAAAGTAGCAGGTGCTGGTGATGAAGACATGTTTTCACATGTTTGCGATATTTGTCCCTCTTCCCTTTGCTTGGTCTCCTTCTCGTTCCCCTCACCCTTCTTCCTTACTCCCATTCAGGTCCCTGACACTTGCTCTATTCTCCTATCCTGATCTTGACCTCAATTTCCCACCTTCTCTCTCTCTCTTCATCAAGAGATGATAAAATTCTCTCTCTCGCTTCTTATGACTTCCAAATCCTATATGGTGTCACTCTAAGACCCATAACGCCAATTAATTAATTACATAAACGCCTCTTTATACTCTGCTAGTAGAGTTTTAGCTCTCTGATCACTCCATATGCAACGTTTCTGCCCAGTCCATTCATAAATAACTGCAAGACCACAGCAAGCTGGGGCAGGGTGTTTTACAATACACACGTTTTTATACTTCCTCTCTAGTCTCACCTATTTCACTTGCAAATAAAGCCCACAAAGTTCTCTCACTTGATATCACAACACTAGAGGTCTGAGTACTAATGTTAACACTGCTTTGCCTATTCTGACACGTGTTAGTCATGGAATGGCTTATTACATGTGGCAGCCTCCTCTGGAGTCCTTCTCCAGCACCTGGAGGAGAGAATCAATATGGTAATTATAATCGACTGTTTTTGCCTCTGAATCCAACTTGGATTTGTGAATGGTGGTTGTTTTCTGTTTGTTTAAATATGTCTATAGTGCTTTCTATGTGCCAGTCCCTATTCTAAAGGTTAACTCATTTGAAATTCAAGACAATTCTAGAGATAGACACTACTATTATGCTCACTTTACAGGTGCAGACCCAGAAATTTTTCTGATTAACAGAAAAATTAAATAGCTTGTTCAAGTTCATTTAGGTTCAAGTTCATTAAGTGGCAGAGCTGGGCCGTGAAGCCAGGGACATCACTCCAGAGTCCATGCTCTAACAAGGAAGCGAAGGTTCTGTCGTCCTCAAGAAGAGGCCTAGAAATTTATTGTGTTTGAATGTTTAGATTCTTTTTTTCCTCCCTCCCCAAATCATCCTCTTTGATATTAAATAGGGTTTTCCATTAGAAAAAAAAAAAGTGATGATAGACAGTTTCAACAGAAAAGGAATTTTTTAAAAGGATGTCATGTAGCTCAAAGAATCATCAGTTATTCTAAAGGACTGAACTTGGACATGAGACGGGAAGGAGAGAGGCCGAACAGCAAAACCCCACTGGAATCAGTCCAGTGGGGACGCCCCCACTGCCACTGCCACTGCCAGACACGGGACACTGCTGGGCACACTGTGACACGGCGGTCACTGTTGCCAAGGAAACTTGGTGCTGCTGCCGCTGCTGCCACCACTGACTGAACGGATTCCCCACTGCTCTTGCTTCTTCTGATTCAAAGTCTGGGCCAGTTCACCTGTCTGGTCTATCTTAGGTCACAGGTCCATCCGATGTCACATCCTAGCTACACAGGAAGCTAGGAAAGCAAGTATTTGAAGAATAAAATATAGGAGGCTTGATATTTACAAAATTTAGGAGACGTACTTATTGGGGATATACTTACACTAAAAATTTATTCACTACTTATGTGAAATTGAAATTCAGCTGGACACCCACTAGTATTTTTATTTGTTAAATCTGGCAACCCCGTTGCCGTCTTAATTTCTGTATTCAGGAAGAAACAATCATTCGTATGATGGACAATTTTCAAAACATAGAATGAAGTTCTCTGTTGAAAAGAAACAGAAAAACCAAAATTCACTACATTCTCTTCTAACATTTTTCCATATAGTCACAGCATAATAATTTTGCAGTGGGAGAAAAAATACTTTCTGGCATCAAACCAACATTCAATGTATAACCAGATTTCTTTTTTACCAGTTTTTTACCCCAGCGTTGTATCACAACCAATTTCATTTGCTACTAATTTGAGGTGATGTTTTGGATAACGTGCTTTTATTTCTAACCTAGTTTCAGCTTTCATTTCTAACAATAATTAGAATAATAATTCTTTTTTTCTTTTATAATTTTATAATTCTTTTATAATAATAATTCTTCTTTTCCAATAATAAACGAAGCCCTCATTCCCAATCCTGAGGAAGAAATTTCATTGTTGCACCCTATTCAAGCTGTACACAAATCTATAAACACATTATGTTGCAAAATGTGATAGAAGTAGAGAAATCTGTGTCATAAAATGTTCACCGTATATCATTCACTGCTCTGTAATTTAGTGTCTTAGCTTCTTTTCCTGACTAAGAATATTTATGAAGCTCTTCTGATACTTCTACAGAAAAAGGTGATTTTGAATGTACAAAATATTAGTAGCTTAGAACAAAATAGTTTACTTCGTCATTCTCCTTAAACAAAATGTTTCTGACAAATTCACCATAGAGTTAAAGAGAATAAAGTAATTGGCAAAATTATTTGATTTTGTTTATAAAATTCTTATACAATTTTAGTTTATATAGCATATATATTCAGTGTTAAGAATTGGAAAAAAGGCAATATTCTAATAATTAAACAGATCTCGAGCTTAAGCTGCAATCAGAAAGATAAATTTGTTTATTTTTTTTTTATTACAACATCACCATCATCATTTAGACTTCTTGTACTGATTCAAAATGAAAATATAGACTTTATCGATATTGATGCTTTCAATAGTTATTGCTGGAAGAATACTTATCACTACTATCGTATTTGATAAATAGTGCAAAGGCAAATCATTTGGACTTTAGCAGAAGAAAAATCTCTTTAAAGTTATTTGGCTTTTTTAGACCTAAAAATAATAGTAACTTATTAGAGAATTAATGTATGCAAACTTTATTATAATTTTTTTTTTTTTGGTTGTAGGCACCATTTTTAATTTTTGTGTGCATTTATTTCCCAAAGCAAAGAAAGCAGATTAGTTTTTGTAAACAGAGGTTGCATGGGAAGAAGAGAGTGGTGGGCATTCAAAGAGTAGAATGGCATATGATTCTAGTTCTCCAAATCGTAACAACGATCCCGGAAATGCTTTGACAGTTAGTAGCAAGAATTCTGATTCTGTTACATGGTCTCTACTCTCACATTTCTCTGAATCTTACATGTAACCATATGACATGCACATGAATTATTTTACTTTATAGAAATAAAGTATTTTAGTCATAGAGAAAACATTGAACTAATGACATTTCAAGTCACATTATCTTAAAAATCGGCTCTTCCCATGATTTTAAATACAGTTTTAGAAAGGCAAATACTGAACTGTCCTTTCAAATATTCAATTATTTCCAGCTTATTGTTTGTTTCACACTAAAAAAAAATATGCAATTATTAAAAATCCATATCTAATTCAATATTTAATACAACTATATTAAAAAAGGAACAGTCCTCTCCTTACACCTTCTATGAGTCCCAAGAGATAACCACCGATAATAGTTCCATATGTAATGGCCCAGGCTTAGAGCAGGATCACATTAATAAAACAACCTCCTTTATTGCTTTATCTCTTTAATATAAAAGACTAATTTATAAAGTACTCCGACACTTCTTAACCTCTTCTTTCTCCATCCTTCTTACCCTCATTGCTCTCAGACCTCGAAGCTTCGTTCCTCATTTCCCCTCCCGAATTCCTCCTTGATGGTTGCCTGTCTAGGATCTTATTTTTTTCTCCTGCTTTGCTTTCCATAGGCTGCTTTTTCTAAGGTCAACTCTTCACTTTTCTGCTGCAAATCCTAGTCTCCACTTCTACCCCTGGCAACCTCACCCTTCTCGGATTACCCTGATCCACACATAAGATGGAGATTGTTCTAAGAGTTTAATTTGTTTAATCCTCATAACAAACCTATGAGGTGAGAACTGTTATTTTACCAATGAAGGTACAGAGAAATTAAGTAACTTGTCCAAAGTTACACAGCTAATAAATGATAACGCCGGAATCGAAATCCAGGCAGTCTGCTTGTAAGAGTATATGCTGTTAACCCTTTTACCGCCTTTTTTTTTTTTTGGTTTATGCGGTATATCGTTCATTTAGGTCTGGCTCTGTCTAGCCTCTTTATACTTGGTGTATCAGTTGGTCCTCTCTCAGTTGCAGGTCATAGAAAAATACATTTCAAACTGCATGAGGATGAAAAAAAGAAATGTGATGGCTCCTGAACCTGGAAAGTGGTCCAGGGTAGAGCTGGTTTTAGGTGCAGCTTACTCTGAGGCTCACAATGTTCCGTCAGAACTCCGGCTTTCTGTTTCTGCTTCGTTATGCTGCTTTTGGTGTGTTGGTCTTATTCTCAGCCTCCACGTGATGGCTGAATAACTACAAGAGCTGTAGCGCAAATTCAGTTGGAAAGAGACAGTCTCTTTTTGGGTAGTTCCTGCCAAAGTTCTCTTATTTACTGCATTTGGACCAGCTTTGGACAGAGGGCAGTGGAAGGGTGAGTTCCCAAAGGAAAATCAGAGTTAGTGCCAGAAGAAGAAAAATAATGGTTCCTATTATGATTCTCACTAGTATTTCAATTGTAACTCTTAGGTTTGTTTACTTGTACCTCCTGATGGCCCCATTTTCAAATTCATCAATATAATAATGTAGGATTTTGACAAAGGGATCACTATTTTCTATTCCTCTACTCAAACTTCTGACAGTCTTCCAGATTTCAGCATTCACACAGATGACCATCCAATAGTATGATTTTATATTGCCTGGACTTAAATAAACCTGTATCTGCTTTCACTGAATGCAAACTGTTTAACATTTATTGTACTTATCTATTTGTATGCTGTTTTTCTCCAGACCATGTGTTTCTTGCGTTTGGGGTTGTATATCTTCACCCAAACATAGTAACTGCTACGTAGTGTTAAATTAATTAATACCCCTTTCAGCAATACCTGTCACCCTGGGACTGGAGTGGAGAAAAGAGACAATTAAGGTGACATCGGAAAATTATTTGTGGCAAGTCAAAGTCACTGAAAATATAGTTGGATTATTTTATCATTGAGAAAGGAATTGGAGAAAAAATTGAAAAAACGGGGCATTGTCAAGAAATTAAAAATTGTGGGGAGCGTGAAAGGGAGGTTTAGTCAGAATGAGTGATAGACGGAAAGAAAGAAGTCTGTAGTTATGACTAGAAATTTTATAGTTCAGTATCTCATAAGTAAATCAAACTGGACAATGAGGAAGTTTATGCCACAAGGACTTGAAAATAAGGAGACAAATTCAAATTGAAGTAAAAATTGGAGGTAGCATAGCTTAATTATCAATAACTCAGCTTTTGAAATCAGACTTGGGTATATATCTTAGCTCCTTTATTTAGCACCTGTGCAAACTCAAATTTTTAAAAAAGAAATGTTTTCTCAGTTGTCATCTATATGTGGGGGATAATAATGTCTATTTCAAGGTTCTTGTTAGGATTTGTTTTGAGCCATAATTAGGTAAAAATTGATTTGTTATTACTATCATTATAGTAAGTAGAGTGGATTGAAGAGTTATGATCATAGAGATCTCGAGCCACAGTCACATCTCCTTGGATGACAGGAGAAGCCAACCTAGAGAGAAAACAGTGAGCCAGGTGCTAAAATCCTCAATATAACAGAGGGAAATAAATGGCCTGGAAACGTGGATAATGAAGCTAAGCCGGTATCAGTTGGAGACATGAAGCTCATAGATTGAGCTCTTGTTGAATGAAGAGAGTCACCAGTGGCCTTGGAAGCCACCAGGAGAATGTGGGCCTTTCCTCGCGGCCCCAAGGTGACTACCACAAGTATGACTGGTCTTTGGTGTAATCAAATGTCATGAGTATCAAAGGAGGAAAGAAGTGTTCACGAAGGTGAAAACGAAACAAAAGCAATAATGACGGGGCAGCCACAGTGCTTATCATGCATGGACCCTGCGGTCCATGGGGCATAAGAGAGTAAAGGGCTTCACATTGAAAGGGTTGCAGGAAAACAGTGCCCTCAAAGGATCCAGGTTCAGTCAGAGAAGGGACATGGAGAGATGTCCGTCGAAGAGGTAAAAATCCCAGAGAGTCATCCCATTACAAGTACATAATTTCCAACCTTTTAAAATATTGGCTCATGATTTTTGTCTCTGTCCTCATTTCTTTTTCTTCCCTCATTCATCTTAGGTCCTCTCTTGCCTTTACACTGCTCCAAATGGATTTTTTTTTTTTTTTTTGGAGGAAGAGTGAGGAGCTTTTCGGTATCTTACATATCCCTTTTGGATCTCAGTCCAAACAAATATGATCTGACTGTTCTTAGCCACAGGCTAAATGTATTTCAGATATTTAGTCCAAAAGTACTTGGAAAACTTGATACACTAAATTATTGATGGGCATTTCTTCAGATTACTCTGAATTGATTCATGACTCCCAGCTATTATGTTGAATGAAAAGTTCTCATCAGTCATTGTACCGGAAAGAGCTTTGGCTTCAATAGCCTCAGAATCACCAGAAGCTACTCACAGGCAAATAGAATCCAGCAACTTGTTCATGCTCTCCTGCCCCTCTTGAATATCATTTGAGTAAAGAGCTATTGAAAACATGTAATTTTTTCCCTGATGGAAGGCCTAGGACTCACAGTTGTCATGTGCTAAATGGGCTTCTGCAGATGAAACCCCTTCTTTTCACATTTAAATCTTCTTCCTTCCTCCCCTCGAAAGGAGGATTATCTTTACAACAAAGAGCTAGTCTTTTTCCAACAACATTTTGAGTTACTGCAGTTCAGGAGTTATATGTTTTGTATCAAAAATATCTGAGAGTGAATATATTCACTAATAAGGTTAACTGAGCTTTGGGTCTGGGGATTCATAAGATAAAAACAACGATGACAAGAACAAATTTCAGTGGCTTCTGCATGCCACTGTAAGAACAGACCTCTCCAGATTTTAAGGGTAGAATATGGTTGCTTTTGATTCTTTTGTGATCCATGGTAGGATACCGCACTAATATCTAGTATTAATAGTTTTAATTTTGAGTATTTCTAATATACTATCCTGATTTTATAGGTGAGAAAATTGAAACTCAGAAAAATTAAGTAATTTACCCAAAGTCACACATCTAGTGAGTCATGGATTCAGAATTCAAACCCACATTTCTTTCCTCAGCAGTATACTGCCTATAATTAAAACATTAATGATTTATCCAAGCAACAAAATTGCAAACATTATTAGATTAAAAACAGTAGTGGGAAGACCAAACGAGTTTTATGGATATTTATTTAAATTAATGCTGGTAGACTGGAAAGATTTTCAACTGGAGATTTACATTTACATGATCATCTCCCCATTATTTTGAAATAGGGGGAAATGCACTACGATAGAATGTCCAAATAGTTTCTTTCCAAGCCGATAGTGAAAGAGACTGATGCTTTGGAAAATTCATAGTATCAATTAACAATTTGAATCAATTCAGACAATTTAAGAAGCAGAACAATAAGCTTTAAGACAGTTTTTTTTCCAGCTGTTTTCATATATCTTCAAGGATTGGGTCAGAATTCTGTGCGTTTATAACCAGACAGTTCTAGGCCATGTTTTCTCACTTAGTCTCTTGACTGTTAGGGGTCCATAAATTCCAGTCCATTCTCTGCTCCAGAGCTTTCTCTGGCCCTGGGCATTAAGTCAACTGCTTCAGTGTAATGTCTCAAGCTATTTCCCTGGAGTTTTGTCACTATTATCCCCAACCCCATCAACTGTGCCTTCCTCCCAGCCACCTGTCACTCTGAGTTTTGAACTTAACTTTTAATGTGGTATTTAGAATGGGCAGTTTGCAAAAATGCTTTTGGAGGATCATAGTTTTGGATGGTTATCCTGCAAAAGCTAAACTCTGATGATTTCAAGGATAATTCAAATAACAGCAATTACTGAGAAATGGATCGATTCTGATAAATTTAAAGGTGCTATTTTGCACCCCTAAATTAATAGCTACACAGGTTCTTTCAAGACCTATAATTAGTTGTGAGAATCAAAGGGTGCCCTAAAGCAGTACAAAATGAGTTCCAGCTCTAATATATTATTGGGTTATTTCTGTGATCTTTCCTGAGCAAGATGAAATACACCACCTTCAGGAATCTCTCTTTCAGGTGCATTTTTAAAGCATGGTGATGTTATAATTTATGTAGTCTCTCTAGGTATCATCTTCACCTCCTGTTTTTGAATGCGTCATTAAATTTGATGGTTTGCATGCATGAGAAAACTGGAATTGATCTCATGTTGGTAATGGCTTAGGTGTGAATATAAAAGTAGCTACGGGTTGTGGAAAATGCATGTTGAGTCGAGTTTAACATCTATTTGGGTTTAATGTCTCTTAAAGGGAAGTAAAACATTCTCTGTTCATTATTCTGTTCTTTGGCTAAACAGGAATCTAATCACTTTAATTATCTGGGTATTTATTATAAAACATTTCCTGACTTGAATTTTCTGTGTTTTGAGATATGTAGGCAGATTTGGCTAGTGTCAAAAATGAACTAAAGAGAGAAAAGACTGAAGTAAGGGTAACACTTAAGAAACAATGGCAGAAGTTAACAGGAGAGAAAATGAACTCTGGAAGCCAGTCAGGGACACTGGGTACAGAGCTCACCAGTCCAGTATATTTTGGATAACAGTATGGGCTAATATGGTGTTATATGCCTTTTTTTTTGAAACTGTAATGCTTAAATTAAAAAAAAAAAAAAAACTCCATCTCAAATAACTCATTTGGAAAAAATGAGAGAGTCATAAGATATAAATCTGATTCAAGAAAAATATGCAACTCATTCAGTTTATTTCAGAAATGTTTGTCTTTTCATGTTCTTTCTTTTTCTTGCATTTCTTGGATATTCTTTGGGCATAGTGTATTTTCTGTTCGATGGCCATGAAAATATCTCTCAACTCACATGCTCTTCTTACAGTGTTAGCCTGTCATTCCCCATCAGGAGGTGGCATCTAGGTCCCTCCCGCTTGAGACCGGGTAGATCCTTGTGTCTGTCATCCTCTAGTGTAGATATGGCGCTATGGGACTTTTAAGGCTACGCTGTGGACACAGCGTCCTCCCGGCTCTTTTTCGTGGAATACTTGCTCTTGGAACCCACACTTCATGCTGTGAAGAAGCCCACACCGCATACACAGGCCTTGCGTAGGTGGTTCTGGCTGACAAGTTCAGCTGAGATCCTGGGTGACAGTCAGCAGTGACCAACAGTTATGTGAGAAGAGAAGCCTTTTAAATGACTCTAGTACCAGACACCATCTGACTGCAACTCCAAGGAAGTCCATGGAGTAAGAATTTAGCTATGCCCAGTCATCTCTTGGAACTAGGAGAAATAAGAAATGATTGCTGCTGTTTTTACTACTATACGTTTGTGGTGGTTTGCTATGCAAGATGTTAGAATTGGATCCACCCAAATCAAGGCCTTAAAATAAAAGTAAATGCTTTAATTGTAGAAAAGGAATGCATTATTGAGACTGAAATTTAAGAATACGTTATAGGATCTTGTCAAAATAGAGAAGGGGTCAGGGCATAAGAAAAATGACGGATGCATTTGTTCTATGTTTTTCCACTTAGCAGTTCTCCTTTTCAGTAAATAATTGGAAATGATAAACATCTCTAACATCACCCCTCCACCAGTTGTAGCCTTTCTTGTCTTTCTTGTACCAGGGCTTGGGTTAAAAGTAGGGAAGCCATATTCCCCAGTTTTCCTGGGGTAGTCTCTGTAGATATCTGTGTGGTCCCAGGGTTATGACTAATGAAACTCCAGCCTCTGTTTTACCCTCAAAAAAGGGTCTTAATTTGGGCAATAAATTATATGGTCATTGTGGCCTAAGAGAATGTACTAAAACTGCAGCCATATACATCATTATTTTCTAAGTTTTTCTCACCCAGATTGAAATGTGTTAATATGTGGAAATTGCCTTGTGTTGATTAACCTAATGAGATCACGTCAACAGATCATGTCCCTGTGGAGGGCACAATGGCTAGACTTCACCACATCATGATCAGGGGACCCATGAACATTTGGGTTACATGGTTGTCCATCACAGTCATACCGAATTTACAAGGGTTATGTATCCACTGTGATGTTATGCTCTAATGATTTGAGATGTGGGTAATAAGAAAGTATCAGAGACTGCGTGCAAGATTCATTTGTTCCAGGAATACCATGTAAAGCTCACAGCTTCCTTCTATGAGGCATTGCTACATTTCTTACAATAGACAGCAAAGAAATAGGAGAAAATTTTGAAGTACTGAAGCCCTAAATCCATCATTTGCTACCTAGATTGGAGTCTGCCTTGCTATAGAAAATGGCAATAAAAGTCAAAAGTCAAGAGAGCTTGCAGAATGCTAATATCAATTTTGTAGGCTTAGAAAATTTTATACAATGGCAAAATGAAGCAGACCCTCAAAAATTGTGCAGAATAATAACCTCTGTTCAGGAACAGGTCCAGATAGCTCTTTATTCTGCTTTAAGAAGTGTATAGGGAAGGACATCCCACTGTTTTTACCTTGGTAACCTGTTCCTAGGTCTAAAATTGTTGCAATAAGTAAAGTTCTGTTTAGACACACATATACAGTTTTTAAAGTGCTTTCATGTATATCGTCTCTGGCATTGTGTAGATAAAACACATGACTGATTGAATTTTTTACTGAAACTATATAGTTAAAATCTATAATAGCTCTAACTGATTAAAACAGTTTTATGACATTAAAGTCTCACACATTCCACCTTTTTTACATTTAGATCATTTTGGATGAATTTTCAAATCAGTTACTTTCTTTAGCTCTCTGCTTCCTTCTGGCAAAATATACAGAGGCCTATGCTTTTATCAAATGTTTTAATTCATTAATTTAATATAATTGCCCATTATAATAGATACATAAATGCAGTTTAGAGTATTTTTATCTACCATAAAAATATATTTATCAACAGAATATTCCGACCATAGGAAAGGACTTAAATTCATTGAGTATTCACACAAAATAATATGCAATGGAAATACTCTTAGTGTTTTGCTGCTCTCAATGGCAGGTCCTTCAGCTCAAATATTTAATGACATTTTGATAGTTTTCATTAAAGTTTTAAATTGTTTTAAGTACTCACATTCCTAAGATAAAAAATATCCTCAAGTCGTATGTAAAATTTATATATACACTAGATATACATGAGCAGTTAAGTATGATGCATATTTATATTTAATATACATACAGAACATATGAAATTGGAAGAATCTGGATATTATAAAAAGAAAAGTGAGATTTAACCAATTTTCTGTATTTGTGCTTTCTCAAAAATGACAAAATCTATTGCCATAGAAAAATCTCTATTAACGAACATCGGTCCATATCAATCAGGACCCATAAATACAAAATATAGGATCAGAAACATCTGAGTTCATCTTTATTTTAGGAAAGCTATTTCTTATTTTTAGTGTTCTGTTCTTTTTCCCAATAATATTCAATAAGCTATGCTTTTTCTAATATAGTTCATAGGCCAACATTATATTAATCCATTTTTAGCTCCTTATTTATGCTCGGAGATGATAATAAATAATAGAGCTAAGAAAGTGAGGTGGGAGAGTGATTTATTTCTCATTGTTAAACATTAATGTTGAAATCTGTCAACCGGCTTGAAGGTTAACTATAAAAGTGTCAATAAATATGAAACCCAGATTTCATCCTGGAGAACAGTAGAGAATAATCAGAAAACATTCATTTCCTTGGCTGAGGTAATGAGGCACTCACAGAGACATAATCGTTTCACCTGATTTTCTTTTATGCAGCTCCAAGTTCAAGGATAACACTCCTCTCACACTATGAGAATAATACAAACTTTGTAATAACATTAGCCTAGGACTGTGTAATAGGATTAAAATGGTATCAAATTTGTTTAGTTGAACAGCATGTACCAAGCTTGCACTGTGAATAGAGACACTCACACTAGGCTGGAAGAATTTCCTTAAGAACGAAGTGGGGAAGTTGGAGTAGGTGGGACAGGAATCAACCAGGGGACACTAGAGATCAGGGAAAGTCACAAGGGAGGAACTGGATGTAGAGCCAGAGGATTCAAAGACATTCTTGCTCATCTCCCAGGCCAAACTTCCCTTGCTCCAGGCCAAACTTCCCTCCTGTCCTGCTCATTGTCCTGGCTTTTTTCAATCCAAACTTCAGAGAAATCTTGATTTTCTGACTTTCTGCTATTTCCTCTTTCCTTAGCCTTTATAGAAGATTGGCATTAGAATGAAGCACACAAGAGAATCTGAAGCTATATAAATATACCAATAGATATATGTCAATCTGTAATTTCTCCTCTACCTGTCAATCATATCACACACCAACAAGTACTGAAGGTGTAATTGATGGTAATTAATGTGGTTTCATTTTTAGAGTTTTTAGAGCTTTTAGCATAATACATTTGCAAATCAAATTTATTGTTTTTTTTTAGGCTTTCTGTCCCAAATTTTGGGTTTAGAATTTATGATCATCACAAATCCATCCTTCTTTTAACTAAAGAGGATTTGTTAAATAGATAGCTATATTTGACTTTATTTTTATGTCAATATGAGACTTTATATTGTAAAATACAGACTAGGCATTAGTTATTTGAAAAGTATACATAATAATATAATTGGTTACAAAAAACAATAGTCTAAAAAGTGTAGTTACTACACATTAAATCTATTTTCACTCCTGGAAATTCACAACACATGGCTTACTGCTGAGTTGGTTCTGGTGGCCTGAACTTGGTGGGAAGAATAATAATAAATAAACAGGTTGGAAGTCCCCTCTGTGACTGGTTTCTAGAATCCCATCAGGCTCCCCTTTGGTGCAGTATAATTTATAATTCCTTCTTAAGAAGGGAAACTTCAATCTCATGGTTCAGAGTCAGGCTTTCAGGGTGGATGCAC